>NC_062278.1:136875357-137210357 GCF_902655055.1 Lutra lutra | reverse complement strand
AACTGCATTCTTCCCTTTGATGCTCATTTTTCTACTAAAGAAAATCCTGCCAATTTTTTATACACATGATAATGCTAGACAGACATCATGGGTTAATTTAAGTTTATAAGCTTTCCAAAATCCTCCTTCTATTCAACAGTTTGAGCAAAACATACAAGGATGATAGACTGACCAGTAGGTCTCCCTGTAAGGTTACCAGAGAACAGTGAAGAGTGAAGTGAGGAGTTAAAAAGCCAGTCAGAAAATTGCTAGTCAATGTTTATAAAAAGTTACTCCTCTAAGGCGGCCATCAACAGACATGCTCTGTAAATATCTTTGACTTGTAAAACACGTCATAGCAAAATTGTGCATAAAATGCTATTTTAACACAGATAAGAATATAATTAAATTTGCCTCTGAATTGGAGGGGGAACTAGAGGGCAGAGAATGACTATACAAAATGGTATACAAAAGAGCTATAAAATGATTTCTCACAGAACTTAGATTCCTCGGGGGAAGCAAAATGAATCCACGTGAATGGTTGTGGGTCAATCAATCTGAAATTTAGTTGTCCATTCTAGACTCTCTTCTCTCCCCCCCTTACATTTACTCTCTTGCTAAACTCTGTCATGCCTATCACCTTCATGTTCCTTGAATTTGTAGCTTCTCTATTTTGGTAAGTGGAGTATTAGTTCAGGCTCCTATTGCCCTTTGACCCTATTGTGGTCAGGATGGTGTCGGTCATCCTGGTAACAAGCAACCCCACAACCTGAGTGGCTCCACACGGGTTTCTTACTCAGGCCGCATACCCAGCATGCATCACCCGGAGCTCTGCTTATCATAATCACTAGGGGACCCTGTCTGAGGGAGGTTTCAGGATGAAAAAGAGGAGATAAATCTGCCCTGACTCTTAAGGTTTCCACCCAGAAAAGTCACGTGACAGCTCAGCTAACATTTCATTAACGAAAACATGTCACACAGCCACACCCAACCCCACAGGGAGCCTGAAAGTCAAAGTCGACCGCGTGCCCCGAAGGAAGGAAGCTGGAAAGTGTGACCCGCACGTCAGGTTTGACTGAATAGCTCCCGAACAGGTCTTCCCACTTTCTGCCTCACCTCCTCCAATTCATCCTCTCCACTGACCTTTCTTAAATTCAAATATGATTATCTGAGCATATTACCACCCTGATTAAAAATATTTAATGGCACATATGTCACCTGAGATGAAGCTAAACGTGTTTGGCATGTTGAACAAGCCCATTTAAATCTCTCCTATTTTCTTCTTCATCTACTACTACTACTGAAACCTTTCCCATCTGTAGCGAAAATGCCATATGTTCCAGCCATACAGAAGCACCAAGTGGCATGTCTTGTTACCTCCGCACTTCTGCACATGCTGTCTTCTCTCCCTGTGCCGAGAATGCCCCCCAACCTATTGCACCCTCTTCCTCTCAGAGGAATGGATCCACTAGGAATCATCTAAAATGTCACATTCCCTGGGACTACTCCCCTGACATCCCCAGGTTGAGTTAAACTTTCTTCTTCTGCTCTCATGATGCCATCTCCATACTTCTTTGAGTGTTCCTACTGCATGAGAATTACTATTTGTTTAAGTTTCTCCACCAATAGATTTTGAGCCCCAAGATGGAAATGGGCTATGTTTTTTGTGGGATGGACCTGGCATAAATAGATTATTTGAAAATGTTGATGGGTATGTAAAATAGAACACACACACACACACATACACACACACACAATCAAGTTCTAAGCTTTGGCATAGAATCTAAAGGCTATGGGAGTACTGAACCAATGAAACACTAGTTTTCAGCCAAAAATACATCAATTTTCTCAAATTTTCACATACGTGTTACTGTGCTGATATGTTGAGAATAACTGATGTGCTTTTCTCTTTTGTCTTTGCAAGCACAGGTCCTTCACCGTTGTTGATGGGGCATCTGTCTTCCGAGGGAGATTAGGACCACTAGAGATGGCATAAAAAGAGAAAATAAGGTAATTTTCTGTTTCTGACATTCAAATTTAAGATTTTACAGCAAGGTGATCATATGGCAAGCTGGGCTTCTGTATTAAGAAAAAATTGTCTAAATTTAGCATACTGAAAGCCAGACTTGATGGGCTGGAGGGAAGTTCAAACAAAAGAAGGGAGAAAGTTTGTTCCTTTCTGACTCTGGGGGATTGTGTGTAGGCAAAGCAAGAGCAGCAGGAGAGCCAGATAACAGATCCTTCCTGACTGAGTCTCTATAGGCTAGACATGAAGAGTCTTGATTATTGAAGATAGCACCAAAGGCAAAAAGAAGCTCGCCTTCTGGGTCCCCCTTTCTCCAATCACTTTAGATCATCTTCGCTGATCTGGAATACAACCACAGCAAAGTAAATTTGGCACTGAAACACAGTGACAAAGAAGGGGGATCTGACATTCATCATTCCCAAACCTGTGCTGTAGCCCCGGAAGGAGGTTGTTGTAGCCAGGTGATGTTGCTGTAACATGGGTGGTAAGTGGACCCCCACCTTCACCAGAGCTCAGAGGGGCTGAAGGTAAACCTAGAGGAACCCAATTCAGGTATGGTTCACCATCAGCCAAAGAAGATCATGGATGGCACAGCTTCTGACATCAGAGGCCACCAAGACACCCAGCTGTCTGTGAAGATGAGACACAACCTCAGACATCAGTAAATAACAGACCCAATACACCTGAGGAGCAGCTTGAGGCACAAAGGCCCTTCGCCTGCACCTCAGGAGGGGGTGGAAATCCCACATCCTTCCCTCTGTTCAGCTGAACATATAGAGAAGATCATTGAAACACTAATCAATTTTTGAAGAGACTGATAAAATTATTGCATCAGTCTAAGCTTTAAGGCAAATTGGACATTTAGTTGATCTTTCTCCCACCTTCCAATGAGTGGGGGAAATATGAAGGACTTGATAAAGAAAGAAATGTTTCTTTGCTATAGATCCAGAGTTAAATTCGCAAACCCACTGCACATGTATATTGTATTTATATGCATACATTCAGGAGCATGTTTATTCCACCTTAGTCCGTGAAGAATTTGATAACATCTTTTTTTTTTAACATACTATTTGGACTTACATGGCTTACAGGAGGAAAATAAATTTCAAATATGCTTCAGTCACATATTTTTATTCCTCGTAGCCTACACGGTGGTGGAGTCTGGACATATTGGTTATGGAATTCATACATCTCAGGGAATTGTCCTTACAGAAAGTGGCAGCTGGTTTTTGTTATCTGTGGTAGAGACTTCTGGTGCTCTCACAAGTCCAGCTTTCATCTTCCAGACACACAGGAGGATTACATTTTATCATCCCTTTATCATGCCAAAGGGACTATATACAACTATTTTTGGCCAATGTGTTGTGGAAAGTATGATATAATCACTTCTGGGCAAAAGAAGTGGGCATGACCCCCCAAGAGTCTCTTCCTCTACCCAAGTGACTGAGGAAGCCATATATTCCCGATAGCGCATTGGTAAGGCATGTTTATAAGTTCTGTGTTGAAGGCAAGCCCCAATCCACTTGTGGACCATGTTATATGACTGAAAAATAAACCTTTGTTATATTAATCAAGGGAGATGAGGGAATGTTTGTTACTACAGTGTAACCTAAGCTATCCTGACTAATGCATAAGACATAGTCAATATTTCTACATATTAAAAAATGAAGACAGGAACCAGGGTTTAAAAAAGAAAAAGGGATGGATATGGGACAGGGTGTTTTAAGCTACTTAACGGTGAAATACAAATAAAATTAGCTTCCAAGTATTCACAATGAGGAAAGAGTAACCCACTATCCCTAATGTCTTGGTCATGGACCTTCAGATATCTACCACTATTACCATAGCTTTCTACATCCTCAGTGCCTCCTTGCTTTCCTGAGCTTCGCCTGCCTCACCCAGATATTAAATGTGAACTATGAGCATTGTCATATTAAAACGCTCAACCTAGCTTCAGACTTGCAAGGTGAGAGTTCAAATACTGATGTGTTGGTAAAATGTAATACTAGTAGAACAAAGTAACCCATCATAGCCCAACACATTCTAAGACACTTTTCCTGAGTAAATGCTATTTTCTTTAGCTAGCTCTGTATGAAAATATTGACTATCCTCTCAAAAACTCAAAAATACTCATGGGTGAACTTAAAAGCATGGAACAATCTTTAGGTATGCTTTTAATTGGGGAAATGAATTTTAAAAACACCATTTAAAGAGCAATTCATGGAATGAGCAATTCCCAAGGGGTTTAACAGCACGTTGGGTGCTGCCACCTGTGGCAAAGTTCCAACTGCATGGACCATTTTATGGCGCCGGGCCTGGACTCTTCTGGAGCAGAGACATCATCCTTATGATCCATCAATAGACAGCTCCCTCCATAAATATGTACATAAATTCAAAATCTTAGCGGTGGTGTTATTATTGTAATGGAAATACTGTACATCTTAAATCAGTAGAGGTACTACATTTAACTTGGAAGTCAAGTGTCTGTGACAATGTAGGACTGCCTTGAAGAATCCCATTTATTCTGACTCCTTCAAGTCTGTAATAATGGACCTTATTGTGTTGGTTACCTGAAAGCTGATTATGTTTAGAGCCTTGGCTATCATCAACAGTCCATCACTTTGTTTTTGGTGGATCTTGGGAATGGTATCCTAGAGTATGCAGTAACCCATCTACTAACTTATTTATTTACTCACTCAACAAATACTTATTGAGTGCCTCCTATGTGACACAAACTGTACCAAGTCCTGGGGATCCAGCAGTGAATACAACGGACAACAATTCTTGTTCTCATGGCACTTACACTATAGCGGGGCTAAGGATCAGAAAATCAGGGTCAAAGTCTCAGTCTGGGATCTCAGCTTCTTTGATAAAGCCATGGGAACTGGAGGAAGTTCTCAACCTAAGACACTACCTGAGAGAGTATTTGGAAATACATTGGGAGGCTTTTGTTATAATAATTGGGAGGTGCTATTAGCATTTAGTATCAGAGGCCAGGAATGCAAAACATATTTCACACAGGACAGTCTCTCACCAGGAAACACTGTGCCACCCAAAGCGCAAATGAAATTCCCTTTGAAAAACTCCTGATGCTTTATAAGATTCCTTCCACCTCTAACACCATATAAATTTAGATGAACTGGCTTTTATTTCTTCTTGAAAAAAAAAAAAAAAAAACCAACTAGGTGCTTGATGTCTCAGAGGACCCATCCAAGGAAGAGGATTCCTGATAATTCTTCATTTCTCTTGGATGTTCTAACTGAAAGTATAAACCTAGAGTCTCGTGAAAATAAAAACACAAGCCAAAGACACATTTTCTTATTCCAAGAACAGATTCCCATCAGAAAGGTGTCTGGATTTTTTCTCCCAAAAAGAAAGTACAGTGTCTCTTACAACCTTGAGACAACTGTGAACATTCTCTATCAGAAGAGATGCTCTAGTCACACCACAGAGATAAGAAGCATAAGTTAACCTGGAATCTGAGTCCACCCTGAATAAAATTCTGTGGCTTAATTTACCAAACTGATCTTACAACAATCTCCAGCTCATCCTGACCCACAGTAGTTAATGTCAGTGTTCTCTCTACATTAATCTATTTATGGCACTTCATATCTGCAGACGAGCTCTGTGATGATCTAACGTGTTTCCCCTTCTCAAGCTGTCCTTCTTTGGAGATTCTGTTCACTCGTTTAGGGGAAAGAAAATTAAATGAAATCAGTTGAGAGGGAGAGATGAAAGTTTGCATTTCAGGGTAATTCCTAGGTGATGGTGATGCTGCAGCTGCCAGTCCCTGGACCCCACTTTGAGAACCACAAGTTTTGGTAGTTTCTTTTACATACTTTCTGGGCTGAGCAAATGTCAAGATTATTCTGTAGCTGGAGATTTGCAGGAACTGATTCCACAGTATGATCCTGTTTCTGATCCCTAACTCTGGTGCCAAATTTCATCAAACATCAAGATTCAGTTTCTCCCTCTGAGCAGCTGATGACCACTAATTACTAATACAATGACCACAAAAAAATTGAACCAGTGGTATTTGTACTCAGCCTAATGGAGGAGACAAGTTTTAGGGGGTAAGAGAATTTCCCAGGTTTCACACCCTTTTAAAATAGCAGTCCCTATCTGTCCTTAACCCAATCAAATCTGTAGGATTGAATTCAAGCTTGGCACAGTGGAACCTGACCCCCGAAGGGCAGCTGATAATTAAAGCCAACACTCTCCACAAACAGATTTGATTCTGGCTGAATTTGGCAACAAGGCTTTTTTTGTTTGTTTGTTTGTTTGTTTGGTTGGTTGGTTGGTTGGTTTTGTTTTGTTTTAATAACATCCTATTGCCCTTCAGGATATCCTGGGCCAGATGCCATTGACCTAGGACTCTCTGAACTTTACCTAAAGTCAGGATGTACTGCAGCAGAGATTCAGAGGACTTGGTGTAAGCACTCAGGTAGAGTCCTAACTCGAGGACACTTTCTGCCAATAACAATGAGTCAGTGATTTGAACTCTCTGAAGATTCCTTACCCATAGAATGGGGACAGGAAGATCTGTTCCAAGGTTGGTTGTGAGGACTTAATGGAACTATGTACATAAAAGAACTCTGTAAGCAATGGAGTGTTACCCAAGGCAAGCGTTTCATAGTAAGTTCCAGGTAATGGTGAGCCATAGGGGCTGGTCATGTTTTGTTTATGGTTGAACTTAAAGCAGCAACCCGAAGGGCTTAGAATTTTCTGAATTAAATTTATGAGCAGGTACCCACAAAAAAATAAAGGTGAGTTTTTAAAAATGTAGGTTAGCTAGATCTTAATAGGGCCTTTTATTTGATTAGAGGTCTCAGCAGTGTTTAGGTCTTTGGGCATTCTTATCAGTCTTTCTCGTTGTTTTCATACACATAAATATCCCCTGGAGTGTTCCTAAAATCCCCAGGGTGGAGAAGGCAATTGTCCCCAGAGAAGTGTATATGCTTGATGTATAGTAACTGGGAAGTGTATTGATGCTTTACACTATGTAGTAATATTTTTTGAACAAGAAGAACAAGTTTGAAGGACTCACACTATCAGATTTAAGTCTTACCCAAAAGCTATAGCAATCAAAACTGTGCAGTATTAAATAGATAGAATAGAACATATAGATCAATAGAACAGACTTGAAAAATGCAGAAATAGACCCATATATATGGTCAACTATTAAGGACTTATATCCAGGATATATTAAACAACAATAACAACAACACTCAAAACTGAATATTAAGAAAAAAACCCAATTCAAAAAAAATGGGCAAAACATTTGAACAGAAACTTCATCAAAATGTATAAATGGCAAATAAACACGTGAAAATATGCTGAACATAATTATTCACTGAAGAAATACAAGTTAAAACCATAATGACATACCCCTGTATATTTGCTAGAAAGGCTAAAATGGAAAAATAAAGAAAATCGGACAATACCAAGTGCTGACAAGGACACGGAGCTGCTGGAACTTTCGTTCATTGATGGTGGGAATGCAAAATGGTACAGCCACTTGGAAAAGGGTTTGGCCACTTCTCATAAAGATAACCATACCCTTACCATATGACTCAGCAGTCAGATCACGTAGTATTTAACCAAGTGAAGTAAAAGTTTATATTCGCACAAAAACATGTTCGTGAATGTTTAGCGAAGTCTTATCTTTCAGAGCTCAAAACTGGAAACATCCCAAGTGTTACATAACATGTAATGGATACATCTGTAATGTTCTATACTATGATCTATCTATACAATGGAATACTATTTAATAATAAGGCATAAATTACTATGTACACACAACAGGGTAGATCTCAAATACATTGAAGTAAATGAAGTACACATACCCCAAGGTCTACTACATGTTGTAGTATTCCATGTATATGACACTCTTGAAAAGGAAAAAAAAACTTTAGAGACAGGCAACAGATAAGTGATTGCCAGAGAATGAGTGTGGGGGCCAGGATATCTGCAAAGAAGACATGGGGAAATTTTCTTAGAATGATAAAACTATTCTATATCTTTATTAGGGAGATGGTTATATAATTATATGTGTTTGTCAAGTCTTGCTGAACTATACACTAAGAAGTTCATTTTACTGTATAAAAATTATATTCATTTAAACATGAAGAAAGAAAATGTATCATTCCATTTTCAAATGTAACATTATATTAATGATTGAACAGAGTCCTGAAAGTATGCATTTTCTTTTCACCTTCCTCTGGGGCAATAACAGAGCCTGGGAGAAGTAGGCATGAGCATTGCACCAGATTGAGAACTGGTGTTGCAGAAATAACGATGTTCCTTCTTTCCCTTCCAGTGACAGCCCATTGTAAACCACAGAATTCTAGAATGATGGTAGATGGGAACTGATGACAGACCTTCACATGTCCAACCCAGTGCCTGAAGCAAGAGTCGGGCTGTGTGATGTCCACCATTCAGGGGAGGCAGTTAAAAAGGCATGCTTGACTCTGACGTGGAGTTGAGCTGAAACCACAGCTGCAGAATGCTTAGAATTCAAGTGCCCCACCCAGGTAGATGCCAGTGGTGAGGTAGGTTTTAATGACATGTATCCCCTTTTGAAGCCATTTCAGTGCTGTGAAATGGGGAAGTGACGGAGAGAATAGTAGTAGTAATCACTGGTATTTATTATTGGGCATTTCTATCCCTTTGCTTTATACACCTGATCTTATTTAATCCTCATGGTTACTCTAGGAGATAAATGGGACTATAATCTACTTCTCTTAAATAAGGAAAACAAGCTATAGAGATGTCAAGTAGGTGTCCCCAAATCACACAGTTAGCATATGGTGGAGGCTGTATTTGAGCCTGGGCTCTGAATCTGATTCTCCTCAAACAAGAGATGAAAAATAAGAAAGTCCGTTTTGTGTCTTTGTTTAAAAAATTCTTTTAAAGTGTTCTTGGAAGTGCCCAAAAAGCCAGTGCAGCCAACGCTAATGGCTCCCAACCCTTATTATTAATGTCATATAGATACATATGCATACTTTAATTTAAAATAACTCCTTGCCCTCCTCCTCTTTGTTACTATTCTTCTCCCCCCCCCCCCCGCCCATGCACCAGCCAAATGGTGTACCAGGCTGTATAGCTAACACTTGCATAATAACTTAAGATCCCACAACCCTTCTATTTATCAGGCAACAATATTATCAAAAATAACCTCACAAGTAACTAAAGAGAGGAAGCAAGAGGTGGGGGGAGAATCTGTCAATATGTTTGGAAATGTACAATGAAGAGCTAGTGGAACAGGTTTAACTCTCTGAAGTCACACCTTTGGGACATTTGGAATAAACAAGTGTCCATTGGGCCATCCTACAGGATGGCTGCAGAACCTGGATTGAGGCCAAGTGTGTGAGATGGTACAGGGTTTCAGCTCTACATTCCCAAAATGTGGCATGTGGCAGCAGCAGCTATGACAGAGAGATCCAGAAAGAGAGGTGAGCATCGCAGTGTCCGAATGCACTTGCTGAAAAGGAGCTGCAGGCACCCCTCCAGGGCCTGGGCCACACTCAGCTCAAAGTCTTCCAAGAGCTCCTTCTCTTTCCTACTGCTCTTAGGTTCCCAAGGTTGACATTGAAAGTCCCCCCACCCCACGGCACTTCCCAAGGTCAGCGGGGTGGCAAAAATGGCCACTGGTGACATGTTTCCTCCACACATTCCAAGGGGACGAGTGGCAAGAAAAAGTGGCAACAGCTAAAGCAGCTCTTTCAAAACCCGCCCCGCCGTCCCCCAAGTTTGCAAAATATCGTCAGTACTGATGAACTAATGAACTACAAGGATATGTCAAGCATGGCTTTCATGCAGGCAGCTCTGTCAAGACGTCGAGCAGCGAGGCCTGCGGTGTAGCTGTGCCTCTTCCAGGTACAGCTTCAATGAGTTTTATCTCAGCCTGGAACACAAAGTGTGCTCTGATACTAATACCGATAAAAGCATAAAGGCTGGCACCATCTGCCATGGCAACTATCAAGATGGCAGGTGCTTTTCATCAGCTTTATCTGAACTTTGCATTAATGGGAATTCAGAGACTGGGTGCATTTTCAAAAAAAAAAAAAGGACATTAAAATGATAGCACTCCTCTGAATAGAACCAACTCATCAAATATCAACCTATTCTCACTGCCTTTCTTTCTCTTGCAAGAAAAATAAGAGGGAAGGAATCTTGCTGTGTTTTTGTTGTTGTTGTTTGATTTGGGTTTTCTTAGGAACCACTCTAGTTGTCCTATGGCTTTATCCAGACCACTCTCAAGGGCTCCGTCCCTGGAAGTTCATCAGGGAGGTCTGTCACCTCCAGGCAGTCCTCCAATGTTGCAGCAAAGAGAACGTGAATGTGCTGTCTCTGAGGGCAGGGTGTGCAACAAAAAAGTGTGAGTGTTCAGAGCCTGCCCTAAGTAATAAAAGAGGCATTTTTCAAAGAAGAAGACAAAGAAGGAGGAGGAGGGAGATTGAAAGAAAGAGAAAGAGAGAGAGAAAAAGTCATGCTCCAATAGGACTGCCTGCTACTGGGATATATACACATATATTTGTAGTTTATGATTTATAGCATGCACCCCTCTCTGCCATTCATTAGCCACAGGAGAACAGGACGACTCACTATATCCAGAAAAGATGCTAATAATTTCAACCCATGAGGTGAGTTATGTTGGCTAGGAAAGCATATAGTATGTATAAATACATGATGGCTAATAGTAGGTTGTGTACACGATACTGTCTGCTTCTCTGGTTTATTATGTATTATTTTCCACAGGATGTTTCCCTCCTTTTTCACTTGTTAATTAAGTCTTTTTTCTTATCTATCTATCTATCTACCTATCTTCTGTCTATATATAAATGTATTGATTTAGAAAGTTTACTAAGGCTTTTCCTCTAAGTAAGATGCATGGGATTTTAAATAATATTTTTTATTAATTCCATATTTTTTAATTTCTCTGTTGCACAGATGTATACAGACACATAGAGCATGGAAACAAATACATATGAAGCATAGATATACATATGTATATATCATACATACATACAATTGACCATTCATGTGTACACACACACTCTTGCACGTAGCATTGGAATAAAACCAACAGGAGCGTGTAAATGAGAAAGGTACGAACACATGATGGACATAGAAAAACATTTAAAGTAAAAATCTTCATAGCTACACCAATGATTACTAGAAATTGGAAAGAGCCCTTTGAAAAGATTTTTTTCACCCTGAAAGGGGAAAAAGAGGAAAATCAAAACCAGAGAGGATGAATAGTAAAAAACCAAAAGAGCAGCACCATGGAGGGGCCAGGAGCTCTTTCATGAAACTCGAGCTGGACCACTGACCTCCAGCTGGTTCAGGGGCTCAGGAAGATATTGCAGAGAGGATGTCAAGCCTGCCCAGGCAGGTAGAATAATCCAACTGCAGCTGGTCGCACAAAGAGAGTTCTGTGAGAAATTCTTTTGTTTTCCTGATCGTGACTAGTTGATGGTGGCTTCTTCCCCCAACATACCGCAGGAATATTTTCCCCCAGAATTTCTCTATATGAGATTCACTCTCAGGGATGTTTCAAATTTTCTGAAAGAAAGAAAGAAAGAAAGAAAGAAAGAAAGAAAGAAAGAAAGAGAAAGAAAGAAAGAAAGAAAGAAAGAAAGAAAGAAAGAAAGAAAGAAAGAAAGAAAGAAAGAAAGAAAGAAAGAAAACATTCCTCTCAGGGATGTTTCAAATTTTCTGAAAGAAAGAAAGAAAAAAAGAAAGAAAGGGAGGGAGGGGAAAGAAGGGGAGGGGAGGGGAGGCGGGAGGAATGGCAGCCTGTACAAGAGTTAGGGCATGCCTTGCGCTGAATCTCATGCAGCATTAAAGGGTGAAATCCATGCTTCATGAAAACCTAGTGAACAGAGATTTGCTTTAATTTTTAGTCTACCCAATTTTCTACCTTTCACACAAAAAAGAAGAGGGTGGGCCATATTTCAAGAAACAAACAACTGCATTTCAAACACCTTCATATGAGCATCAATGTCTCATTTAATCATTTATAATTTCCCTTAGCTCCCTCCATGGATTCTCAGTATGAGGGATTATTTTAGAGGTGGGAAAAAAAGTGCAAACTCCATACTATTCATTAAAAAAAAAAACCAAGTTTTAATAGATCATTATATTATAATAAATGAATACATAACCACTTAGTCCTAACAATCCAATTAAGTACTAAATAAACAAGTTTATGTTTATAAAAGGGACCCAAAAAGGTAAAGGCATATAAAAAGAAATGCTGTTACACATTAGGAGCAAATCTCTAGCAATAGGATATAAATATAAATCTTATCAGAATGAGATGGCTCAGAAAGGGCAAGCTGAAAGGATGGAAACTGAAAGACAATCTAAAGAAGTGTCTTAAGCAGCAGAAAGTATCTGGAGAACAGGGTTCCAATCCTGGCTTCTATGCTCACTGTGCATTCTTGTATGGGTCACATATTTTCTCTGATCCTTGAGGTCTCCTTTAAGAGTGCGATTGAATTTTAGTCTCTCTTGAACATTTTTTTTTCTTAAGATTTTATTTATTTATTTGGACTGGGGTGGAGGGGCAGGGGAAGAGGGAGAAGCAGGGAGCATGCCTGGGTCTCCATCCAATGACACTTAGATCATGACTTGAATGGAAGGCAGACACTTAGTTGACTGAATCACCCAGGTGTCCCATCTCTCTTGAACTTTTAAAATGAAATATAAAAAACTGATGTAGGGTCCAATGTAGAAGGG
This sequence comes from Lutra lutra, assembly GCF_902655055.1. NCBI lineage: Eukaryota > Metazoa > Chordata > Mammalia > Carnivora > Mustelidae > Lutra > Lutra lutra. The sequence goes on along the minus strand of NC_062278.1, from coordinate 137,197,606 downwards.
GCCAACTTTTTTGTTTTATCCTATAAGGACAACAGAAATAGTCCTAATTATAGCTAGTATTTCATAAGAGATGGGAAATTGGAAACCTCTGAACAAGAAGACCTAGCATCAAATAAAAAGCAGTCCTTCAATTTGAAGGAACTTACTTTTTTTTATTTTTTTATTTTTTTCAGCATAACAGTATTCATTATTTTTGCACCACACCCAGTGCTCCATGCAATCCGTGCCCTCTACAATACCCACCACCTGGTGCCCCCAACCTCCCACTCCCCACCCCTTCAAAATTCTCAGATCGTTTTTCAGAGTCCATAGTCTCTCATGGTTCACCTCCCCTTCCAATTTCCCTCAACTCCCTTCTCCTCTCCATCTCCCCTTGTCCTCCATGCTATTTGTTATGCTCCACAAATAAGTGAAACCATATGATAATTGACTCTCTCTGTTTGACTTATTTCACTCAGCATAATCTCTTCCAGTCCCGTCCATGTTGCTACAAAACTTGGGTATTCATCCTTTCTTTTTTTTTTTTTTTTTTTTACAGCTTTATAAACATATATTTTTATCCCCAGGGGTACAGGTCTGTGAATCGCCAGGTTTACACACTTCACAGCACTCACCATAGCACATACCCTCCCCAATATCCATAACCAAACCCCCCTCTCCCAACCCCCTCCCCCCATCAACCCTCAGTTTGTTTTGTGAGATTAAGAGTCACTTATGGTTTGTCTCCCTCCCAATCCCATCTTGTTTCATTTACTCTTCTCCTACCCCCTCAACCCCCCATGTTGCATCTCCTCTCCCTCATATCAGGGAGATCATATGATAGTTGTCTTTCTCCGATTGACTTATTTCGCTAAGCATGATACCCTCTAGTTCCATCCACGTCGTCGCAAATGGCAAGATTTCATTTCTTTTGATGGCTGCGTAGTATTCCATTGTGTATATATACCACATCTTCTTTATCCATTCGTCTGTAGATGGACATCTAGGTTCTTTCCATAGTTTGGCTATTGTAGACATTGCTGCTATAAACATTCGGGTACATGTGCCCCTTCGGATCACTATGTTTGTATCTTTAGGGTAAATACCCAGCAGTGCAATTGCAGGGTCATAGGGTAGTTCTATTTTCAACATTTTGAGGAACCTCCATGCTGTTTTCCAGAGTGGTTGCACCAGCTTGCATTCCCACCAACAGTGTAGGAGGGTTCCCCTTTCTCCGCATCCTCGCCAGCATCTGTCATTTCCTGACTTGTTAATTTTAGCCATTCTGACTGGTGTGAGGTGATATCTCATGGTGGTTTTGATTTGTATTTCCCTGATGCCGAGTGATGTGGAGCACTTTTTCATGTGTCTGTTGGCCATCTGGATGTCTTCTTTGCAGAAATGTCTGTTCATGTCCTCTGCCCATTTCTTGATTGGATTATTTGTTCTTTGGGTGTTGAGTTTGCTAAGTTCTTTATAGATTTTGGACACTAGCCCTTTATCTGATATGTCATTTGCAAATATCTTCTCCCATTCTGGCAGTTGTCTTTTGGTTTTGTTAACTGTTTCCTTTGCTGTGCAAAAGCTTTTGATCTTGATAAAATCCCAAAAGTTCATTTTTGCCCTTGCTTCCCTTGCCTTTGGTGATGTTCCTAGGAAGATGTTGCTGCGGCTGAGGTCGAAGAGGTTGCTGCCTGTGTTCTCCTCAAGGATTTTGATGGATTCCTTTCTCACATTGAGATCCTTCATCCATTTTGAGTCTATTTTCATGTGTGGTGTAAGGAAATGATCCAATTTCATTTTTCTGCATGTGGCTGTCCAATTTTCCCAACACCATTTATTGAAGAGGCTGTCTTTTTTCCATTGGACATTCTTTCCTGCTTTGTCAAAGATGAGTTGACCATAGAGTTGAGGGTCTATTTCTGGGCTCTCTATTCTGTTCCATTGATCTATGTGTCTGTTTTTGTGCCAGTACCATGCTGTCTTGATGATGACAGCTTTGTAAGAGAGCTTGAAGTCCGGAATTGTGATGCTACCAACTTTGGCTTCCTTTTTCAATATTCCTTTGGTTATTCAAGGTCTTTTCTGGTTCCATATAAATTTTAGGATTATTTGTTCCATTTCTTTGAAAAAAATGGATGGTACTTTGATAGGAATTGCATTAAATGTGTAGATTGCTTTAGGTAGCATAGACATTTTCACAATATTTATTCTTCCAATCCAGGAGCATGGAACATTTTTCCATTTCTCTGTGTCTTCCTCAATTTCTTTCATGAGTACTTTATAGTTTTCTGTGTATAGATTCTTAGTCTCTTTGGTTAGGTTTATTCCTAGGTATCTTATAGTTTTGGGTGCAATTGTAAATGGGATGGACTCCTTAATTTCTCTTTCTTCTGTCTTGTTGTTGGTGTAGAGAAATGCAACTGATTTCTGTGCATTGATTTTATATCCTGACACTTTACTGAATTCCTGTACAAGTTCTAGCAGTTTTGGAGTGGAGTCTTTTGGGTTTTCCACATAGAGTATCATATCATCTGTGAAGAGTGATAGTTTGACTTCTTCTTTGCCGATTTGGATGCCTTTAATTTCCTTTTGTTGTCTGATTGCTGAGGCTAGGACTTCTAGTACTATGTTGAATAGCAGTGGTGATAACGGACATCCCTGCCGTGTTCCTGACCTTAGCGGAAAAGCTTTCAGTTTTTCTCCATTGAGAATGATATTTGCGGTGGGTTTTTCATAGATGGCTTTGATAATATTGAGGTATGTGCCGTCTATCCCTACACTTTGAAGAGTTTTGATCAGGAAGGGATGCTGTACTTTGTCAAATGCTTTTTCAGCATCTATGGAGAATATCATATGATTCTTGTTCTTTCTTTTATTAATGTGTTGTATCACATTGATTGATTTGCGGATGTTGAACCAGCCTTGCAGCCCTGGAATAAATCCCACTTGGTCGTGGTGAATAATCCTTTTAATGTACTGTTGAATCCTATTGGCTAGTATTTTGGCGAGAATTTTTGCATCTGTGTTCATCAAGGATATTGGTCTGTAGTTCTCTTTTTTGTTGGGATCCTTGTCTGGTTTTGGGATCAAGGTGATGCTGGCCTCATAAAATGAGTTTGGAAGTTTTCCTTCTATTGCTATTGTTTGGAACAGTTTCAAGAGAATAGGAATTAGTTCTTCTTTAAATGTTTGGTAGAATTCCCCCGGGAAGCCGTCTGGCCCTGGGCTTTTGTTTGTTTGGAGATTTTTGATGACTGTTTCAATCTCCTTACTGGTTATGGGTCTGTTCAGGCTTTCCATTTCTTCCTGGTTCAGTTGTGGTAGTTTATATGTCTCTAGGAATGCATCCATTTCTTCCAGATTGTCAAATTTGTTGGCGTAGAGTTGCTCATAGTATGTTCTTATAATTGTCTGTATTTCTTTGGTGTTCATTGTGATCTCTCCTCTTTCATTCATGATTTTATTTATTTGGGTCCTTTCTCTTTTCTTTTTGATAAGTCTGGCCAGGGGTTTATCAATCTTATTAATTCTTTCAAAGAACCAGCTCCTCGTTTCGTTGATTTGTTCTATTGTTTTTTTGGTTTCTATTTCATTGATTTCTGCTCTGATCTTTATGATTTCTCTTCTCCTGCTGGGTTTAGGGTTTCTTTCTTGTTCTTTCTCCAGCTCCTTTAGGTGTAGGGTTAGGTTGTGTACCTGAGACCTTTCTTGTTTCTTAAGAAAGGCTTGTACCGCTATATATTTTCCTCTCAGGACTACCTTTGTTGTGTCCCACAGATTCTGAACCATTGTGTTTTCATTATCATTTGTTTCCATAAATTTTTTCAATTCTTCTTTAATTTCCTGGTTGACCCATTCATTCTTTAGAAGGATGCTGTTTAGTCTCCATGTATTTGGGTTCTTTCCAAATTTCCTCTTGTGATTGAGTTCTAGCTTTAGAGCATTGTGGTCTGAAAATATGCAGGGAATGATCCCAATCTTTTGATACCGGTTGAGACTTGATTTAGGACCAAGAATGTGATCTATTCTGGAGAATGGAAGGAACTTACTTTTAAGGAAACTTCCTCACTTTTATCCTTATGTTTCTCATTTTACCATAAACCAGTGAAAACTTTGTTCCAGACTTGTTCCCGTCCATGTGTGGGCATTTGAGAATGATTGGAAGTGATGTTCCTTTCTATTGCAAACACCTCTGTGATTCGAAATCTCGATGTCCTTTCTAAATTCTTACCTCCGAGTAAAATACCAACCAGTCGCCTGGAGCCCTAATATTTTGCTGATAAACAGTGAGAGCTGTGTTACACTCCCACACAAGGCAGCCTTGGGAGGGAAACACATGAAAAGAAATGTTTTCATGTGTACAATAAACAGATCTCTAAAAATTGCATAAAAACTCCTTTTTTTGGTATATTACTGATTATTTTAAAGGTACTGCAGGAATTTTTTATTCAAATTGAAACCTTTTCTTAAAAAAGGAAGAATTGTATTTATAAAGTGAATAATAACCTATTAATTTGTCTTCTGTGTAAATCTGCATTTTTATATACTGGGGTTACTTAAGCAGGGTCCACATGTATCATTAAAGATAATCTGATAAAGGCCAGTTCAGTACTATGAATTTATTTACACTGAGGGTCTAATTATATTTCCCATGAACAGACACCTCTACTATAAATCTCCTCAAAGCAGTAATACATGTAAGTATTCCAAAGTACTAGAAAAAGTACAGGACTCAGAACAATAATAACAAATAATAGCTAATACATACTGAGTACATATTATGTACCAGGGGCTTTATGTGTGATCTCACTCAATCTGCAAAATATTCCTATAAAATAGATTAGGTTATTATCCCCATTTTACAGATGACTAAACTGAGGCACAGAGAGGGTAAACAACTAGCTTCAGTTGAGGCATCAAGGAAGTGGTAGGACCAGAATAGAAAAACAGAGAGTCTGACTCCAGAGGGATGCTCTTAGCCATTCTGCTGTCCAGCTGTGAAGAGTTTCTGCACCACCATGTGGAAGGGGGCTACATATGGATCAGTGGTGGAAGAAGTCCCTGGAATGATTTCATGAAGGTGCCATCAGTACGCATCAGAAGCCCCCATGGAACAAGAAAGATGGCAATGTAATTGCATTTTCCTGCCTTTCCCAATTGGCTGAACTAGGTTAGTGGTCCTAAAATACTCGTGCATGAAGATCCCCTGAGGTTCTTGCTCAAGATGCAAATATCCAGACCCCACCATCAGAATTTTGGATTCTCTCTGGCTTAGATAAGTGGAAACAATATGTAGAAATTTCATAAGCCAGTGAAGGCTCATGTTTGATTCTCAGACCTCCATTTCCCACCATGGTGATGAATGGCATTCCTGAATGGCAGAGGCCCCTTCAGCTGAATCCATTCATTGTACTACCTAATTTTCAAAGACATCCCTGGGTTCCTTCAATGTAAATGTTCTTTTGATCTGACTTAGGGGCACCCTGAATCAGATGGTGTCCAAGTTTCATTCTAGCTCCTGCTCCTTGAATTTATCCTCCTAAGTAATATCTCAACCTTATATTCTCTATAATTATCATAATAGTGGGTTTTGCCAATGTACGATTAATAAGAGTGATCTGCACACACTGACAGAGAATAAGAGGTAACTAGCTCTCATCTCTGTCTCTCTTATTCATTCATTCATTCATTCATTCATTCATCAGATATGTCTTGCTCAACTGATTTGTCAACTCCCAACTGAGCGATGGGGATTCAACAATGAATACAACAGTTTCATTCTTGCCCATATGGACCCAATGGTCTAAAAGGAAACAGCTGCCTTAAGAGTTGTTAGAGATCTGATAAAGGCTGTAAAGAGTCAACACAAGTTGCAGAGGAGCACATAGGAGGGGGATGTGTCTGTGTTAGGCATGTTAAGTTAGGATATGCTGTTAGTAATAGAGTAAGCACCCAAACTCAACCCAACAAAAGTTTCTTTCTTCCCTGTGCTCTCTATTCAACATAGAGGTTTGCACTCCACCTTCAGGTTGACCAAGATTCTACTGTCTAGGATGTTATGTATCTTCACAGAGGAGAAGAGGGAATCAGACATGAGCTTTCCCTGCTCATGGAATTGCTATGTGCCTCTTCCACTCTCCTTTCACTGAGCAGCAAAAAGTCACTCTACGTAACTATAGGGGGCTAAGAAATACGGAGGAGCAACAAGAATGTTTAGAGAGCATTATTGCAAGTCTCTGTCCAATAATCTTGTCTGAATCAGAAAAATAAGAGGAGTCTCCCCTGAGGAAGTGAGGTTTGGAGTGAGACTTGAAGGCCAAGTGAAGGGGTAGGATGATGGCAGCAGTGGGGAAGGGGGTTAGAGAAAAAGCATCACGTGTTATGGGAGAGCAAACCATTTGTGTGAAGTCCTAGCAGCAAGAGAGAACATGGCAAGTCAAAGGAACTGAAGGCTTGTAATATGGCTAGACAGCGGAGATTAAAGCAAAGACGAAGGGATTCTAAGACAGACAGGAAGTCATTGAAAATTCACTTATTTTAACAATCATTTGGGATAATCAAGTCATAAATTTTGTTTGCTGGTAACCTCTGAGTCAAAGTAACTATGAATGGTATTTATTCTAAAAAGAAGTTTTGAGTGAAGCCATTGTAAGATGTTCTTGGAAGTAAAATATCATTCCTTATTCATATTTCCTAATGGGACCAACCAAGTGATAATCTGTTAATTACCAAATACTAATCCCTATAACAGTGGTTTTTCTATCTTGGCTGCCCACTAGAATCCCCTGGGAAGCCTTTAAGAATCCCAATTCTCAATTAAGACAGAATTTCTGGGTGTGGGACCCAGGCATCAGCCGTTTTAAAACTCCCCAGGTGATTCCAATGTGCAGCCAAGGACGAGAATGACAGCTCTACAAGCTTTCAGGAACAGTGATTCTCAGTGGGACACTGAAGTGTGAGAAGGCATGTGGGAGCAACCTGGGGACTTTTTGGAACTACCCCTCACCCAGATTCTATGAATCCTCTCCTCCTTGAGGAGAAGGTACCCACTGGGAGAAAAGCACAGTGGGGAGTGGAGGGCACTGTTTTTAATAGGATTGTGTTATATATCTCAGATGTGTTAGAGATATAAAAAAGTTGAGAACAACTGATCTAGAGTGTCACTGTCAAACAGAACTTTCTGTGATGATGGAAAGGTTCTATAATCCACATTGTCCAATACAGTTGACACCTGCTACGTGTAAGAATTGAGCACTTAAAATGAGACTGATGTGATTTAGGAACTGAAAGCTTAAATTAAAAAAAATTTTTTTTTTTTTTTTTAAGATGGGCTCCATACGCGGAGTGTAGTCCAATGCAGGGCTTGAACTCTGAGATCAAGATCTGAGCTGAGATCAAGAGTCAGAAGCTCAACTGACTGAGCCACCCAGGCTCCTTTTAAATTTTATTTTAATTTTAATTAAGTTGGATTAGAAATAACCAAAGGCACCTAGCAGCTAGTATGTCCTATAGAACATAATAGAGCCTGAACCTGAAATGTTTGTCTTAATTACACCTGACAAGTACCACATGTGCATGCATCTATTGCTTAAGAATACTATATTTATGATCCATCATTTTTCTATAGGAAACTCCATCTTTCAATCAATGTGTGTGGGTAGATATTTGGGATTGTTTGTTCTTTTAAATTCACTTACTAATATGAACCAACAATTACTTCCCCCTTGATATTCACATAATAGTGAGCTACCTGAAAGCTTCACGGTCATTTAGTCTAGAGCCATGTCTAGAGACACTTCTTTGGAGAAGTGTCTGTTCATGTCTTCTGCCCACTTGTTGACTTGATTATTTGTTTTTTGGGTGTTGAGTTTGAGAAGTTCTTTATAGATCTTGAATACCACCCCTTTATTTGTAGTGTCATTTACAAATATCTTGTCCCATTCCATGGTTGCCTCTTAGTTTTGTTGACTGTTTCCTTTGCTGTACAGAAGATTTTATCTTGATGAAGTCCTGAAAGTTCATTTTTGCTTTTGTTTCCTTTGCCTTTCAAGACATGTCTTGAAAGAAGTTGCTGTGGCCAGTGTTGAAGAGGTTAGTGCCTATGTTCCTCTCTAAGACTTTGATGGATTCTTGTCTCACATTGAGGTCTTCCATCCATTTAGAGTTTTTCCTTTGTGTATAGTGTAAGAGAATGGTTGAGTTTTATTCTTCTGTATCTACCTGTAGATGACAATTTTTCTGATTTTGAAAAAAAAAAAAAAAGGCATGTGATCCTGTCTCTACCTACCACAGGAAGTTACGGGAACTTCTGTTTTTTGGACACAGTTCCACAAAGTGATGACTTAGAGTAACAGAGAAAGATCATATGATGTCCCATAAACACCCTAACTGTAATCCAACCATTTATATACAATCCAATGTCACTGCCTATTAATCTTTTATAATATTTCTAGTTGCCTGATGATGGGTTTCTGGAAGTAGAAATACCAAATGTAGACATGTATTGTCAAAATGCCTTCAGAAAGGTTGGAACCACTTGTAACACCAGTAGAGGATGAAAGCATTTCTTACCATAAAATCACCAAGGTTGAGAATATTCTATTTTTTCCCCCAAAGATGGGAGTGAGGGAAGGAGAGGGATGCAAAATTTGGCATTGAAATGTTATTTTATTTTTCACCCTTCGAATCATGAATGAGTAGCCATGAAAGTAGTTAAATGAGGGTCATCATATTGTAATGGAGGTTGCTGTAAAGCAACCCCATAAAATGGTCTGTCATCAATAAGACAAGAAAATCATTGAAATCCAGAAGTTTTGTCAAAAGACAGCCTAAATGGTATAAAATAGAATCTTAACTATATATGTTCTTCGAAATTTTGTCAGCTTATTTTGCTACTCTCATCTTTCTCTCTGTCTCTGTCTTTCTCTCTCTCTCCCTCTCTCTCTCCACACACACACACACACACACAATCTTTTAGGAATCATTGGATAAAATGTTAAGCTCTTCCTATCCAGACGCTTCTACTAGTTTCATATTTACTAAAAAAAAAAAAAAAGAAAAAGAAAAAAAATGAACAGTGTACTAACCAAATGATTGCAAGTCATTAGGATTTATCTGATTTTTGAGATCAAATTGGCAGATTAGCTGACTGCAGTTGATAAAACAGCTCCAAATTCCCAGTTGCTTTGGCACTTCTGGAATGAATATATATGTCTAAAAGGAATACGGCTATTTCCAACATGAAGGCTTTAAACACATTTACATTTTACCATTATTACATGAATATATTCAAGAGAATCATAGGACTGGTATAATGGTTTGTGATTGGGTGAAGTTATTTAAGCAAAAATTTAAGGAGAAATTGAACTTTACTTAGAATTTTAAGAGTGGAGAAATGAAATTTAGAAGATGTTGGGAAGACATTAAAACATATATTTGAGATAACTGCAAGGGAGAGAAAGAGACAAATATGAGAAAGAAGGCCAAATCTAGTAGAGGTAGGTGGGTGACAAGGAGGCAGAGACATGGCATAAGATCATTTCAAACAAACAAATCCCGCTCAGGTTGTGTGAGGTTTTCAAGAGCAAGAGTGGAAGTTTTATTTTGACTAGAGCCTGGAAGGGCCACTGCAAGATTAAGTCACTGTATATCACAATCTCAGTGCCGGGCATGAGAAATTATTTTGGCAACCATGTGCAGAATAAGTTGGAGTAGCTAGAGACTGTGTGTTGAGTCAAGAAAGAAGAATGTTCCAGTAATCCAAGAAGGAAACCAGATACTGGATGCAGTAGAAACATAGGGAAAATTCTAAAGACTCCAGGTACATCAGAAAAGGGCACAGGAAATAAGCACAGCAGCTCACAGAATAGGTCTGTTGGGAGCAGTGTTCTCTTTTGGCTATGGCACCAACATGGTGGCAGGCTTCTTTGAGCACGGCTAGGTCTTCCTTGGTGCCCAGAAAACTTTGGCCATTTGCCTCCTACTTCCCTCATGAGTTCATTAGGGCTCTCTCATGTCTGAATGTCTCCAAACACTTCTTGAGCCTATTTCTATCTTCAGCAGGCATGGTTTTTAGTGTAAGTAGTTGCCTTTTTCAGGTAACTGTTTGTTACCAAAGACAGATAGGAAGGAACTGCAGATCACCCTGAAGTATGGGGCTTAATGGGTCATTGGATGATAAAGATAGCGTGAAAGAAAAAAAGAAGAGGGGAAATTTCCAGCAGCTGATGAATAGGAAATGGATTCGTGGCTGCACAGGCACGGAATGCAGGTCAACAACAATTATTGCGTTACAATGGAGGGGGCTAGAGGAGAGTCTCCATTTGGAATGCAGTGAGAGCAGTCCTACAAGACGGATCGCATTAATATGAAAAGAATATTATTGAAATCAAGAAGGTACAACAGAGGGCAACCAGAATGATACAAGGACTCAAGGACCTTAATTATTTACAAAGGTGGAAACATAGTTGCTCTACTTTCCTCCGTAAAAAAAAAAAAAAAAAAGAAAGGAAGAAAGAGAAAAGAGAGAAAGAAAGAAAGAGAAAGAAAGGAATGTAAAGTGAATTCACCAAAAATGTCCTCAATTCCAGGGTAACAGAATAGAGAGAGATTTGCAAGGACTAAAAGCCAAAGAGAAAGAAAAAAGAAGGGCTGTGTACTTAAGCCCAGAAAGAACATGGTATTAAGTAAGTTTTAGAGGGATTTCTTTACAAAAACAGAGGTAAATTTACAGTGCAAACTGCTATGCAGGTTCAGATTGCTAATATGTGTGTACTGTACCTATGCATATGTGTATTTATACAAATACTATATATTTTAAGGAGATAAGCATTACAAAGGGAAGTAATTATGGGGTGGCACAATTGCAGACTCAACTAGACTTACAGGGATTTCCTGTTCTAAAATTTCCTGTGTTCCCTAACCCTTCCATGTAATTTTCAGTGTTTTGAGTGCCCACTGGCAATACAGACTAAACACTGAAACAACCTAGAATGATATTCAAGTGAAACTTACAGGACTATAAATCTGATCTCAAGCTGTCAAATCACCACTTGAAATACAGTATATGGACACTCAAAGTAAGGAAACTCTGAAGAATGCCTTCTAAGGAATAAACCACAGAAGCATTGAAAAATCCATTTACCCCAGCCAACAGGTACCGAACCCACACAGAACTCACCACAGATTCTAGTATTTTCTATGTTTTGACTATTGTTACAAAGCAACAATGTTTCTTAAACTCCTATCATACACACTGAAATCTATTTTGCAACGAGAAATAAAACAGAAATGTAAAGACGGGTCCCTTTTTCCCAGAAGTTACTAGTAAGCTATTCTTGTTCTCAGCTGTATCTCCAGGACTGAGTGTGGTGCCTGCCACTTGGTGGGTGCTCAATAAATCAGGCATAATAAGGGAACATCATTAGCTATTTTTGATGGAGAACCTACTAAAAGCTGGGCTTTTTGGATACCTTCTGAGATTTAATCTTCATGAAGACTGTGAAGTCCATAGTTTAATTCCTAGTTTATGGAGGCACAGAAAAGCTAAGAACATCCTCTAAGGTCACACAGCCTGCAGGTAGCATACATGGACACAAGAAGCCCAGACCTGTGCACTTTCCTCTAAGCCACTTTATGTTCCTTAATCTAGTTGTGAAAACAAGATAAATGCATTTGAAACAATAAGTGACGCAAAATGGAAAATACTTAAAAGCTGGAGAGGATGGCACAGACTCCACGTGTTAGAGAGATTCAGAGCAGATGCAGCCTGGAGTGGTCAGGAACTTCTTAGAGGCAGGATCACGGAATGGGTCTTGAATGATGAGAGGATCAGAAGGAAAGGTCACTCAAAACCAGCTGTGTCCTTAACCGGTTATAAAGGTTAATGGTTGCCAAACCTGGCTGGGCAAGTCTGAATTAGCATTGAAAAGAGCCACCGGTGTAGAAAACTGGTTTGCGTATTTCCCCTCATGGTAATCTCTCTGTGATGGGAAGAGGGGAAAATGTTTAAAAACACTGACTCCAGCCTCCTGAATTTTTGAGGGAAAGTTGGTAGAGCTTGCAATACAAAGAAGGCAATGTTTTATACTACTTACTCCTTTCTACTTCTGCCTAAGGTTTCAGCTGAGCCACATCAATGAGGAGTGGTAATTTCAAAATGTTAGCAGTGCTTTGTGCTGCTAAAGCTATGCTGTCCTACACGGCAGCCACTGGCCATGTGTATCTGTCGAGCATTTGAAAAGTGACTGGCCCAAACTGGGATATGTCATTAAGTGTAAAATCCATGTCAATTTTTTATGAAAAAAAATTATTATTTTTATATTGGTTACATATTGATAATATTTTGCATGTATTGGGTTAACTATAATATATTATAATCATGAATTTCACTTGTTTCTTTTTTCTTTGCTGATGTGGCTACTAAAAAATTTTAAACTACATATGTGGCTTGCGTTATATTTCTATTGGTCATACATTAGTTTGCTAGGGCTTCCAAAACAAAGTGGGAAGGACAGGGTGGATTAAACAGCAGGAATTTATTTTCTTATAATTCTGGAGGCTAGAAGCCCAAGATCAAGGTACCAGCAAGACTGGTTCCTTCTGAGGCCTCTCTCCTTGGCAGGTAGATGGCTCTTCTTCTGTCTTCACAGGGTCTGGTGTGTGTGTGTGGGTGTGTGTCTTTGTCCTAATCTCTTCTTTTTATGAGAACACTCTATATGGACTAAGGCCCACCCTAATGACCCGATTTAACCTTAATTACCTTCTTAAAGACCCTATCTCCAAATACAATCACATTCTGAGGTACTGGGGTTAGGATTTCAACATGAATTTTGGAACTACACAGTTCAGCCCATTATAGGTCAACACCTTGCTAGAAGGAAGGGGGGTGCAGGAAGATGTTTCTGATTGAGCATGGTACCTTTTGAAGTGTTTTAAATGAGTTTTAATGTGGGCCTGAGGCAAGAGGCAAGAAGGCACAGAATTTCTTTTGAGACTTAACCGAATGGGAGATCAAGGCAGAGACAAAGAGTAGACAAGCTAGATTGAGGAACATGGATGGGTGTGGGAACAGGAAAGTCTGAGAAATGATTAATAGCATCATTGGAGAGCAGAGATGCAAGAAAAGGAAAATTGCCGGTGATGCATTCTGTTTGGCAAGAATTCCAAGGGAGTTTTAAGAACAGGAATGTCGTCTCCTACTTAATACAAGTGTACTTGGCTGGGACTGCAGCACGGAACCCTTTCTATGACCAGCTGTGCTATAGCACCTGCCCCAGCAGCTACAGCAGCAAAGCAGGCCACCTCTCTGTGCAAGTCATTGCCTTGAAAACCCAAAACGGAAGGGGCGGTGTGGGACAGAAATGAAGGAGCAGCCGCAGAAGTCACGAAATGAGGGGAATCAGGAATTCAGCTGGTAAAAGGAACTGGAGAAGTAGAAGAGAGGTGAGTTGGTTGAGATTCTCCATCAGTGTTGGCCTGAAGCTCCTGGGGAGGTGGGGAAGAGTTCGTGGGCTCCTCCCATCTGGGGAATGAGGGCTGGAGCCCATCTCATTTCACTATTAAAGAGAGTGTAAGGGGAACACCTAGGTGGCTCAGGCGGTTATGCATCTACCTTCAGTTCAGGTCATGATCCCAAGGTCCAGGGATCAAGTCCCGCATTGGGCTCCCTGCCTAGCAGGGAGCCTGCTTCTCCCTCTGCCTGCTGCTCCCCCCTGCTTGTGCTCTCTCTCTCAAATAAATAAATAAAATCTTTAAAAAGAGAGAGAGAAAGTATAAGGCCACAAGGCTGAAGGATGGGGGATGTCCTGATGCCTGGATTCACACACATCATCTCATTTGATTTTCTAAACAAACATGTGAAGCAGACAACTCTACCTTACCACTTACCAGTCCCATTTTATGGATGAAAAAACAGAAGCTCAGAAGATTTGCATGATTTTTGGAATGAAAACACCAGACATATTCGGTGCTATTGTAGCCCTCCCATAGCTCTCTGTCATACTCACCCCAAACAGCGTGCGTGTGCACACACACACACACACACACACACACACCCTGCTGGACCAGTGTATGTGGGCTGGATGCCTAATGCTCAGTTTTATGTCAGAATCTTTCACAATCCATTGTTTCAGCCTATAACTTCATGTATTATCCATTTCTAAACCCTTCTGGTGGGGTAACAAAATGAATGCTAGGAAATTATCCAGAAAGTTCATGTTAAATGGAAAAATATGTTTGTTTACTTTGTTTTGGGGGGGTGGGGTTATTATTTTATGTATTTATTCATTTATTTTATTATTATTGTTATGTTCAGTTAGCCAACATATAGTACATCATTAGTTTTTGATGTAGTGTTCAGTGATTCATTAGTTGTGTATAATGCCCAGTGCTCATCATCACATGTGCCCTCCTTAATACCCAACACCCTCTTACTCCATCTCCCCACTCCTCTCCCTTCTGTAACCCTCAGATACAGACACTTCTCCAAAGAAGATAAAAATGGATGGGGCGCCTGGGTGGCTCAGCGGGTTGGAGTCTCTGCCTTCGGCTCAGGTCATGATCCCAGGGTCCTGGGATCGAGCCCCGCATCAGCCTCTCTGCTCAGCGGGAGCCTGCTCCCCACCCCCACCTCTGCATATTTGTGTTCTCTGTCTGTCAAATAAATAAAATCTTTTTTACAAAATGGCTAACAGACACATGAAAAAATGTTCAACATCACTCGGCATCAGAGAACTACAAATCAAAACCACAATGAGATACCACTTCACACCAGTCAGAATGGCTAAAATTAACCACTCAGAATATGAAGGTGTTGGCAAGGATGCGGAGAAAGGGGAACCCTCCTACACTGTTGGCGGGAATGCAGCTGGTGCAGCCACTCTGGAAAACAGTATGGAGGTTCCTCAAAAAGTTGAAAATAGAGCAACCCTATGGCCCAGCAATTGTACTACTAGGAAAAATATGTTTTAAAAATACCAGCTACATGTGTCTTACAGGTATTTTAGCAGAGCTATGGCCTAAATTGGGTGAAACCTCTCAGCATCTCAGATCTGTTATCTTTTTTATGGGGATTTTTGCCCTGGGAAAAGATTTGGAGAAAGAAGATTCATTGGTCTAAATTGTATCAAGAAGGGAAAGAGGAATGCCTAAACTTTTTCTCCCTCTGTCAGCATGAAAATGAAACATACAAAGTGGAGGGAAAAGGGAACTTTCATTAGCGATGGATTAAAAAAAGTTGCTAAGCATAGTTCTCTTTATTTGATACCCACCACCTCCCTCCCAGCATGTCTTGTTCATAAATCCCCTCTCTGAGCCAAGGAATGGTGCCACAAATTGTGTATGGAGGTAATCTGACTTACCTTAATGTCTTTCTCTAAGTGGTTGTTTTCTTATTTTTTATTTGTAACTGACACATGGTCATCAGGGTGCTGCACTAACATTTTCAGATCAATCGTAACTAGGAAAACATAACCTATAGACATCTTTTTCATGACTAACCAGCCAAATATTTAGTGATCTGGGCTGAAGAGACAAGCTCTGAAAAATTATAGGCCGAAAAAGTCACATGAGCATTTCTAGACCAAAGGCAGTTTCCACAGGTCTCGACGAGAAAAATATGGGACACTTGTGAAGAGTCCCCAAGTCACCTCACTCTAGTTTTGCTACTCAAGTGTGATTCGCACACAGACCAGCAGCATCAGCGTCTCAGGTGAGCTTGTGTGAAAGCACGGTTTCTCGGGTCCATGTTAGAAATACAGATTCCGAATTGACGCTTTAAGGCATCCACAGCTGATATACTTGGAAGTTTAAAAAGCACTGCTGTAAGTAATTCTCAGATACAGCCCCTAAATCCTGACAGAGCAGAATTTTAAGCCCCAGCTACAATGACCTTTGAGATTGGAATCACGGCAGACCTCTTCGGAAGTACTTCGTAACTGAGAGCAAAGGTCTGTGTCCCACCACAACGCTGGGTGGAATCACGGCCGTCTGAGATCCTGCACCTATTCTCACTTCAGGTGATGGCTAAAATTCCACAGCAGGCACCCAAGCTAGTCTTCAGGGACAGTGTCCACAGAACCAAACAAATTTCCTGGCACCGCAGCCCGGAGCCAGAGAACTGGGACTGGCCATTACTGGTCAGTGGGGAGAAGTGTGAGAAAGCCTGTGGGGGTCTGAGAATAGGAGCAGGAATGAGGGGGAGCAGAAACGGAACCAGCGGGAAGCAGCTTGGGTGTGCTGGACAGTTCAAGAACGGGTCACCAACCTTTAGAGAGAAGAGACAGGAAACAAAGAGGGAAGGGGTAAAGTTGCCTTTCTGAGGTTAACTGAATCACACAGGACCCCTGAAGTCCAGATGAACAACACTCCCCGAAGAATAAACGGCCTTCTTGGCTTTCCTAGAGGAGATGCACAGTGCAACACGAGTCCCCAGGCCACCCTGCACACAATTCTGCCGTTTCCTAATAGCTTTGAGGGCCGAGGACTTGCCCTCAGGCCATAGGTCCCATCAACACTTATATGCCAATTCCAAAGTGGTGAGTGTGGGAAGAAAAGAGCCAACTGCCAACTGCCTGATACATTTCAAAAATAACAATCATCATCATCATCATCATCTAAAGGTCTTTTAACCTGTTAACGATTCACTGACAAACCCTGAGTTTGCCTTTATTGGAAGAATGATGCTGGGGCCAGAATGGAGACCTACAGATTGATTGATTTTTTTAATTAATATTTGTTCATGGGGAGGCTGGCTTTTTTATTGCGGCGGCACCTGCTAGTGCCATTATAGTTACAAGGCCTGTTGGAGAGGCTTTATGGTGAAGGCTATTTCTATTATAATACTGGTTGGGGCTGGTGGTTAATATCCCTACAGTTTCCTGTTATACTGGGCTCAATCAAATCTGGCCCATATTGTTAAATCGCACACATCATCTCTGCACACAAAAAATTTTAAAATACATGTTGTGCCAAAATCACAGCATTAATTAAGTCATGGAGAAATATTACCCAAGAAAATATTACCCATCCTTAATTAATCACTAACTAAAGATTAAAGATGTGAATAAACAAGTTCCTTAAAGCTCCTTTTGAACTCAACTCAGTTATAAAAGCTCAGTTACTAAAACTATATTATAAAAATATATACATTTGACTGCTATAAAAATACTTACCTCAAACAAGCAACTCAGCACATGGATTTCCCTCCACTTACTCGAAGACAATAAAAGAGTATTAATCACACAGTCCATTGTTCTATCAGCCAAGGAACTATTATGTGCTTAACGATCATACCATTTATATCCCAACTTTCCAAACTCAGGTACATTCTGAAATATTTATATATGCTACCTGGTAGTAAGCGTAAATTCTTTTTTTTTTTTTTAAGATTTTTTTTATTTGACAGAGAGAGAGCACAAGCAGGCAGAGAGGCAGGCAGAGAGAGAGGAGGAAGCAGGCTCCCTGCCGAGCAGAGAGCCCGATGCGGGGCTCAATCCCAGAACCCTGAGATCATGACCTGAGCCGAAGGCAGCGGCTTAACCCACTGAGCCACCCAGGTGCCCCAGTAAGCGTAAATTCTATTCCCCAAACCAATATGTCAAAAATGGGTTTTGTCTTTGGAAGGTGAGGTTTCCCTCACACATTGAACGACTGCAAGCTTGGGCACGAAGTGAAAAACACTTGGACTGCAGTCCCGTTCTTCATCTCAGCCCCTTTCCAGGTGTGTGACCATGGGATGGTGTAATTAACCTCTCTGTATTCATATTTCTCATTAGTCAAACAAGAGTAATAACAGCATTTACCATTGTTGTTGTTGGAAATAGTAAAACAGCTAACAGACGTTACTTCCAGGTCAAGGGTAAAGAAAGTACAAAGTAAGCCTGGGAGTATCATGGAACTCCAGAAGGTATGGAAATGCTTAAAGAGTAATAGACACAGGTTGTAATCAGCAGAATAACATTCCCTCAAAGACGTCCCTACCTTAATCCCCAAGCTTCTAAATGTGTTATCTTACATGGCCGGGGTAGAGGGGCATTCAAGGTGCAGATAGAATTAAGATTGCTAATCAACTGACTTTAAAATAAGCAGTTTATCCTGAATTTTCTAGGTGGGTCGAATGTCATTGCAAGGGTCCTTAAAAGTCGAAGAGGGAGGCAAAACAGGGTCAGCGTCAGAGACTTGCAGATGCTAGTCTGCTGGCTATGAGGATGGAGAGATGACCCCCAAACCAAGGGATGTGGGCAGCCTCCAGAAGCTGGAAAAGGCAGGGCCTCCAGGAGGCACATGATCCTGCAATGCCTTCATTTTAGTCCAGTGAAGCCAGGTTCAGAATTCTGACCTTCAGAGCTATAAGAGAATAAATTTGTGTTGTTTAGCTTACTAAATTCATAGCAATACAGCAATAAGGCACTATTGCATAGATCAAGAAAATAGGGTGCCTGGGTGGCTCAATCGGTTAAGCGTCTGCATTCAGCTCAGGTCATGATCCCAGGGTCCTGGGATCGAGCCCCGCATCGGGTTCTCTGCTCAGTGGGAAACCTGCTTTCCCTCTCTCACTCTCCCTGCTTGTGTTCCTGCCCCCTCTCTCCCTCTCTCTCTCTGCCAAATAAATAAATAAAATCTTAAGAAGAGAAAGAAAGAAAGGAAGAAAGAAAGGAAGGAAGAGAGAGAAAAGAAAGAAAGGTTGAAAGAAAATAGGATCCAGCTTGCATATGTACAAGGGATGAATGATAACACAACTGTTAACATTTGGGGAACCTGGGTGAAGAGTATAAGGAAATTCTTTGTACTGAATACAGTTTTCAAAATAGTCTGAAATTGTGTCAAAATTAAGCTTTTTAAAAAAAAGAAAAATAGTTTGCATAGGGATGAATCAGATCCCCAGCATCCCTCCCCTACTCCACATAGCCAGGCTACTGACTGCCCCTCCCTGACCTCAGAAAGAGACTGGAGTTTCTGTTTCTTAAGAGGCCCTGACCTGGGAGCACCAGGCAGCAGCAGGAGGAGGAGAGGCTGGTCCTAGAAGTAACAATTAAGATAAAGTCTACCTGCCCAATGGTGGGACCCTTCTACTAAGCTTCAAACACAAGCAGCCAGTTTGCCGCCCCAACCCTCACCCATTGGCAGAAATCTGAATTACTCTTTTCTGGAGAAACTAACCAGTCCAAGAATAGACACCCACAGAAGGGTGGCCCACTGAAAGAACAAGACCACTCTTCACTGAAGACCACATGTTGATGAGATTCATATACACACACACTATGGCCCCTCAGAAATATCCACAGTCCAATCCCTGGAACCTACAAATATGTTAGATGACATGACAGGGAGGAATTAAGCCTGCAGGGTGAATTAAGTTTTGTAATTAGACAACCCTAAAATAGAGACATGATGCTAGATTATCCATGTAATCCCAAAATCATCATAAGGATCCCTTAAAAAAGAAGACAAAGGCCAAAGAGGAAAGTCACAGGGAAATGTGACCATGAGAAAAGGTCAGCGATATGATGTGATTCGACCTGCCATTGTTGGCTGTGGACGTGGGAAGGACCAAAAACTGAAAAAAGCCACAGAAACAGGTTCTCCCCTAGAGATTCTAGAAAGGAAGGCAGCTCTGCCAGAATCATGATTCTAGCCCAGTGAGACCCATGCTGGATTTCTAACCTACGGAACTGCAAGGTAATACATTTGTGTTGTTTTAAGACTTATGTGTATGGTAATTTGTGAGGGAAGCAAGAGAAAACGAATACACACATCCAGAGTTTCCAGTGGGCTTCATATAGTCTTCATCTTAAATACAAATGTACAACCAGGAATCGCTGGACATTTGAGAAGCGCTTCTAACATGAAAGACAGGGATAGAAATGAACAAACAAACAACATACCATACAGAAGGCAATAATGTTCCCAGAGAAATAAGTGGACATATCGCATCCATCCATAAAACAAGGGCAGGGTGCCATTTATTTACTGTATTTATCTGACACTGAATTAGAACTCACTATCTGCCAGGCAATATGCTAAGTGCTCTACAAATATTAAACCATTTAGTCATCATAACAGCTCTACGCAGTAGGTTCTGTTATCCTTATTTTACAGATGAGGAAGTCACAGAGAGGATCACATAGCAGAGCTGGGTTGTGAACACAGCAGTCTGGTTCCAGGGTCACAAAAGAATACTTGGGGATATAAAAATATAATAGCAGAAATGGAGAAAAGATACTGAAAATGTTGAAATATAAAAGGCAATATTTGAGGAAGGAGAAAAATATATAAAGAAATCAAAAACAGGAAAAAAATGTGAGAAACCCAGTAAGTTCAATATCCAATTAATAATAGTTTCAGAAGGGGCGCCTGGGTGGCTGAGTTGTTAAATGTCTGCCTTCAGTTCAAATCAAGATCCCAGGGTCCTAGGATCGATACCTGCATCAGGCTCCCTGCTCAGCTGGTAGCCTGCTTCTCCCTCTTCCACTCCCCCTGCTTATATTCCCTCTCTAGCTGTTTCTTTCTCTGTCAAATAAATGAATAAAATCTTTTAAAACAAGTTTCAGAAAATGAGAGCAGAGAAAACAGAGGGAAAGAAATTGTTAAAGAACTTGATGGAGACATTTTTCAAAATAGCAGGACATCAGTTTCCAGATTGAAATGGCCTATAGGGTGCCCAGTGCAATAACTGAAAAATAAGTATTATCAGTGTTATGGGTTGAGTATTACCATCCTCCCAAAATTAATACATTGAAACCTATTTCGTCAATGTAATGGCATTTGGAGGTAGGGCCTCTGGGAGGCAAATAATTAATTAGGACGGAGTCCTCATGAATGGTATTCATGCCCTTATAAAATATGAGACCCCAGAGAAATCTCTCACCCTTTCACCTATGAGAACACTGTGGAAGGGAGCCATCTGTCTATGATCGAGGAACAGGCTCTCACCAGACACAAAATCTGTTGGAGCCCTGCTCTTGGATTTCTTAGCCTCTAAAACTTGAGAAATAAATTTTCAGTGTTTATAAGATGCCCACTTTATGGTGTTTTTTTATAGCAGCCTGAATGGACTAAGAAATCAAGTCACACTGAAATTTCAGGATAGCACATATAAAGAAGTCCTAAAAACTTTCCAAAGAGAAATAAAACACATAAGATATTCAAATGATTGGCAAAAATAGTGGCATCAAATATCTTAATGGCAGCACTGAAAGCTAGAATACAATAAACCAATGATGTTAAAATCTCAAGAGAAAATGAGTTCCACACTAGAATTCCATGCCCAGCCAACCCACCAGTCAAATGTGCAATCAAATAGACATTTTAAGATATATAAGGTCTCAAAATCTTTATCTCCCATGCACCCTATCTCAGGAAGCTCATTAGTATATTACCCAACAACACAAGAAGATAAAACCAAAAAGGAGGGGCACCTGGGTGGCTCAATGTGTTAAGCCTCTACCTTCAGCTCAGGTTATGATCTCAGGGTCCTGGGATCGAGCCCCGCATCAAGCTCTCTGCTAGGCAAGGAGACTGCTTCCCACCCTCTCTCTCTGCCTGCCTCTCTGCACACTTGTGATCTCTGTCTGTCAAATAAATAAATAATATCTTAAAAAAAAAAAACAATAAAGGAAAACATGGGAGTCAGGAAACAGGCAATCCCAAAGATGTTGATGAAAGGAGGTCCCAAATGATAGCTGTGCAGTGGCCTCGAGGAGCCCACTCATATGTGAGCAAGGAGATTTAGTCTCCTAAAAGAAAAAAAAAAATTAAGTAATTGGTAGACTACCTAATGGGTTTGATTGAACTAAGAGGAGTGTTAGAGTTTTAGAATTTGAAGAAAGAATTTGTGATAGTTATGTAAAAAGCTAAGGTTTAAAAAGTGAAGCAACTATTAACTCCTCCCCCCCCCAAAATCAAAAGAGCCATAAACATTTCAGCTGTAAGTAATATTAAGGTCATAATAAAGCAAATGCTGAAATTGAATTTTTCAAGGCTTTGAAACAAGTAAAATGAGGGAATAGGGAGATGGGAGAGCTGAATCCTCATCTCCCAAGGCAGGAAGTCAATAAATAATATTTTAAAATGGAAATTCAAGATATTGAAATACAAGTTTGTTGTTTTAAAATAAGGAGTTAAATAGCAGAAGAAACAACCAAGATAGTTGAAAGTGATTGTCTCTGTGGAGGGGGACTTCAAAGATGGGGGAAAGGGTGGAACAGGAAAATAGTATTTCATTATAGACCGTGTAGTACAATCTGACTTATTTTTTCTCTTCTTCGCCTCTTCTTTCAATTAGCTTTACTATATAAAAGCATCATTTTGATTATAAAGATTAAACATAAATGCCTTGAACAGGATTTGGCACACAGTATGTGCTCAATGAAGAGTTGATGTTGATGTTCATACTACTGTGAACTTTGTCAAAGCTGTAACACTAGAAGGGGAATCAGTCCGTATTCTGCATAACAACCTTAAAGTAAGTTATTTCATACTTTTCAATTTCTCCATTCAAAGATAAAAATGCTTAGTGAATCAAACTCTAGATAAGACTAAGATACATGTACATTTTAAAAAGGCTCTAAAAATACTAGAAATCTGTTCTCTAAATATATAAGCTAGAAGAAAGTTTAGCTAAAGATGCTTCCTATTATATTGTAACCATATCTTATTTATCTCTTCATTTATTACCCATTTTTTCACTTATTTATTCATTCAAAAATATTGTGCATCTACTATGTGCCAACACTGTTTTGGAGATGGATCTATACAGAAAAAATTCCATGTCTTTGTGGAACTTACATTCTATTTACAGAAACAAAAAGAGATTCTGAAGATAGAGACAATGGGACTTGTTGATGAACATGATATAAGGTGTGAAAAACAGGAATTTAAAAAAAACTTCCAAAAGTTTTGGCCTAAGTAACTGGAAGTATCAATTGTCATCAACTGATATGAAGAAAACTGTGGAAAAAGCAGGTTTTACTGGGAAGATCAGAATTAAGTTTTGGAATTAAGGTCGAGATGCCTATTCCACATTTTTACAGGGTATGAAGTAGGGGCTGATTATAGGAGTCCAAAGTCCAAAGAAGAGATCTGGACTGAAGATACAATTTTTGAATCATTGGCCTCTCAGTTAGGATTCATGGCTAGACAGAAAAACCATTCAAGATATTTAAGGCAGAAGTTTCCATATTTGTTGGAAGGGGTGAAAGAACATATTTCAGGGACTACCACTGGATATTTTATTCTGAAGTCCCTTCATCATAGCTGTAATCCAGAAGGCAAAACACTGATACCACTACCACCATCCCATGTTTTGAACCTAAGAAACTGGTAAAAAGGGGCGCCTGGGTGGCTCAGTGGGTTAAAGCCTCTGCCTTCAGCTTAGGTCATGATCTCAGGGTCCTGGGATCAAGCCCCACGTTAGGCTCTCTGCTCAGCGGGGAGCCTGCTTCCCTTCCTCTCTCTCTGTCTGCCTCTCTGCCTCCTTGTGATCTCTGTCTGTCAAATGAATAAATAAAATCTTAAAAAAAAAAAAAGAAAAGAAAAAGAAACTGGTAAAAAAGATGTGAAATGTGGAGCCCAGTTGCTGGAAACCCTCATGCCTCATGCATGTAAGATGGGGCTGCCATAGAAAAATGGCTTCAGCATCATTTCCATCTTATCCTTCTCCTCTGAGTACTTATTGTTGGCAGAGCCTAACTTGCATTCATAAGCTGAGCTGCACAAGAGTCCAGGAAATTTAGTTGTTAGCCTTCAAGTAGCTGAAATACAGAAGGGAACTGAAAGGAATCATATGGATGCCAAAGGACAATAAACATTACCCGGCATAAATGGCATTGGGAACAAGAAGCCTGGGAGAGGTCACCAAGCAAAAAAAAAAAAAAAAAAAAGAGAGAGAAGGGAGGAGAACCAAAGACTGAGTGAGCTGTGGTTCATGCCAGCATTAAAAGACAGGGGAGGTGAAAGGAAACAGAAATGGCATCCAAGCTAAGTGGAACATCAGGATGGACCATTGTCCTGAAAGCCAAATGAAGAAAGTTCTTTAAGGAGAAAAGGATGATGATCAGTCTTATATCTTCGGATGCTTTACAGTTTTAATCTTTTTTGTAAAAATAATGCATACTTAGGCACCTGGGTGGCTCAGTGGGTTAAGCCTCTGCCTTTGGCTCAGGTCATGATCTCAGGGTCCTGGGATTGAGCCCCGCATCAGGCTCTCTGCCCAGCAGGGAGCCTGCTTGCCCCCCTTCTCTCTGTCTGCCTCTCTGCCTACTTGTGATCTCTCTCTCTGCCAAATAAATAAATAAAATCTTAAAAAAAATAAAGCATAGTTATTATAAAAACAAAGATGCAAAGAATAGGTATCACTTGAAGTTCTATTCCTTAGGTAGAAATAATCACAACTAACATTTAGAGAACTACTCACTGTTAAGTATAAGTATATATAACATTTCTGTACTTGCTGTTATCTATGTATCTATATACAATTACATATGAATAAATCATATTATTTATGCTATTTTACAATCCATTTTTATCAGCCAATAATATGGCATGGTCATGTTTCTATGGCCAGTAGAGGTATATCTGCATCATTGTTTATCCAAAACAGTATTTTATAAATAAACCACAACTTATATAACCATTCTCCTGTAAATGGACATTCAGGTTGTTCCAGTATTTCAATATTACATGCAATACTGCATGAGCATCCTTGTTAATATGATACAAAATCCTTCATGTCTAAAGCTTTTTTTCCCTGAATCAAATATTTGAGGTAGAAAGAATCCATTCTATTCAGAAATAGTCATATAGTTGCAAAGCTTCTTAAAAGAAAATAATTTGGAATGATTTTATTATAAAAACCAGCACCTGATTTTGTGTGTCTTGAAGTTTTGAAAATGATACAGTGTTTCTTGTATTATTTGTATCAATTCATATGAGTCTAAAATTTGATGACTATGCCAGCACAGGTGCCCTTTTGAACTTAGGAGGCTATTATCAATCTATAGTACTATATTTTTAGAACACTTAGAAAATATTTTTCCCGTAAGTTTCCTTGCCATTATAATTTGATAGTTAAATCAGCCATCAGTGCTTTGTAGATATAAAATTTAAATATTTAACATTGAGTATAACTTCTTCTGCTGGATTGTCAGTGTCCACAGTTGAGTTTAGTAGGAAGCAAGAGAAAAATGAAAACCCATATTGCGGTTTACCCAATCACTTGGGCAGGCAGACTCCGAAAGCCTATAGAAATGTTTGCACTGTGCTTACCATCCCCTAATGGGTTATTTCAATAACAAATAATTTGTTAAGGTGGGGAGACTTCATATCTCTCCCTCTCTGTGTATATATTAGCTACTGTATAGATCAATCTCAGTGTAGTGTGTTCCTCTATGGATAGATACCTCCATAGTCTCTGGATGAAATGCACCATATACAGAAAGTGAAAGACTTCATCCGTGTGTAAAATAGAATTCTAAAACTGTGAAGCCAATTATACCATAGGAACACTAGGCACCAAATGGTAAACAAACCTAAGCAAATAAGCTCTAAGTCATTCATTTCTGTTTCTAAGAATAGTCAAAGTCTTAAAGGTTTCTAACTTCTTTCCTCCTTTTGTAGGCTATCCAACCCTGTCTACACTTTGTGATATGTTGGCCTCTTCAAACATTCTACAGCCATAAAAATCTCAAGAAATGTTTCACCATTTGACGGACCTTTCTGCACTTGGCTGGAGCCAGGAGCCATGGCTGATCTGTTTACTATGACTCCTTGGGTAACCAGAGGGCCTTTTTCCATATCAAAGGGAATGATATCAAAGCCTCTACAACTAAAGTGGTCACGTGTGGACATCTCCAAGAGCCTGTGCTCACAAGGACCTTCAAGTATCCAGGGCTATCAATGCGGCCCTTTTAGACTCTGTCAGCAGTTACTGGGAAAAGAGATGAGGATCAAATAAGAAGGCACTAGCAGTTGCCCCTTCATTGGACCTTCAAGTCAGACACCTCAGGAAACAGATTCTGACACAGAGATTTGGGTGTCAGAGGCTTATTGGGGTGTGCTTTGGGGATTGTCATCGGTGGGCTGTGAGCGAGGGCAAAATTGGGACCAGGGTGACATCGCCCTTTGAGGCAATGGCAGCAGAGACCTCAGCTTGTCCCACAAAAAGCTCTGGAGCTAAGATGGCTCCTCAGAGTTGAGGAGGTAAGTGGATCTGGCCTCGGTGCCCTCGCAGTGACCAGTCGTTGGATATAGGCTCCCCCTGGGAAGGATGCAGTCGAATGAGGGATCTCTTCTTGGCTAAGGGTGCTTCCTGGACCAGGCCTTTGCTGTGAGCTACCAGCAGCCACATCCCCCAAAAGCAGGAGCGTGAGAGCCTGTCCTGGAGGGAAATCTGGGCAGGACACCAAGGTATGCATTACACTCTCCCACTCTCGGGAATTTCCCAATGTTCTAGAAAGCTGAGTTTATATGAAAAGTTCCAACCTGAGCAATCTAAAGATGGTGATCCCTGTCTTTAGACATAGAAAGGTATCACAGAGGGACCACCAAGGTTCAATGACCTTCAAATGCAGAGCCTCAGTGACCATGGGCATAGTTTCTATAAAAACTGAAGCAGAGGCTCCTAGGGGCTCAGTCAGTTAAGTGTCTGCTTTTGGCTCAGATCATGATCTCAGGGTCCTGGGATCAAAACCCACATCGGGCTCTCTGCTCAGTGGAGACTCTGCTTCCCTGCTCTCCCTCTGCCTGCTGCTCCCCCTGCTTGTGCTCTCTCTCTCTCTCTCTCTCTATCAAATAAATAAATAAAATCTTAAAACAAAACTGAAGCATCAAGTTTGAAAAGCCACACCAGATTAAGGAGTATCCCAGGGTCTGTGGTGAGAGTGCGCCAAATGAGTAGAATTTTCCTTGGGGAAATGAAATAAGAATTTATGCCAGAATATCACCAACATCATCTACAATTGATGTTTCCTTAAATTACCATAAAGGTGTTCTGCCCATATCCCTGAGCCCACCCCTGAAATCTCCGTTGGTACCTATATATGTCAACAGATCCTAGCTACATTTTTCCACCATATTTCCTCCATCTCTCTTTTCTAGCCCCCACATGTTGGGCAAACGAGAAGAACCAGGGAGATAGTACCCAGGAAAAACCCTCAGACAGTGAAGAATGGATGTCGGCAGATAAGAGGCAGATAAGAGGCACATTGCCTCTTGACAAAATTCCAAGGTGTGTTCTACACAGACAGTCCACAATTGCCTGCAATGGTAACCCACTCATTAATACTCCATGTACTGACTCACCTTCCTTCCCTCATTCCCCCACTTCCTCTCTCTTCCTGAGACCACCTCCCAATAAGTGACTTGCACCCCAATCTTTGTCTCCATATCTGCTTTGGAGGAAACCCAACTTAAGTGGAAAAAATGAAGATTATCTTCATTATCATCGCTCTCCATCATCATAATGAGGTCTCTAAAGTAAGGTGTGGATACAGTTCTGCTGGGATAAAGTTACTCCCTTCTTGACACCTCCAAAATTCTTTTTTTTTTAAAGATTTTATTTATTTATTTGACAGAGAGAGAGATCACAAGTAGGCAGAGAAGCAGGCAGAGAAAGAGGGGGAGGTAGGCTCCCTGCTGGGCAGAGAGCCCGATGTGGGGCTCAATCCCAGGAATCATGACCTGAGCTGAAGGCAGAGGATTTAACCCACTGAGCCACCCAGACACCCCAACACCTCCAAAATTCTACAAGGTAAATGTCCCTTAATGTCATCTTTTTCTAAGCCTTTACTTGTGGGAAAGGTTGGATAAGTAGATAGAAAAAGACACAGAAAGATAGATGATTATTAGAGAGATGGTAGATAGAAAAGTGGTAGATAGATAGGTGATTTATAGACAATGTATTCTTGCCCATGTATAAAAGCCTGTTAAATTTCTCTTCAGATGAGATCTTAGCAGTGTAAAATCTTTGATTTTGTCCGCCTGCCATCCATTGCCCTTCCCTCTGTTCCTAACATTTTGGATTTTCTTTAAGGAAGCACCCTTGCCCACACTCAGACCCTGTGCACTCATGGGAGCAGACCTTCATGAACCTCGGCCTGCAGAAGCATGCACTCTGCAATACCTTTCCTCTCTTGAAACCCTGCCTCTTGCCCCCCACCCCCGCACACATGGCTTCATGTTGCACTTAAAGTAAAACTCAAACTAATTCTCTGATTGCTATAGACCACATGTCTGTGAACCCACAACATTCATATGTTGAAACCCAATCCCCACTGTGATGGTATTAGGAAGTGGGGCCTTTGGGGGTGGAGCCCTCGTGAATGGGACTAATACCCCTATAAAAGGGACTCTGGAGAGGCCCCTCACCACTTCTACCATGTGAAGACACAGTGAGAAGACAGACACCTCTGAACTAGGAAGTGGGTTCACACCGGACACCAGATCTGCCAGTGCCTTGATCTTGGACATCCAGCCTCCAGAACTGTGCAAGAGACATTTCTGTGGTTTAGAAGCCTCCCTATGCTCTTCTGTAAGAGCAGCCAGAATGGACTAAGATACTGATCTAAAAGTCTTCAGGTGATCTGGACCTTTCTGAACTCATCTCCCACCTCGCTGCCCCAGCTCAGTATGGCTTTATCTCCTCGGAGCTGCCAACCTCATCCCTGCCTTGGGCCCTTGCAGTAGTGCATTACCTGGAAAATTCCTTTCCCGAATCTTTGTTTACCTCCTTCTTGTCATTCAGTTCTCAAACCTAATGTCACCTCCTCAGAGAAGGGGTCCCTGTCCTCCCAATCTAAGGTAGCCAACCTCTCAGTCACTATCCATAACTCTGTCTTGTTTTCACCAATTCCCATGGCAATACGAAATTACTATGTTTATTAATTTACTCATTCATGGTCTGATGTCCCTAAAAAAACACAAGCTTCATAACAGCATGGCATCATTCTTGTTCACTCCATTATCCTCAGCACCTAGATCAGTACTTGGAACATAGCAGGTATGCAATAAAGATACTTAAAATAATACATGAATCGATGAAACATTTCTTGCTTATATAGCAGAACATAAGCTTGGAGAAAAAAAATATGAAACAGCTACTCCAAAAGGTATCAATCATTATTTTAAAACATCCTAAAATCCAAAGGTAAAAATATTAAATAAACATGGAACATAGCAATCGTTAAGATTACTGCAGGCTATCGGGTTTCAATTGTCATTCTGGATTGTCTGGAGATGTAAAATTCAAGGGCCCTTCCAATGCCAAACTTCCCTAACACTATGGATTTCATTATCCTAGACTGAGCTATTTGTTGTTTCACAATGTTAAAATAATAACAGGCTAGTTAATAAAAATAATATAATGACAACAATAGCAAGAAGTCGATGTTGCTAGTTCCTCTGATTTACAGAGGTACCCAAGATGGGGGATTGAAAAGCAGCTGATTTCTGAGTCAGGCAAAGAAGTCCATCATAGTTATGGATACTTCAAGTCAAATCAGCAAAATGTGCTACCCAAGGTAACCTGTGAAATACGTTTCGCTCGATGTTACCAGGCAGGGAGGAGGGAGAAACAGGTGTTCCACCAAGGATATGGGACTGTGTTGTTTTTGCAGGACAAAAAGGAGCAAAGCCTGAAAGATTTAGCCCTTCCAAGCGACAACTTTGAGAGCCTGCAGTGATTTATTTGACAGGGAAGAGGAAGGCGGACTCCCCCTCCTCTACAGGATCAGCTCCTTGATTATAAACACTCAATAACTTTCTGGTTGAAAATGCTTTTTCCCCCCTTGCCTATACATTTCTGACGCTTGCTTTATTATTTTCTATTAGGAAATGCTATTTAATTCCGTCCACAGCTTGGCGACCTTTGTGTGGCTTCCCCACTTAGGAAATTTACAAGTAAATCACCAAGAAGTATGTACACATACTCTTATAAAATATACATGCGCTTGTAAATGAAAATGCACCAAACGGCAAAAAAAAAAAAAAAAGCTACATGCTTTGCAAGAACCGGGCATATGTGCATAAGAGGTGGGAGGCAGGTGTTTGGGAAATCTTCACACCATCCCAATATTTTTCTAATGATTCCCATTTCCAATGCAAGGGAGGATTTGGAAAACATTAGCCACTCTGGTGTGCTCTGAGCGGTGACATGTAGCTGGCAGCGTGGTGGGTGGGATCCCCCCCTTTCTTCCTCTAACAAAGAAATAGGGTGAGTTTATTAAAGCATAAATGCCATTTTCATCCTGCAATGTTAACTGTGAGGCTGGGATCCCCGAGGTACTGAGGCAGTCAAAGCAAACAGCTGTGCCACCTACTTGCAACAGTTGTACGCCCACCACACAGCACCGAGGGGAGGAGCAGGTCAAAGAAAGCCCATAAAGAGGATGGGGAACCTCGCTTAGCTCGCTCCCCCGTAGCCCGAGGGAAAATCCAGCCCTTCTGAGGGTAGGTATTGTGTGTGAGGCTCACAGCACTGAGCATTCTCTTGCAACTTGTCTCCTATAAACCACCTACTGCATTTTTATATTCTGCGGTCATATAGACTAAAACAGTGTTTAGCAAATTAACAGAACGCTAAATAAAAGACATATCAACCAACCTAGCAGGCAGCTTGTCGATGATCCCGAGCTGCTGGGGAGGGAGGGGGTGGTAACTGCTGCTTTGGAGGCAAGTGGTTGTTTCATCATCCAAGTCTCTTTGTGGGGCTTGGGAAGGATGGTGCACTCTGGCCAAGCTGTTATTAGGTTATCTTTGTGGAGCCTAAGGGTTGCCCCATGCCTGCCTGCGCCAACAGAGAACGGAGCAGGAGGGCTCATGCAGAAGGAAACTGAGCCCGGCTCTGTAGATTTCCAGGGGCCAAGAGCTCTCCTCTCTTGTAACTCAGCTGTCTGATCAGCCTGCAAGAGGCAGACAGTGGAGAGAACACCCTTCTTTGGCAAGCCTTCCTCTCAACCTCTTCTGTGCGTAAGAGAAGTTTGTAGGAGGAATCCTGCTAAGTGGAAAGCATGAGAATAGAAAACCTTAGAATATGCTTTTCTTCTGAAATGTGGCTGCTGGCCACCCTCTTCCTGGGAAGGGAAGAGAATCCAGCCTGATATGCTCATTCCTTGTGACATCTCCATGTCTTAGGAGATGACAGTGCAGCCTAGGGTCAGTGGACCCAACTGGGAACTGAACCTACAACCTAGACCTCAGTGGGAAAGAGTCCTCATCAATAGTACATGAGTCTCCATCCACCATACCCCTGGATATAATTGACTCTTCCATGTCAGTATCCCATCCTCATGAGCACCTTGTTACATCCGTTGTCCCCCTGTGGCTTCAAAGTATATTTTTAAATGCCTTCATTCATTCAACACCATTGATTTAAGGCCATCTTTGTGCCAGGCACTGTCCTAATGCATATGGGAGGCATAGGGGGTGTATTAGCAGGATAAAATGGTCAAGCAACCCTGATTTGGAAGAGATCATATTCTAGCAAGAAAAGACAGACAATAAATAATTAACATAATATATTAAGTGATAAATGAGGTGGAAAAAGAGAACGTCAAGTAGAATAAGAAGGAAGCAGGAGTGTGGAGGTTGGAGGGCAAGTGGCAGTTCTCAACGACCAGTCAGGATTTTATTCATGGAGAAAACATTTGAGTCAAAATTCAAAGGAGAAGAGCAAGTGAGAGGATGTTGGAAGGAAGAATGTTCCAAGCAAAAGGAACATCCAGAGCTAAGATAGGAGCACAGCTGACACATGAACAAGAAAGGAGGTGAAGCTGGAAGGGAGTAGGCTAAGGGAGCAGTCACAGGAATTCAGGCTGCTGGGGATGCCGGTTCATGTCAGGCATTATGTATTCTTCTGAGGATTTCGGCTTTGATGCTGAGAGTAATGAGGAGGGCTGGCAGGTTTCCAGAAGAGAAGTGACATGATCTGACTCATGCATTAAAAAAGCCACTATGGCTCTTATAGGTGGAGTAGCAAACCCAAATTCCCCTCTTGTTATTGCTCTCTATCTCTTTATAGCTAGTCTTTTTGAAGAAGTTGTCTCCACTCAACACCTCCATTTTTTCAGCTGTCATTCATTACTCAGTCTACCTTTTCATACCCACCAATATTGACCATGACCCCTTAGTGCCATCTGGAAATCCATTTGGAAAAATTCAAAGCTGGCCTTCTTGTCCTTAGTTTTGCTATAATTTTAGTAACTGTTGATGATCTTTCTCTCTTCTATAAAACTCCCTCCTACCTTGATTTCTTGGATACCACACTCAATTTTTTTCCTTTAATCAGCTACATGGGTTTTCTTTCTTAATGTGACAGACATCAGTGCTGCTCAGGTTTCTATATTAGGTCCTCTTCTCATTTGATACACTTTTCTGGGGCAATTTCTTTCTATTCCATAAACTAAATTTCCATCTTTATACTAATGACTGCAAGTTCTTATTATCTTCCCCAATCTTGTTCCTAACCTCCAGACCCATATATACAACTGCTGAATGGACATCTCTACTTGACAGTCAAGGTCCCAGAATTTCTAGAGGAGAGACTTAGAAATAACACTCTAGTGGGAAGGTAAGGATGGGATTGTATGAAGACTGTCTTTGCATAGCAGGTACACTGTATTGGCTACAAATGCATATATAATTGGAGTAACAAAGTGAAAGGTTAATTAAAACTATCAGGAGGCTATGAGCCACTCCAAGCTATTTGTTGGCACCACTACTGACATTTGGATGATGTGTGTGTGCATCTATGTGTCTGTTTGTGTATGAATACATATATAATATATATATTCATTACAAACAAATTTAACCCCTCATCCCATATCCCCTAGCCCAAACAATGATACCTTCATCTACCTGGTCATCCAAACCCCAAACTGGGCCTCTTCTTTAGATACTGAGTATCCCCTCCACTCTGACTTTTTCTTCTGGTCATAAACTCTGTAATTAGCATCAATCATCCTCCCTGGGATTCTGTTCACTCAACCCAGCCTTTACTCTTGAATGGCTCAGAGTATGAGCCAGAGTATGAGAGTGGTGCCCTCTCAGCATTTAGCTGGGGTCCTCCCCCAAACCACAAAATTATCCCGAGCCACCATGATTCCTCCTACATGATCTTAAGTATGGTCAATTCCCAGAAAATCCTGCTGCTGTCCTACCCATTAGAGCAAATCTTCTTGGATACACACTCTAATCTAGAACAATCCACATTCTCTGGATGCTGTTAAGTGGGCTGCTAACCCTTCCACCTCTGCAGATGCATAAGTTACAAGCTGCTGCTCTTTCCTATTGGCTTCTGCTGAAGTCCTAGCACGTTCCTCAGACAAACCAGCTTATCAGAGTCATGGCACTTTATGTTAGTCAGCGTAGGCCAGGTGATCTGCAGCAAAATTATCCATAGCAAAATTAAATACAACAAGGGCGTAATTCTTGCTCATACCAAAGTCTAAAGTGGCTTAGGTACTCCTGCACAACACTCTTCCAGATGGCAAATCAAGGACCTAGGCTGCTTCCACTTTGCAGTTCCATAAACTCAAACACATGTTCTCTAACATCACCAGTGTGGGAAAGGTGAAAGCAGGAAGAAGATGTGCCTTATCTTACAAACCGGAAGTGACACAACACTGTTACTGACATTCCACCGGTAAGAATTAACCCTGAGACCCCATCTATCAGCCTCAGGGCTGGGAAATGCAGAAGTGGTGGGTATTTGATACTCACTGATTAATATTATTTCATAAGTATTTCAGGAAGCTAGATGATCTATAGGATCTGAAAAAACCAACCAAACAAACAAAAACCAAAAACCTTAGGTTGATCTAAGAGCCATACCCATCTGCACCTAATAAGAATAGCGGTTGGTTGAGTAAACAGAAGCCTTACTCAAGGGTACCTCCACGCGGGATTCATGACTGACAATTACTTAAGAGTGCTGATCCACATCAAGAGAGCTGGCTTTGGTGGATGTTCGCTGATAGTGAAATGGTGGCTTGTTTATATTTAGGGTGAGACTGAGTAATTGATGGCTGCCTGACAAACTGGCAGAAACTATACAGACATTCTGAAAAGTTCATTAAAAAGCACACACTTAAATACACCA
This sequence comes from Lutra lutra, assembly GCF_902655055.1. Classification (NCBI taxonomy): domain Eukaryota; kingdom Metazoa; phylum Chordata; class Mammalia; order Carnivora; family Mustelidae; genus Lutra; species Lutra lutra. The sequence goes on along the minus strand of NC_062278.1, from coordinate 137,163,534 downwards.
AGATTACATGTGACTCTCTTCCCGCCTGCAACATAATTAAATAAAGCTTTATCTAACCATTTTACTTGCATGCATTAGGGACCTCAACCAGGGCTCTCTTCCTCCCAAGACTTTAATATGCTCTTATCTGTTTGTACTAATTGAGTTTTCTCATACTGCCACATGGGCAGCAGCTAAAAAGATGGGAAGTCAGATCTGATATGCCTATGGGATGGTGGTAGGGCTCCTAAAGATCTCTGCCTGACCTCAGATCTTTGGGGCCTCAGATTCATAATTAGAGGTCTGAAAGTCTCATGCCTTCCTACTAAATGACCTAATCCATGTAGAAAGGGGGAGAAAGAAAGAGGGAAACAAAAAGGAACCTCACATTCTCATAAGGGCCAGATAATCACACGAATGAATGGAACAGCTAATGTGGAAAGCATTCACACTACCAAGCTATACTCAAGGAGAGTCAACAGCAGCGAGAGGTTCTCAAGCACACACACACATCAGCATCACTGATGCACTGCCGGGTCCACCCCCTAGAGCTTCTAACACCTTCCCAGGTGGTACAGGTGCTGCTGGTCCAGGGACCACACTTGTGGAAGCAGTGCTTAAGAGGAACGTTCACTGTGTTGCCGTATCTTCTACTTTTTCCAAAAAGAAACAAAGAAACCTGGATTTATATGTGAAATCTCCCAATTTTTAAAATCTTGACAACAAATTCAGAATTATTTTTAAGAAAATCTGAGCCAGCATTTTGGGGCAGTACACAACTCTACCAGACGCCTTCACCGAGGAATGATATGTGTGCGCACGCACACAGCTCTGTACGGAAAGAGAGTGCCTTCCATTTAGCGGCCACCTTTTGGAGGACTCATCAGCCAGGTAGGTGAGTCAAACAACCCTCCTGATAGATGAAGAAACAAATACTAATGTCACCTCATGGTCTCTTCTTGTCCATCAGGGGATGCTACCTTTTCTCCTAGCATTCAAAGAGCTACATTTGGCTAAAAGTGGATCACAACAGCTACAGTACCTTTCACATTCCCGAAGTAAGCCTCACAATTCCTTCCACATACTGCCAAGGAACATACACTTAAAAGACGTAGATCACATTTGGATCAAGCTTTTAATACACAAGCTCTAAACATTTCCACCTAAAACATCTTATGTTCACATTTCTATAAGCACTAGGCTCTGTGTCATTTCACAAACATGTATTAGGCACCCCTATGTCATGGGTGCTCTGTCTGGTGTTGAGGATGCAGAAATACCCAGCCCTTGTCTTCTCTGCCCAGCTCTGGGCTCCATGGTCTCTAGGTCTGGAAAGACAGAAGGGCAAGGAGCAGGGGAGACAGAGAAGCAGACCTAACTCCAACCTTTATCTGGTTTCCATGCACTGATCCATGAAAGAGTCTATTTGAAAAACATTACCTTAGCATAAGCATTTTGGCCAGTCATTGGACAGTGAACAAGCACATCAAATACTTTCTGATTCCTTCTCTTAGATGTATCCAAACTCTCTAGGCCATGTAGTCTCCTTCGATATGATTTTAACTTCGAACACCAAACTGTGCAAAGTATGGAAAAGCCTTGGTTCTAAATCTGACAACTAGCCAGACTGTATTAAAACCTAATAGAATTGTTTTTATTCCACCTGGAAGATGGAGAACACAAAATTGTGCTAGGCGCTTCTAGCTTGATGCTATCATATTACCTACAGAGACATGGGTTCTAAGCAGGAAATGCAAATAGGTAGTGACTGTAATACACACTTCAGAATGCCAACTTCAACTGTGGTCCAGGATTACCCCTGCATGTGCTTCCTGCCTCTCACATTCTATTCCTGTGCCTAACTTATAGGGGAAGGTTTGCCATGATGAATATGCACATATTGTGGCAAAACGTGAAACGGTTTTTAACAAATGAAAATGCTATCTCGTCTTGTAAAAAGGGCATTGACCAACCAAGTCTGAATCAGGGAGTCCCAAGGTACAGTACTCTTTTTTCATTGATTAAAATATATAATTTCTGTGCAGCATTACCTTTTGTGCATTCTTCCCTCTAGATAGAATACAACATCAGAGACACAACAAAAGGACAACTCTGGTAGAATTACGGAGTTTACATTCACAAAAAGTGTTCTGATTGCCTCTGCCTGGGCACTTCTATATCCTCATTTAAGCAGAGAGATCTGCCCTTCCATTGTAGAAACTCTTCTGCTGAAATGATAAACGGACTGACTGCAAGATCTTTGAACCCAAGATTGAAGTAAATGAGTGGAAAGGACATGGAAATAGTCAGAAAGGCCAAGATTAGAGAAATCCTGAGGATACAGTTGCTGTCAGCACCCTAGTCTTCAGCATCCTGTCCCCAGAGACCAGCTGCTGGGCACAGCAGACCTGTCTGCCTTGCAGCTCTGTGCCCCGTGTTGGGGTAGAGATCCCCGGGCCATCTGCACTGAGAGGTGCGCCCCTGCCTGAAAGGAGCCCCGGAAGAATGGAAAAGGGTTGCCTTGGCAGTGCCACACATAGAGGAAGGAAGTCCCCTGAGCTTTGCAAGAGACACTGCATGTGCCCTCGCCACGGTTCTGACATGTCAGGCTTGGAGGGGAAGGAGAAAGCCGGTATTGTTACCAGAGGATGTCCAGGGAGAAAAATCATAATTTGTAATGAATCTTTTACCTATTTAAGTAATTAAAGATCGACTCCATATGTGAGAGTGAGCCTTTGTCTCTTTACTCTCCTAATTAGTCCCTTCACTGCCTGGTTCTGGCTTTACCTAAGGCAGATTTTGTTCCTCTCCTCTGCCTTTTTGATCACTGCCGTGCTCACGGTGCCTCCTAGAATTTGTTTCCCCGCAATGATGAAAGGGTGTTGCTTTTGGCACACCTCCAGTTGTCTCCTTGCTTCAAATCAGTTTCTCCCTTTCTCTCTAAACCCCTGCCCCCATCTCTTCTGTCTGGGGAGTTGGCTCACATTCCCCACATGCCCGTTAAACCTCCACCTTCTTAGATGGAACAGAAGACGCCTAGAGAGTAGGATACTGATGGCCATTTTGAGCCAAAAAATGTAAACAAATATTAAGAAAATAACATGTTAATTTGGCAATTTCAAAATATGGAAATATCAAAGGCACACAAACCCCTCTTCCTCGGGGATTCTACCTCCAAGACTTTATCAGTCCCTCGGAGGTGTTATGTAGAACATATTGCATCATTTTTGCAATGTGAAAATTGGAAACAATTGAAATGTTCATCACTAGGAGATTCTAGATAAAGTTGGCTAAGACTATACAGTGGAAACTGCACAGCCATTAAAAAGGCCATGTAACTTTCATGAAGTGATTTGCAACGATGTCCAGGACACATGGTAAAGTCGGAAAAGCAAAGAGCCAGAACAATATGTAAATAATGATAAATATTAAAAAAAAAAAGATGTATTCTACCTATGTGTTTGCATAGCACACTAGTAAGGACACACAAAAAAATTGATAAAGGGATTCTCCCCTGGGAAATAGGATGGAGGGAGGAGAAAAGTTGGGAGGGAGATTTTTGTGTTACATTCTTCCTATCTGCATCTTCGAATAATGTGTGTGTGTCATGTACACAAAACAAATAAATTAATCGATGGTGAATTCATGTGTATGGCCCAAGATGGCCATCGGGGAGCAGCATCCTAAGGCTTTCCTGCTGCCACAGTGTGACCTCTGGGAGTCTAACTTCACATGATATTTAGCAATGTTTCTGACATAATCCTTCAGGTGACCACAACAAGTGAGCACCCAGCTAGGGATGGCCCGGGCACCAGAAAATGTCTGACAGGCTAGGACTACAAGTTGAACATCTCCATCTGCATCCCCAGACACACACAGCCCAAGTTTGAGCGCTGGTGCTTGATTTGGAAGGTACAGTCCCAGGGTTCGAGGGATGAGGAAAGGGGACATGACGTCCAGGGCCCTGGAAGCAACCCCAGATGATGATACCTTACTATGTGGACCACAGCTTCAAGACAAGCCTTGAGAGAGACTCGGCTGGGTGCCCAGCAGATAAGGGACATACTGGGATCGGACTGGGTTAGTAGAGAATCCTCTCTCAGTTAGCACATCAGAAGAAGGAAAGAAATGGAATTTGTCTGCTCACCGCCGTCCTGTCTCCATCCAGAGATGGAGATGGTTCAGTCTGCTCCACAGACAGCTGCACTCCTGGGTTGCGTCATCTGGCCCTTTCAGCACCTGCTCCTGAGCCCCGATCCTGTATGTGGCACTCCTTTGCAACGTGGAAGTGGGGACAGTGGGAGGGGAGCCTGAGCCGGCAGCTGCGGGCCACAGACTCCGCACCACGTGGACCTACGTGGACCCGCATAGTCTGGTGTTAATGGCGGCGGCCCGGGCAAAGCCAGCGATTTGGGGTCCAACAGACATGCAAAGCCAAAGAACCTGACAAGAATGTATCGTGTGTCTGCTATGATAAGCAAGAAACTCTTCTTCACCCCCAAAGAATTTTGCCTAAGGGAAGAAACAGACACTGTCCCCAAAATCAAAGTACTAAGTGCTTTTCAAGAGGTATGCTCTGTGCCGTTGTCCATGGGGCTGCCATCACAAAATTCCACAGACTAAGCAGCTTATAAACATCAGAAATGTGTTTCTCACCGTTCTGGAGGCTGGGAAGTCCAGGATTTGGTTGCTAGCAGGCTTCGGTGAGGGCCTTCTTCAGGGCCTTCAGATTCCTCACTGGGTGCTCACATGGTAGAAGGGACTAGGGAGATCTGTGGGATCTCTTTTATAAGATCACTCATCCCACACAGGAGAGCTCCACTCTCATGACTGAACAACTTCCCCAACTCCCCATCCTAATTCCACCACTTTGGTTAGGATTTCAATATATAGGTTTCGAGGGGGACATAAACATTCGGACCATAACACTGTATATGGGTTAGCTTTCACTGCATAACAAACCTCTCTGAAACTTAGGGGGTTAACACAAGAACCATGTTATTACTGCTCACAAGGCTGAGAGTTGACTAGGGCTGGATAGGTAGAATGGCCTCACTGCCACGTCTGGAGGTGGGGAGGGCTGTCAGGTAGTGCTGGCTGTCAACCGAGGTGTCTCTCTAGCCCTGCCTTCTTCACACAGTGATGATTACAGGGTCCCCCAGGGTAGCAAGAAAGGGCAAAGCCTAATGTGTAAACACTTTTTAAGTCTTTCCTTGGTATCAGAGTTGCTATTGTCCCATTGCTGAGAACAAGTCATGTGGCCAGGACCAGAGTCAAGAGATAGAAAGATAAAATCTAGCTCTTGATAGGAAGAGTGGGAAGTTACATTGCAAAGGGTATGCATATTGGGATGGGAGGAATCAGGGTCCATTTTGTAACCAACCACTAATTGCCAAGTAGCCAGATAGCTAAGAGAGTCCTTTTCATCATTTCCTTCCCTAAACAAGGCTGAAGAAAATAGTTTTCTGATCACCTTCAGCACTGGAAGTTCAATTTCCTATTTATCCAAACCAACTCTTTTGGATGTTTTCACAAAGAGGCAGGAATCCTAAAGATAGCAGGCAGCTCTCGCTCTTCTTCACAAGACCTTGATAATTCACAATTCAGTCATTCAACCAGATGTTCAAAACGCATGACCTCATGTTGAACTCCTTAGCAATAAAGAGTTTACAGGATGATTATTTACATCAGTATTATTACTTATGCTCACTCTTAGTGATGGAATAACTAACACTCCGGCAATTTGCACAGAATTTTATGAGAAATCTATTGTAGTTAGCCTGAAACAACTAAGGGAGCCGCTCCTCTTCTCTCTTTTGAGAGAAAATGAGAATCTTTTTGGTGTACAATAGCTTAGCAAAGACCTCAAGGTTTACCATCGCCTTGAGAAGATTTGGTAAGATTAACACTCTAAAAAGTCTTTCCTTTTAGACACTAATCTCTCTTCAATCCGGGGAAACTGCTCCCAAAGGCTCAAGCCACAGCTTCCTGATTTGAGCATTCAGGCAGCTCATGGTGTAGTTCACTGAGTCACCGAAGAGACTTTCTCCTTCTTATGCTTCCCTTTTTAAAAAATGGAACCATTTACATAGCAATGAATTTAAACAATTTAAACAATTACTTATCATTGATTGCTATAACTAAAATGATATAAAATTCAAAACGCTATTTGAAGATCACTCCTAAGCATAATTAGCTATCTAAATAGCAATTAATATCTGTTGGTCTCCAATTTTGAGATCCCTCCTAGGACAGTTTTTTCACAAAGTACGGCGCCTAGATGAGCTACATTAAAGTCACCGTGATCAGGCGTGGCTGGAAAGCAGAGGGAACTAGATACAGGTCCCCCTTGTTCTAAGAGCTTAATTCGGAAGTTGTGGGATGAAATCTGAAAAACACTGCTTGTGGTTTTTTAATGGCTCTGAGAGCATCAGGATTTTAGGGAAGGTTTGCTTGAAAAGTCCTTGCAATGGCCTTCCACATAGACTTTGGTTTCTCTTGCAAGACCAAATTCTAACTGACTACTAAAAAGTTGGGGTGTCTGGGAGGTTCAGCTGGTTAAGCGTTCCACTCGGTTTCACCGCAGATCGTGATCTCAACGTCGTGATCTCAGGGTCTTGGGATCAAACGGGCTCCTTGCTTGGTGAGGAGTCTGCTTGAGATTCTCTCTCTCTCTCTCTCTTCCACTGCACTGATGCACACCCCCCACCCCGACCGATGTACACGCTCTCTCTCTAATAAATAATAAATCTAATAATAATCTAATAAATAAATAAATCTTTTTAAAGAATATATGATCAGGTTATTGAGGGAAGGAGCCTATATGTACTTCTAAGTCTCTTCGTTTTTTTTTCTCTCCTATTGTAAGTGAGAAGAAGTGAGAAGAGGAGAAGGGAGAGGGGAGGGGAGAGGCAGGGACGGGAGGAAAGAAGAGAGGAAAAACAAGAAGAAAATAAAAATTACACTATTGTAAGGGGCTATCAAAGCTTTTGAAATGATCTTTGCTCCAACTAGTACCTGGGTTTCTAAGTCTTCACATTTCTTATCTAGGAGAAATTGCCTACCCACTTTCTGGACCTTGTTTTTCATGTTTGTTCAGTAGGTCTTGGAATAACTACATTCAGTTTCCCTTTATATAGATAGTCACACACTTAAAGCAGAGGCTGTCAAATCCAGTTTGCATCATAATTTAATTCAACTTAAATGATGAAAGAGAGTTATTGGCTGAAAAATCTAAAAGTAGAGTAGGATTTAATTGAGGCTAAATCTAGCTGCACAGTGAAATCAGCAGAGCTCTAATTTCTTTCTGTCTTTCTTTACCAACTTCGTTGGTGCTACTTTTACCCAAGGCTGACTTTCCCTTGGCAGCTTCCATGCATCCACATTCATATTTAACACAAAGAGAATGTCCAGGAATTCTCACAGAAGACCCAGGATCCCCCTGAAAATTTCTCCTGTGATCTTATTGGGTCCAAACTAGGTCACACAATCATCCCTGAACTCATCACTGTGGCCACAGGAAATTGGATTTGCTGATTGGGTTAAGTCTATCGGGGCTCATCCTGGAGATAGGTGTGGGATGTGTTTCCCACCAGAGATAGGGGATAAACTTGGGGGAGGATGAGGATGAAAAGCTGGGTACTATTATCAACAGGAAGGGAGAGAGAATCTGGGTGGCCTAAGCTAAATTAAAAAAAAAAAAAAACAAAACACTCAGTACCCTTCTACATAGGACTCTGTGAGGATCACATAAAGTAACATACATAAAACATTAGTGGTTGACACATGGTAAACACTCAATAAAAGTTTACTATGATTATTACTATTATTATTACTACTGTCAGCATCAATTAATGGACCCAATGCATGGCAATGTTATTAAGGCCTGAATATTACCCAGAGAATATGGGCATCTGCTTCTCATTGTGGAAATGAAGGAGGGGATGTCATGCTTAAATCCCACTGAAGCATGCTTTTCTTAGCCACATGTGGTTAAGGGTAATTGTTCAGCATGACAAGGTATGAAAGTTCTGGGAAAATACTATTGCTTGTTCTTGCTTAAAAAGCTTCGTTTCACCACCAGAAAGGACACCTTTACACCGCCCCTAGACACACCATTATAGAGTTCCATCCCTCAAGACTGCATTTGGCAACTACTGTGAAAAAGGGACCCTCACAATAGAAACCCCTGTTGACTTTTACATCCTGTATTTATAGGCAAAGAATGTGCAGAACTGATCCAATTTATTCAGAATTCTAACCTCTGAAATGCACTGCCTTTGTTACTCACTCCTTCTCATGGTGTTTTCACACTAAAGTGAAAATGACGCAAGTGTGAATTGGTGACAGGAAGAGTGGAGAGGAAATTTGGACAAGTTGTAGCTATTCATTCCCAAGCATTCTGTTTAGCTCGACTGGCCTATTTAAACCAAAACAAATGGAAAATTATACTCAATTAGAAAAAAAAGCAAGGATTCCCACCGGATTGCTAAATGTAGCTCTACGCATGATCTCTGCTCCAGCTAATTTGGACGTATTTTTTTCCTAGAGAAGCATAGAAGAGGCATACTGGGTGGCAAAGTGTTAAGCTTCTCTCCTCTGCAGCTCAGTTAATAATACTAGGGCCGCAGCCTCTGCTGTCCATTGCTCACTTCCTTGGGTTGTAAGAGAGAGAACCTAAAAGGAAAGGATCCCTGCCCATGGCTGGCCCCGCCAAGGGTCTGCTGTGTGGTTTCCACAGAAATTCTTTCCTCTCTCTACGCCTCCATCCTGTCAGCCGTGGATGAAGCAGGCTTCTAACAAGAAATCATGGTCTGTTTGAACTGTGCAGGTCCCCTTACACACAGATTGCTTTGTAGTACAGGACTATAAATGGATTTTCTCTTCCTTATGAGTTTCTCAAGAACACCTTCTGTTCTCTAGCTTACTTTACTGTAAGACTATAGTACATGATACATGCAACATACAAAATAAGTGTGAGTTGACTATGTTATCAATAGGTAGTCAGTCAATAATAGGCTATCAGTAATTGAGTTCTGGGTGAATCAAATTATATGTGGGTTTTCGACTGTGTGAGGCTGACATAAGCATCTCTAACCTCTGTATCACACAAGAGTCAACCTCATTTCCAAACAGAACATTCTTTTTTTTTTTTAAAGATTTTATTTATTTATTTGACAGAGAGAGATCACAAGTAGACGGAGAGGCAGGCAGAGAGAGAGAGAGAGAGGGAAGCAGGCTTCCTGCTGAGCAGAGAGCCCGATGCGGGCCTCGATCCCAGGACCCTGAGATCATGACCTGAGCCGAAGGCAGCGGCTTAACCCACTGAGCCACCCAGGCGCCCCCAAACAGAACATTCTACACGAGTGCTTCTCAGTTGGGGTTGTGATACAAAACTCAGGGGGACTTTAAAAATATAGATGCTGGGGTCACACCCCAGAACTACTAAATCAAAATTTCTAAGGGAGATGCATAGATATATGTGTGTGTGTGTGTGTGCAAAACATATATTTCTTTTACTCTTAAAGTCATTTCTGATAAACATCTCCTCAATTTATTTATCAATATAAATGTAATAGGAAGGGCCCAAGTATTATAAAAATGTATATTCCAAAAAAAGGAAATTCTATAGGCTTCTTATTTAACGCCCAATAAAAAATGAGCTTTTAAATTCTTTTACTTTATTGCCCTAAATGACTAATAACAAATCAATATCATAAATGGAGAATTCCAAAATTAAATCCTATGTAAAAAGATAAAAACAATCAAAGGAAGGATGTACCTTATTTGCACATTGCCCAAGGTCATATACGTATCACAGAGGTAATAACATTTTACAAATGAAGACAAAGAAAACAATAAGTAGGTTATGTTCACCCGTATTGGAATAAATAAAATTCAGAAAAGGAGGGTTTATAAAAATCATATTCTTTTCATTAGAAAGAGAAAGTTTCAAAGACCAAAGAAAGAAAGAGAAACAGGAAAGCAGGGGCACTAATTCCAACCTCCTAATTTAATTCAAATATATACTAATCCAGAGGGGGCTGTATTTTAAAAATTAGCTACAAGGTGTGAGGTGTGCTGATTCCATTTCATAAAAGCTTTATCTGGATTACAATGAAAGGAGACCCCCAGAAAAAGGGTGGGGAGAGAGGCTTTGCTAACATGACTTAATTAATTAATGATGTGTTATACTTTAGAGAGAAGAAAGACATAAATGAGTAAATTATTATTTCTTGAATCAATATATTGGTGACTGTGTACATGAAAATTCTATCATTTGGTCTGGTCTACATTATCCACCCCAGTTTTTGCCAGCAAATTAGAAACAGATAAGCCATAAAAATCAAATGACTGCAGCTAATATGTTTTGATGTGTGCTCTTACAATGAAAAATTGGATCATTTCCCCCAAAAGATGTTCTTTATATTTAAGATCCCACTAAGCCTCCCATGTTCCAATCAGAAGGAAAGTCCTGGAGAAGAATGGAGACAACATTACCTTCCCCCATTCACTTTGTCAGTTAAAAGAAGTAAAGGTGAATTCAACATATTGCAAACATTTATCACCACACAGTGGTATGACTATTCACTCTTTTCTTTGGTCTACTAATCGCTGTGTTCTATCATTCAACCTATGGGTGTATTTACCCAGCAGGAACTAAACAAAGATAAAGGAGCAAGCACAAAAGAGACAAGACAACTGAGGAAGAGTACAGAAAAATCTAACATTGCTGGAACAAAGAAGACATCATTAGAGATACCTAATTAAAACACTAAGTCAGCATTTCTCCAAGTGTGTTCTCTGGAATACTTGTTTCATGACAGGCTCAACTAATAGTAGGTTCCAAGGTCAAGTGGGTTTGAGAAACACTGCAAGTTATGCCTCCCCCACATCCCTTGAAGAGTCACGATATATGTTGGCAAACAAAGGCTCTGAGAAGTCCTGCAGAAGATTGATACACTTGATTTACACCAAGTAACTCACAAAGTTACTCAGTTGTGGAACTCTTTTTGGATATCCCGGTACCCATAAATAAACCATGGGACTAGTGTTCTGTAGAACAGAAGACTAGCCGTGAACATAAGACTAGTGGTTGAAGGTAGCCCAGGAAAGAAATATTGCTTTGGGCATTGGCCAAAATTAGATTCTCATTATTTTCCTTTTCTGTGGCAGAAGCAACACAGCTATGGAGGAATGCCATGATCTCCAATAAAATTCCATGCAGGAGATAGCAAGTCATTAAAAATAAAAGACTGAATTCAACTAAAGGAAGAAAACTGATGATCAAGGCACGTAGCCCTCGGGCTTCTTTAAAGACACAAAATATACTTGGATTATATTTTACCATCACAATGGAGGAAGAAAGATAAAAGAAGGCAAATACGCCAGTAAGGTTAGAGGACTAATGTATGTTAGCATCTATGAGGCACAGGACTTTGGATGACTTACTCTACATAGCTAATCTCATATTCACCATCACAATTCTAGTTAAGTAAACATTACTGACCCTATTCAAATATGGGGAAACAGCTTTAGAAAGAGTAAAAGAACTTTCACTTACTTTGTGAAGTATTTCGGAAAGATGAAAGACTATGCGTAAGGAGAGACAGGGAGAAGACCAGAAAAAAAATGAAGAAAAAGAAGAAAAGGCCCTACCTTTGCATAAGCAGGATGCTGGGTCATCATCCATTCGGGGAAGGAGCAAGGCTGCAGAGGTTATGAGAAGGCATCCTGATGGCCCGGCTCAGCAAGCATGTTTGCACCATGCTGGTATGTCATTCCTCAGGCTAAGTAACCCACCTATGGAAGATGCTGCAGGATGAGTCAATCCTCAGTGCATTCTGGTGTCACCATCACATTTTCTGTGTCTCTGGTGAGTCCAAGCAAGAGTAAGTGAAGAAAGTTCAAGACTTCCCTGAACTTAGAACAAATAAGAACAAACCCAAGACTCAGTGGCTGATGGTAACTGGACATGAATTTTTTTTACAGGAGTGCAGGGTTAAGCCCTCTAGACCTAGAGGACTTGAGAGGTAGAGAACATACCAAAGACTAACAAAATAATCAAGAAGGTAAGTGGAGGGAAGCAGCAAAAGAAAAGATGGAACAGGGAAGCAAGATGAGAGTTTTTCTATATTCGATCCAGTGTGAAGTACAATGTCTCAGGATGGTCATTAGAACCCATTTCTCTGCTGATCATGGAGGAAATGTCTTCTGCTGCCAATCTTACCTACAGATTCTGGCATTTAAGGATGTTATACTTACAATTTCAACTATCTGCAAGTCCAGAAATCTTTTGGTTACGTGTGAGAAAAAATCCTACTCACCCAGGTTTAAGCAAAGATAAGATAAAACAAAATAAAAAAATAAATAAATTTAATTACTTCATTGCAATGTTTGAGAAATGTTTCTGGCCCAGTTAACCATAGGCTCTCCAACAGCTCAAATCATATTAGCAGCTTTCTCTCTCTTTCTTTTTCTTTCCCACTCCTTTACCTCTGCCTCCATTTTTATTTCTAGTTCTAGCTCTTTCTATCTCTCTGCCCCACCTTCCTCTCTGTTGACATCATTCTCAGGTGGACCCTCTCCACTAGGAACTTCAGACCACCTCCACTGCCATTATTACTACAGCTGTTAATCCAAGTGAAAAAGGACCTTCTCTTTACCCAAAGCAAAAGTGCTGGCACTAAGTCTAGTCAGACCAATTTGAGTCACCTGCTCCTCCCTGTACCTAGCACAGTGTCCAGGGAATGGGATATGCTGAGTGGCCCTATGTGCCCCTGGACAGAGAGGTGAGTCAGCCCTTCCCAAAGCCATGGACTGATGGTAGAGGAGGGATGTTCTCTAGGAGAAAGGGGGCGGGGGGAAATTGATGTCAACCAGGCAGAAGTAATACGTGTCTACTACGAAGACCAGTGTAGTCATTTTAAAATTTAATGAGGTTCTAATTTAAACCACTTGAGCCTTGGTTTTGGCTATCAACATGTATATCAAAATACTGTGGATATAAAGGAGGATGAAGCAATTTCTTCTTGGAAAAGGACAGGAAGTGCTGCTTCATGGACATGGTGCTCTTTGAGCTGAAGCTCGAAGGAGGAGTAACATTATGACAGAGGCAATAAGTGCTCCCAAAATATGCATGCACTCCCTGACCCTCCCCACCCCCTTCTGTGGTTGGGTTGGAGCCATGTGACTAGTTCTGGCCAATGGGTTTTGAATGCAAGTGACAAGCCTCCAGGCAAAGAGAGTTGAACTGCAGCGTGCCTTATCCATTTCTCTTTTCCCCTTTGGCAGAGTCTGTGGAAGTTGTGTGCTGAAATTGTGGAGCCTCAAGATGGAATCCTTGGGTCACTGAGGGGAAGAGAGCCACCCAGGAAAGATGCGCAACCCACTGTGGTCTTTGCATGGATGAGAAAACCTCTGTCATGGTAAGTTACTGAGATTTAGGGTTAAGATAAGATCGTCTTCAGGATCTGCTTTATATTTCTGGACCCTTGTCCCATGCTCAGTAAACTTTATGAATTTCATCTAAGCAGGTCTGCTCTGCCTTATATGTCTTTCTTTGTCCTTAGACCAATGAGTAAGATATCCAGGTCATGTTGGGATAGGCATATGAAAGCAAATGAAAATGTACACAGCCCTTTCAGGCCTAGGCTCAGAATTGATACTTTGTCATTCCTTATGCCCTTAGTCAAAGCAAAGTCACATGGCCAAGCCCAAATTCAAGGGGTTGGGAAAAGTACTTCACTCAGGACAAAGCCATGGAAATGGTATGAATCTAGAGAAGGCAAAGATTTGGGACCAATAAGTCCATCTACCCCTTTGTCATCTTACATTATAAGCACTCGTGAAAGCCTCAGAAAACATCCATGGGGAATATCAAATTCTCTTAGACTATGAAATCAAAGATAATGACCCCTAACCCACAGTATTTTGCTCACTTTGGATGCTAAAAGGCCACAAGCATCTCTCTCAACCTCTCCACCCTTCTCTGCCCACCAATATATGTTCTCCACATTGCAGGTGCAAGGAGTAGTCCAGCCCCCCACGGCTTGGAGGTCTGGGTCTTTATTAACCCCAGTGACAAGCAAGGAGATGTAAATAGGCCATAAGGAAAGCTGGTTTTTCATTTGCACTACTTCATTCGTTTTGTATTTGTAAGATATACAGCTCGGGAAAGCTGTAAATAAAGAGGCTAGAAACAGCTTGAGGGGCTGGTGATGGAATCACAAATCACCAGAGTTACATCTTCATCTGTACCCTGATGTAGAACCTTTATAATTGCCAAAATATATTTATCTCTGCTCAGGCAACGCGATTTGTATATCAGAAGCTAAAGCTAAGTGACCTCAACTTTCCTAAAATGTCTGTAAAGTTTCATTCTGACCAGCCCAGGTTTGACTGGGGCGAATGCAACTATTTCTCATCCTGTCCGAGGCAAAGTTGTCCTGGTGCTGCTTCTGGTTGTAGGCATTGTCGTGTGTCTGCTTTCATCTTTATCGAAGACCCCCAAGTGAGCCAGAAAGTGATGTGAGGGTTTAGGCCCACCAGTCCACTTGTCCTGATGCAAATTCTTACCAATCAGTCCCCTTCGTGATTTATTATATAAACTGGGAAGATACGGGTAGGTAAAGAGTGTTGCTTCCAAAACACCTCACTATCAATGCACCCAAGATTGTCCGAAACTAATTTATTTACCCACCCCACTAGAAAAAAAAAATGATTTTCAGATCATTTGAGAAGAAGCACATTCCATGGGAAAAAGAAGCCTGGATGCCAGAAGGATTGACCCGGTGAAAGTTAGGAGATAAAGGGCTCTTAGTGGGCAAAATCAGGGTGTGTGTCCCTGGGGAAGGGAGGATGGACTTATAACAAGAAGGAATCATAAATAAAAATAAAATCTGACAGAGATATGCTTTGCTTTCCTTATGTTTCCTTACATTGTTGCTGAGGCTTATCCTGAAAACAGAATCTATACTAATAGTTAACACTCCCTGAGTATTTGCTGTATGTGGGACACCGTGCTAAGGGTGTTATCTGACCCATCTTGTGCTCTCTCGTTTTTTTCTTCGCAGCTGCTATGATTATCCCATTTTCAGACCAGAAAGCTGAGGCTTGGGAGAGAGTGAGTCACTTGACAAAGGTCACACGGTTGGTAAGTTGCAAGGGGGTGGGAGGTATAGAAGGACACAAGGATTCAACCAAAGCAGTCTGCCTCTTACCTCAAGAATGCAATCACCGTGCTGCGTTTCCTTCATTCTCTTTAAAGAAATGAACTGACCTGGCCACTGGGATGTTATAAAGGAGGACAAAAGAGAAAAAAGCAAACAATAACAATAAAACAAATATCAACCAAATAATGAGAAACTAAAAATACTGAATTTGGATTTAGGAAATCAGTGTTTTACTCCTGGCTCTGACATCCAATTATTTGGGAGACAAGGCACAGATTCTCTGGACCCCAATGTCTTGCACAAAAATCTTGCAGTGTAATGGAATATTGACTGAAACTTCCTGCCGCTCAGAGCTGATAACAGACCACAGAGGAGAGGACAAAAAGAGATCAAGTGCCCCATATTCTAAAGTCAACCATAAATGAGTGGGAGAGATCACTGCAGGGACTACCAGAAGACAGGCCACCAGGCTTTGCTACCTGCAACCACTGCCTAGAATATGCGCTTGGGCTCTCACCCAATTCCCTCGGCATTCACTGTTCCCACATATTCCTTCCACTTTCTACAAAAAGAACCTACAACTCTGCCTGTGAGCTTGCTGCTTCCACAGAAGCACGTTCAGCGTGTGCCTATGTAGTCTGGAAGTGGAGAGTTGTACTTCTTCCAGGAGAAGAAGGATGGAAAGGAGTTGATAGGAAAAGAGACCAACTCCCTTGCCTTCAGGAAAAGCCTCCATGAATTTTCACCAGTCCTTTTCTTATTCAGAAATGTCACCATATATGCTTGGAAAACTCCTTCAATCAGCCATAGTGGGATCGGCTCAGCTGTTGAAACAAGTAACCCTAAGTCTCAATAACTTACCACAACAGAGGTTTTCCTTTCACCCATGCAAATATCAATATGGCTTAGGTGGCTTTCCTGAGTGGCTTTCTTCCAGGTAGTGACCCAAGGATTCTATCTTGAGGCTCTACAGTTTTGGTATACAACTTCCACAGACTCTGCCAAAGTAGAAGAGAGAAATGAGTGAGGCACACAGCCTTTCACCTCTCTTTGCCTGGAGGCTTGTCACTTCCATTCAAAACCCACTGGCCAGAACTAGCCGCAAGGCTCCAATTCCATGGCCACCCCCTTACTCCTCCTTCAAGCCCCAGCTCAGAGAGCACCTGCCCCAGAAGACTTCCCCAGTTCCTCCTGCTCCCTTCCAAAGAAAACAAATTGCTTCATCCCCCTTTATATTTCCCACAGAACTTAGGATACATACCCCTAATTTATGTTTCTCTGATTGCCTTGTAACTTTGCTCTCCCATTATTTTGAAAGCCCTACAAAGGCAAAAAAAAAAAAAAAAAAAAAAAAAAAAAAAAAAAAAGCTTGTTTCTCTTTCTAGCCCCTATCACTGTGGCAGGGAAATGAACAGGATTTAATAAGTGTTTAGTGAATGAATGAATGAATGTGTGAGTGAATTAAGGTTTCATAAGTAGCTATAAACTTGCGAGTTTCCTGCTGTGTCTAATCACAAAAGCATGCACTCAGCATCTTCATGAAGCCATCCTTAACTCTTCTGATGTAGAATTGTTCCTTGACTACATTTCTCCTTCTGGGAATGGCAAGGAACCAAAGTCAAGGAAATACCAGATAACAGTAAAGCCCAGGATCAGGAGCCTTGAATTAGTACAGCAGTACTCAGATGCCAAACATAGGTCAGAAATAAAAACTGGACCTCCAGGCATTAACACATTTTCCAGGATGTGCCACCCTTCCCCTCCAGCCCCCACCAAATGCACACAGTGCCCACTCAAAGCCCCGAGGGGTGCTGGCATTTCCAAGACCACAGTCCAAACCTTCACAAGAGATGAGCTGAGCCAAGCCAATCCCCAACTGGCAAGAATGAATGAAAGAACTCGAGATTTTTCAGCTGAGGAGCCTCTGAGAAAAAGCAAAAATTTAAGCTTCCTAAGATTCATCACTCTTGCCATATGCTGCAACTTTTCCATTCATGTCAGCAATTGTGGGAATTTCAGCTTCTGAATATAACATTGAGAAATTAACTAAGAGTTTATAAATAAGTCTTGACTCAGAGCATGGCCCTTGTTAATGTTCTTGTGTGAAATGAGGTTCCAATCAAGGCCCTTACTGTTTGGGACAGTACCCAGCAAGAAGGAGGTCCTCACTGTCTTTCTATGATCTTGCTACTACGAATCCTCACCACCTCTCTGACATCAGCACTGATACTCTCTGGGACTCTCGGGTTATGCCATAAGTCAACACATTATGCCAACACAAGAGCTGAAGGAAGGACCTAGAGGATGGGAATGTGAGAAGTATGATATAAAATTGTAGCAGGGTAGTGCCTTGTGTTCTGGCCAAAGCAGGACCACCTCTCGGGTACATGGGTCCCCTGACTCTATAAGCAATTTGAGCGACCCAGAATCAGCGTGTCCCTCCCACTATGGCAGGCTGGCCTCATCTGATCCTGTAAAAAGAAATAATGTACTTTCAGGTATGAGCAATCTTCTTGCCACAGACAACCCAGTGGGCTAAGTACTAGAGCTCCCCAGGGCATCTGGTCAACTCCATATGGTAGTTAAGCGTCAGAGATCCCTGAGGATCAGGTTCTGCTCTAGACCCAGAGTATCCATCTGGGATGGCTTCATAATCAGAGAAGATTTGAGTCATAGAAATATATAAAGAAGATAATAAATGTCGCCTATAATATTTCCACCCAGGATTATCCCATACTGAAATTTTACTTTATTTAAAACTAGTGTTTCTGGGATGCCTGAGTGGCTTAGTTGGTTAAGTGTCTGTCTTCGGCTCAGGTCATGATCCCAGAGTCCTGGAATGGAGACCTGGGTCTGTTGGGCTCCCTGCTCTGCTGGAAGTCTGCTTCTCCCTCTGTACCTCCCCCCTACTTGTACACTCTCTCTGTCTCTCAAATAAATAAATAAAAAGTCTTAAAAAAAATAAAACGGTTTCTTTCAGGTTCACTTAGGATAAATTCACATTTTCGGATACCATTCACTCACAAAAGTTCAGCTGAGAGAAATAAGAGACATGGAGGATTCCTAAGCCGAAGATGATTAATCAGGAGATATTGTTCTGGCATGATATCACATGCTGACTTCTGCTTTGACATTAGCCTAATGGCTTATTTGAAGGAAGATTTAAGAAGCAACCTCACATGAGATTATTTGGTTAATGTAGGGACAATGAGGAATTAGGTGTCAATTAGGAGAACCCACAAGATACATTTCTCCAGGCGTAGCTCATCTGCTTTTGTCTTACAGATACTTTGACCATGGAAAGGATCATATTTTCCTCTTTGCTTCAGTTGGTAGGAAGCTCAGAGCCAAATTTATATTTCATCTCTAATTAGTGCATAATTTATGGCATGCCATTTTTTCACTATCTTTCAATTTAGTTCAATGGACTTTCCTTGTCCAATTTTTCCTTAGTCTCAGTTTCCTCATTACTTAGTTTTTTTACCATATTGTGCTCCATAAACCACCTCAAAATTGTTTTCAGACATGGAAGCCCCCTTGAATATCCAGCACTCATCTAGTTGCAGTTCTCTATCTTGTAAAGTCCTCTTATGAATACCTTCACTGAAGACTGTTTTATAACATGAATGCTTCTCCCACTGGATTGCACTGCTTAAGAAAGCAAACTGGGTTTTACTACATGGCACCTGATATATACCAAGCAGTTGAAAAATGTTTGCTTAAGTGAATGAGTGCAGGGATGGGGGAATGCTTTGAAATGATTGAAAAAGGTGCGAAAGTGACTTCCATTGTGGAATTCATTGCACATGACAATTTGCTTTTAAAATATTGTGATAATGTTATCATAAGATAGCTCTATAAAAATTAGGATGAAATTTTAACATCAGGATTTTTCAGTGCCATCCACGAAATCTTGTTCTGCAAAATGACTGTCTGGCTGAAAATATGTTTGACGCTCTTTATTCATTGTGAATGCAAACATGGAACTCTGTGAAGCAGGTCCTATTGAATACGATCTGCTGTCAAGCTGAAGATTTTTTTTCTTCAAGTCACAAAGTTTTTAAGCAAAAAATGCTTTAGTGCTTGGATTAACACAAAACAAGCCAATCTTTTCTGTGATGAAGGCACAGAAAAGATAGACTTCTAGCACAGTCTAGAAGTGTAGGTTACTCACAGAACCCGCTGAGGGACCTGTCAACCATCAGTTCAGTTAAGTCATAAACCCACGGCCTCTGAGCTCTCTGGGTTGCGTCAAGGTTCCTGTAGTCCTCATGGCCATACCAGTAGCCAGTAGCTTGCATTTTCACAGTACTTTACAGTCTCCAAACTCAGGTACTTAATGCAAAAATGATTGTTATTTTCTGAACATTTACTATGTGCCAAGCTCTAGGGTCAGCACTTTATGTATATTTAGCTGGAAAACATTGATATTAATAATCATCCTTCTGCTTGCAAAAGAGAGTAAATTCCCAGACCCCCTCTTTGTACTGAGAGTAAATGATGGGTGGGGATGCAAAGGAGGAAGCTGACAGAGAGTTAACCACACCAAGGAACAAATCAGAAAGACCCACAGGAAAGTGTAAGAAGGTGGAGGACCTTGAACAGCAGAAGAAGACAAGAGTGACTTCAGAAAGAAAGGTCTGCAGGGCACCCGGGTGGCTCAGGCTGTTAAGCGTCCGACTCTTGTTCTTGGCTCAGTGTCTGAGTTCAAGCCCCATGCCCAGCATGAAGCCTACTTAAAAAAAAAAAAAGAGAGAGAGAGAGAGGGAGAGAGAGAAAGGAGAAAGGAGAGCCCGAGAAAGGTGGAACAGCTGCTGTAGGGAAATAGAAGAAATGTTTAAATGGGACAGGGACGCTCATGACATGGTGTGCAATGTAATCATTCTGTGAAATAAATACGAAAATGCAAGTGAGGCATATGAGGAGTTAGAATACTAAAACACACCTGGGTTACATACATAATCTCTTTCTCTGTAAGATTCATTACTCTGTAGCAGGTATCAGCAAACTACAGCCTGTGGGCCAAATCTTGTCCAGCCTGGTTTTGCAAATAAAGTGTTATCAGAATACAGACATGCCTATTCATTTAAAAAATGGACTATGGCTGCTTTCACACTATAATGGTAAAAGTGGGTGGTTGTAACAGAGCTGTGACCTTATGGCCTACAATGCCTGTAATATTTACTTTCTAGCCCTTTATAGAAAGTTTGCCGACCGAGCCCTGCTTTCAACTCCTAAATAAGAAATAGAGAAGTATCTGTGAAAGGAAAATATTTTATCAGTCAGGCTAATGGTGTCAGGAAAGTTTGGAGTCAGTAAACTTAATTAAGTTAAAGGTATAGTCACTGTTTTCTTGGCCATGTTTTCCCATCTGTAAAATGGGATTAATAATACATGCTTCACAGAGTTATATGGAGACTCAAAAGTGAAAATCATTTTCTGAAACATGCTTTGTAATTTGTAAACATTAGATAAATATCAGGTATTGCTGATGAATCACATGTTCAAAATTTTGAAATAACAAACGTTAGAGAAGCATCAGGTATGGCTGACTAATATGCCATCCCCCACAATGTCCTCGGACAGGAAGGAACTGAACAAAGAGCCCTGTAAGGATTCTTGAAAAGACATGATCTTCTACTACAATTGTCAGCCCACACTTTTTTGTTTTTAAAAGTTCCTATCAAAACGTTAGCTTGGGGACGCCTGGGTGGCTCAGTGGGTTAAGCCTCTGCCTTCAGCTCAGGTCACGATCCCAGGGTCCTGGGATCGAGCCTCGCATCGGGCTCCCTGCTCAGAGAGCCTGCTTCCCGCTCTCCCTCTGCCTGCCTCTCTGCCTACTTGTGATCTCTCTCTGTCAAATAAATAAATAAAATCTTTTAAAAAAAAAAAAGTTAGCTTGACATTTTCCTCTGTGAACATTTTCATTTCCATGAAGCCAATCAACTATGAAGTTCATTCACACATAAGAATGTCACCAGGCTGAGGAATAAATATGGGGAGGTCAAACACCTTTCCAAAGTATTTGGGTTAAACCAATCCGAATGAAACCATCACAATGACTTAACCATGAGAAGACTATATGCATTTTGGTCTTTCTTTCTTTTCTCCTTTAAAATTTTATTTATTTCTTTGAGAGAGAGAGAGAAAGGACATAAGCCGGGGGAGAGAGAGAGAGAGGCAGACTCCCCACTGAGCAGGGAGCCTGATGTGGGGCTCAATCCCAGGACCCTAGGATCATGACCTGAGCCAAAGGTAAGCACTAAACAGACTGAGCCACACAGGCACCCCCATTTCAGTCTTTCAATGAATAACGGGTATTTATAAAGTCCTTATTTAATTTTTTTAAATTGCAGAGCTTAAATTGTGGACATGAAAGACAAACACCCCTCCAATGGCATTTGAAGGCAAAATCATAAATATAGTTAGAACAGCTAGAAGGTATCTTGGCATAACCACTGTCCTTCATGACAAGAGTCTCAGATGCTCAGTTTACCCTTTGAGTCCCTTGAAGACTAACTGGCTTAAATTCCATCATAAATACAATACTGTTGCATCAACAAAATCTTCAATATGCCCCTATAAAATATGATAAATCAGGTGAACAAGTGGCCAAGCAATTGATCCACCTTTCTCTGAATGACATTTAAGGGCTTATTTATTAAAGTCTAGCATAGCTGGAATACATAATTATACACTTCCACATGGCCATCCATCTTCCCCATTGCCCAATTGCTTCTGAAAGATACAACAGTTGGCTTGTTGATTTGTCATTGATGAAATCTGTGTTGGTAAACTTCATCTAAGTAGAAGTTAAAATGTTATGCATTGCACTATTCTGGTTGAAAGCAGTGGATTTTCATCTCAAAACTGATAAAGATTTCAATTTGCGAGCCATCTAGAAACCATTATTATGGCAATTATGATTGCCCTGTTTTATTTATTGGGTTTGGGGGAGAAAAAAGAATAAATTGCATATTATGGAGTTGTCCTGAATTACTTTAATAAATAATTATTATTAAATGTGAATGGTATTCAGAGGGTATCTTGCATACCTTTGACATCAGGCCTTTTAATTCTTTAATTCTTTAGATAAAAATATGTACAATAATCTCAGAGTCCTGGGATCGAGCCCCGCATCGGGCTCTCTGCTCAGCAGGGAGCCTGCTTCCTCCTCTCTCTCTGCCTGCCTCTCTGCCTGCTTGTGATCTCTCTGTCAAATATATAAATAAAATCTTTAAAAAAAAATATGTACAATAAATTTACAATGAATGATATTTTTTTTAAGGTTTGGATCTTTTTTTTTTTTTTTTTTTTGACAGAGAGAGATCACAAGCAGGCAGAGAGGCAGGCAGAGAGAGAGGAAGGGAAGCAGGCTCCCTGCTGAGCAGAGAGCCCGATGCGGGACTCGATCCCAGGACCCCAAGATCATGACCTGAGCCAAAGGCAGCGGCTTAACCCACTGAGCCACCCAGGCGCCCCACAATGAATGATATTTTTAATTAGCAATGTTGGTTCATAATTCCTTCTTATATTAGAATTATCTTTTCTTAGGGATGTTTTTCTAATGGAGAAGGAGAGGAAAGAATCATAAAAAACTGAAAATTATCTGTTAGTGCAATGAGTACTGGTTCCTGAACATGGCAACCCATCAGAATCATCTGAGAACTATTTAAAAATTCAGATTCCTAAATCCACTCAAACCAACCAAATAAAAATCTCTGAGGGTCTAGTCATTTTTATTCTTAAAAAAACATCCAAATTACTCTTTCACAGCCAGCTTAACACCAGCCTAGAAACTGCTTTCGGAAGCCACGGGATCAAACAGCACCACTTGGCATGTCCTCGTTCCAATGGATTGACCTTGTGCTGTTGAAAAAAAGCATTAATGATTCACAGAAAAGATAAAGGTCAGAAATTCAGTTAAAAGTTAATACGTGAGGGGTGCCTGTGTGACGCAATCAGTTAAGCGTCCAACTCGGTTTGGGCTCAGGTAGTGATCTCAGGGTCATAATATTGAGCCCCACATTGGGCTCTGTGCTCAGTGTGGAGTCTGCTTGAGATTCTCTCTCCCTCTCCCTCTGCCTCTCCCACCTGTACTCTCTCTCTAAAATAAATAAATCCTTAAAAAAATTAACACATGAGACCTCAATGGATGAAAATATACTATTATATTAAAGTTCATAAAAGATCAAAGTAAAAAAAAAAGTTCATACTCTTAGGTAGGATTATATACTCTGTAAAGATGTCAATTCTCCCCAAATACAATTTCAATTATTATTCCAAAATTTGTATTAAAAGATTTACAAATAGCTAAGTCAACTCTGCAATTGAAGAGAAAATATAAGGAGGGAGCTGTCCCTACCAAATATTAAGACATACTAAGAAAAGCACAGTAACTGAAAGTAATATGTTTGTTAAGCTTCTGCCTTAGGCTCAGGTCATGATCCCAGGGTCCTGGGATGGAAGCCACGTCAAGTTCCCTGCTCAGTGGGGAACCTGCTTCTCTCTCTCCCTCTGCCTGCCACTCCTGCTGCTTGCGCTCTCTCTCTGTCAAATAAATAAATAAAACCTTTTCAGAAAGAAAGGAAGGAAGGAAGGAAGAGAAAGAAAGAGAAATAAAGTAAAAAGAAAAAAGGGGGAAAGAAAGAAAGAGGGGAAGAAAGAAAGGAAGGAAGGAAGGAAGGAAGGAAGGAAGGAAGGAAGGAAGGAAGGAAGAAAGAAAGAAAGAAATGAATATGGTACTGGAACAAGAACAGACAAAGACGTCTATGGAAGAAAACAGACAAGTCAGAGTTAGACTCATGTATAAATGGAAATGTATTGGTACAACCCAAATCCATGGAGAAAAGGTAGTGTATACAATAGATGAAGTCAGGAAACTGACCATCTAACACTACTTGCAAGGTAGGCATCAAGTAGATTAAAATCCTACACAGAAAATGTAGAAATAGTAGATTTAATAATGTTGAAGAATGTCTTTAGGTTCTAGTGGCAATGAAGGACCTCTGAAACAAAACCCCAAAAGCAAAACCTATCAAGCCAAAATTAATTAATTTAATCCCATCAAAATTGAGAGTATCAATGTGAGCAAGGAAATTATGAAGTTAAGAGACACATGACGTTCTGGGAGAAGATTGTTACCATGTCTAAAACTATCAAGAAACTAATGTAGGGGCGCCTACAGGATGTAGGATGGCTCAGTGGGGTAAAGCCTTCGGCTTGGGTCACGATCCCAGGGTCCTGGGATCGAGCCGCACACTGGGGTCTCTGCTCGTCAGGGAGCCAGCCTGCTTCCCCCTCTCTCTCTCTGCCTGTCTCTCTGCCTACTTGTGATCTCCATCTGTCAAATAAACAAATAAAATCTTAAAAAATAAATAAATAAAAATAAAATTTTTTTAAAAATGGATGACTATGGGTAAGTTGGGCAAACAGGTGGGGGAATGGAAATAAAAAGGAAATAAGAGAGGGAGGGTGGGAAAGGCAGGAGATGGGACAGAAGGGGGGAATAACAAGGAAGGAAAGAGAACGAGCTTGCCCTCCCAATAATAATAGTGCGCCAGGAAATACCAACTGTGATTAAGTGAATTCTCTGAGGGCCAAAGAAAGAGAGAGAAAAACATCAGGAAAGCCCCTGTTGCCTTGTATTTGAACAGTTGTTCAGCCTAAGCAACTTCAAAAAAGGTTTAATGTTAGTTCTTCACAGGTACAAGTGATGTGTGAGACTGCCCAGCCCTGCAGATCCCTTCAACCCCGACTGCTGGATTCCCTGGAAAGGCTCAGGTTAGTTGTCCCAAATTCCTTGCCCAGCAGTCTTAGAACCAGATCCTTATCTTTCATCTCTGTTTGTCTGTGAATAAATATATACATTATTCTTGTTCTTTTAATTCTGTAACCTCTTCAGAGCAGTTAAAAATTATGTTAAAAACTCATTAACTTTGACGAGATATTGATGATGCCAGCGGTTAATTACGAGCCAGCTGGTGTTATGGCAAGAATTAAAAAGTTAGACATTGGAAGTTTGTTTAAAAAAAACACAACAACAAAAAAGCCACCCTGCATTCAGTTGGAGGATTGCTGAAACGGTGTCACTTGTCAATGACCTTACAGTGAAGGTCAAGGAGACATCCATGAAACGACAGATCAGATTGCCTTCCTTTACTCCATTACAGTGTTGGTGTCTTCCAGATTCTCCCTCGCTGAGAAAATAAAAAGTAAGGGCTATAAATTCCCATGCTTCATGGTGTTAATTGATTGCAAGCTGGGGTCAGAAAGACATTTCTCCCCAAGGAGTACTGCTGCACAATTTAGAGGCACCGCGGGGGTTCTAACATGCCTAAAAAGCATTAAGCGGTGGTCACTGTCAAGTACCAAATAGCAAAATTTAGTATGCTTTCAGTCTGTGCTCACAAGGGAAGTGTGAGAGCATTCAGGGGTGCCCATCTCCTTAAGAGTGAGGGTTTTTAATAAGTCTCTCACCCAATGAGGTCTTTCCTTTGGTAGTCCAAAAAAGGTACAGTTTTTAAAGAGAAAATAGATTAAAAAATATAGTCATGGTTTTTTTTTGTTTGTTTGTTTTTTAAAGGAGAGAGAAAGAGAGAGAGAGAAGAGGAAGAATAAACAGAAGGGAAAAGTGTATCCTTTTCAGAAGACTCTCCAACACTTAAATAAAGAGTATATGATGGGCATTATAGAACAAGGATTCAGGGAGCTGATTCAGGGTTTCCTCAGACCTCAGTCAAGCAGGGAAGTACCCTGACCTGCGTAACTGATGCAGGTGAGTTAGTGAAGCGATATAAACCCCAATCCCTCATCGGTATCATGGGCGTCATACTCGTTCCTGCCTCATCAGCTTTGCATATGTAAATGAGACGATCCACGTAGAATACGTCATACTACCCGGGAGTGTGGGGAACACACAGTCAATGTTTATGATTTATTTCCTGTGTAAGCAGTGCAGCGCAGGGCCTGGAACCAAGCAGCCGAGCTTCACCTCCATGGATCGGCCACCTCCTGCCAATGACATTTCCAATAACATTGGGAAATTCAGGGACCTCTTCAAGTTTCAGTCCCTTCATCCATAAAATGAATAACGATAGTCCCTGCCTCACAGCATGTGTTAGGATTAAATAATCTGTGTAAAGCATTAGAATATCTGGCATAGGGTGATCTCTCTCTAATATTAGCTATTACTTAGTGCCGTCACTATTACTACTAGTGGTAGTACTGTTGCTATATGGATAAATCCTTTATGGATGCTGGCACAGCCAGCAGGGATCAAAACTCTTGGTGGAACTTTGCACATAGAGAAATGCGTGCAGTTGGGGTTATAAAATGACTTTCTCCAAAGTGCTGAAAAGGGCCCAGGCAGAAAGTGAACGCTTATGTCTAGCACCTTTGGTTCCTACCCCTTTGCTCCAGCTGTTAAAAAGCAGGAATGTCTCTGGCCTTGCCCCTTCCAAGCCCTCACTCTCTGGGGAGATGGGCAGCCAGTGAGCTGCGTTGAGTGACTTTCCTGCAAATTATCACAGCTCCGCGCCCCCACCCTTGTCTGTGGCTTGCAGTTTCCCCTGGCCCAGGATGTTCTCTAGCTGAGCACCTAATGGTGGGTTCAGCCATTATCATCTCTCACCCATCAGCAAATAATCATTATTGTTTACTCTCTTCTCTTTTTATGAGGAGCACAGTTATGAAGATGGTTTTCTTTCCTTGTTTCCCACGAGCCTCTTTATTTTATAGACCTGCTCTCAACTTAGCACAGCTTTATTCTGTTTCAGAAAACTACTTATCATTTACTGATGTTCAACATTTAAAAAAAAAAAAAAAGGTTTCTTTGCTCCCCCAAACCAAAATGTTCGGTCTAAGCCTTACTGATCTTGACCTCCCTCATTTCTGTGAAAATAAACCCTCTACACTCATCTCAGACATTTGCTTTTTCCCAGGCCTATTCCATATGGTTTCTCTCCCTAAAGTTACTTCATTTTGAGAAACTGAGGGGAAGTGTGTTTGTGTGGGAATTGCCATGAAAAATGAAGCTCGGGATACTGTAAATGTTAATTAGTTCAGAACAATGGGGCAAATACCCAACCAACAAATTCCTTTGTTTCCTTACAGGTCATAGAAGTTACCTTATCTTACTGCCCCATTGATTATCCTTAAAAGGCTTAAATAATTACTTTGAACCACAATCTGCAGTCAAACTTAGGAAAAAAAAAAGAAACCACCAATGACAGTTGGAGGGGACATCATCCTAAATTCTTCCCAATTCTATTCTCACAACTAACTTTCTGATTTTTTTTTCCCTATGAGCATGTATTATTTTATAATCAGGGAAAAAAGAAAAAATCTTTTTAACAACGTTTTACTGGTAAAATTGAAAGAAGCAGACAGATAATCTCACCAAACCAATGCTTTTCTCTTCCCTCCTTTTCTGGAGATATTGGGGAAGGACTGCTAATAGCAGTGATGCCTGATTGTGTCGCAGGCTGGTTTTCGGAAGGCTTACAATATCATCTCTCTGCCAAGCACCCGATATCACATTTTTAGCTTACTGTTTGGGGTCTCATGTTTTTGCAATCCAATTCTTGACTCATTGTATGTGTGTACGCACACTTTGTTCCAGACTATCTGTCAGAAGAACACTTCTTTCTAAATGAAGAAAAGTGTTTCTGGTGAATGCCAAGACTATCTGAGGAATCATAGTGCAGGGTTGCTATTTCTTTGTTCCTGCTGGTTAATTGCTTTAAAGACAAAATCAAGGGAAAGTGTGCCACTAAGAAAATGTTTTGTAGGGCACACACCACTTGTACCTTTTGAATGATCACAAACCGCATTTTGCCAACTTTTGATCAAGGTGACAAATCTTGGCTCAGAAAAGAAATTTAGCGATGTGTCAGCCCCATCAATAAGCTCTAAGGAAAAGTAATTCATTTTTAATGGAAATTCTGTTTACAAAATAGACTAGGTATATAACCAAACTCTAAGAGGAGATAACTCACCCTGGCAAATAGGCTGCATACCTAATAGAGTAAAATAAAAGTGAAGCAGAACACATTGTACTTACAGAAATGAAGTACATGCAACATTTTATAGTTACAACAGTGATTTTACATCATACAGAAGCTTTTGTGTTCAGCTTTGATTTAGATTCAAGAAGTACCAAAAAAAAAAAAAAAAAAAAGGTTGGAAAAGATGAAAAAGGAATGGAGCCATTATATTAAGTACAATTTTATCCTTATTTTTCAAAAATCTCCAATACAAGTTCCCTTTGGTGCCTAGAATTTCTTGGGTCTGCCAATTTTTATCCTCCACTGGTCTAGCTCCTCTTGCTCCTTAATAAAGGTGACATCATTCCCATTACAGATATTACAAAAACATTGCTTAAATTCTTTCATTTCTATTCTCTTTTTTAAATATCTTATTTATTTATTTATTTATTTATTTATTTATAGAACACACAGGGCAAGGGGCAAAAGGAGAGGGAGAGAGAGAATCTCAGGCAAACTCCACACTAAGCCTAGACCCCAGTGCAGGGCTCAGTGCAGGGCTCCATCTCACGACCCTGAAATCATGGCGTGAGCCAAACTCAAGAGTTAGCCGCTTAACTGACTGAGCCACCCAGGCACCCCTCTTGTTTCTATCATATAATTTGCTTATCCTACAACTCCATAAGCAAGTGGGGTAGTTAGCATTATTCTCAATTGGCAAATGAGAAAACCAAGGCACTGAATGGCTCTGCTGCTCCCCCCAAATGACTGAAAGAATCCATCCAACAACTCTGGGTACACACCATCCCCATATGCCAGGAGAACCAACGTGAGTGGTGCTACCGTCGGTCAAAATGAACATAACTCTCTCTAAATGTACTCAATTTCCACCACACACACAGAAACAAAAAGAATTAAAAAGAGTCCTTGGAAAATAGGGAAACAAAAATCAAAGCCTTACTCGTCTACTAGAACTTGTGAGGCTGGAGTAACAAAAATATAAACGCAGGATAACTAGCGATGATAACGGAGATCCCCAAAGATGCTTGAACATAGTCCAAAGATTCAAACCGTGACAACAACAGCAACCATTTTTCAATAAATAAACAACAACAAGAGACCAAGATATGAGTTTAGGGAAGTAAGACACAGAAATGAACATCTATGCTGCTAAAAATAACAGTCGTGGGCTTACGCCCCCCCCAGGGGCCAGTTATCCCCCAGCTCCTAGCTCCTGGCATGTAGTTCACACTCAGTCATTTTTGAAGGAAGATTAAATGCATGAAGGTCCCTCCTCAATGAGTCTAGGCCTAGCAGAGAAATGAACGTGAACATAAATAATTGTTATAAAGAAACATAGTCTTGATCATAATAGCTAACAGTTTTCAAGCACTTTTTGAGACCCAAGATCATCATGTGTTATTAATTCACTAAACCTTCACAGTGGCCCTATGAGCTAGGGCCCATTAACAGCCTCACTGTGCAGATAAGTAAACTGCCAGAAAGTCACATGGACAGAGAGCTGCAAAATTAGAATGAGAATCCAAAATTGGTAGTGTAACATTGGTGACAATTCATACTACTCAGGGTAACAACATTGTGTGTTGTGGAAGGAGGAGACTCTGTTTTAAATTACGTCCACTGGGGTGGACTGCACAAATAGCTATAATTATTCATTCCCTCTGTACTCATGCTCTCTGCAATCAACTTTACATTTTCTCCCAGCAAGGGGTGGAATGTGTTTCCCACACCATGAGTCTGGGCTGGCCTTGTGACTTACTTCAGCCAATGGAATTCAGGAGGGACAGATGTTTCCATTGTAAGCCTTGGACTCAAGAGACCTTGCTTCTGTTTATTTTCTCGGGACAGCCATGTGAATAAGCCTGGGGTAGCCCACTGGACGGTCATCACATGGAACACAACTGAGGCAGCTGGATAATCCCAGCTGAGGCCTCAGAGATATGAGAGAGTCCATCCAAGATCAGCGAAGCCCACTAGATGACCCGCCGTTGATGGCAGATGCTGAAGGAGTCCAGCTGAGATTACAACTACCCAGCTGAGCCCACCCTAAACTGCCAATCCACAGAATCAGGAGCTAGATAAATAATTATTGTTTTAAGCCACTAAATTTTATGATGACCTATTATACAAAAATAACTAAGTGATACACCCGCCATATCAAAATTTTCTGGAATCATGTTTACATGTTTTTTTTAAGTCACTTAAGTGATCTGAGAGGAGGAAACCATCTTAGAATTACCAAGATCAAAATATTTTTGCAGGACCCATATGGCCAACTATTAGGCTCTTACAGCAGGACTATGTCAAAGATATAATCAAAACAAATTGAAACGAGGACCCTGTTTAGTTATATGGTAGGCTATCTCCTACAAGGCTGCAACCAAGGTGTCCACTGGGTCAGCTGCCTCCTCAGATGGCTCAGTGAGGGAAGAATCACCTTCCAAGGCAATTGCTTGACTGTTTGGGATCCAGTGCCTCACCAGCTGTTGGACTCAGGTCCTCAGTTCCTTGCTGACTGTTGGCCAGAGGCTGCCCTCCAGTCCTTGCATGTGGACCCCTCCACAGAGCCATGTACAATATGGCAGTTTGCTCCTTCAGAGCAAGTACATGGAAAGAGTCAGAGAGAGTACAAGCAAGATGGAAGTCACAGTCTTTTACAACCTAATCTTGAGATCTCTATTTCATCACATTTGCCATATGCTATTCATTAGAAGCTACTCAGTTAGGTCCAACCCAGGCAGAAGGGAAGGGAATTGCACCAGGGTATAAATTCCGAGATGTGGGGATCATTGGGAACCATTTCAGAAGCAGCCACATAACTAGATTCTAAGAAATTGTGAAGATATGAGTTTCTTAAACAGGGACTTATTCATCAAATCTTAAAATGCTAAGGCCTCAGGAACCAACTCTTGAAACTCAAGGAGGATGATTTTTTTAAAACACAAATTGTACAGTGATCTTGTTGTCCCAAGAGAATAACAAATGGCGAAACTATAACCAAGATTTAAAAGGTTTAGGAAAATTCTCAGATGCTGGTTCATAATGGAATAATAAAAGGCACGAGGAACGTGTACAGTCAATCCCTAATGTTCTCAGAGTAATGTCAAGAAAGACAACCTTAGCTCTCCACAAAACATCCCTCAGAGGCAGGCAAGATGGACCACTGGCCTAATCTGTTGTGGCATTTCTTATATACTTATGCATAACACCGTGTGGGAATGCAATAAAAATTTAAACAAGGTACTAGAGTTCAACAAAATAGAAGGATGCAGCTTTTGAAAAATGGAGGCATGACATCCCGACACACTGTCTTGGGCACTTGAAGCGCCGGTGTTCCTTCGTATTAGTTGAGTCCTCAGAAGCTCATCTAACTCATAGATTCAAAAAGCATGCCTTGGTTCCTCCCAGAACTGAGCAGGAGAAAAGCAAGGATTACTGCTAGAGAGGGGAGGGAAATATCTGACTCCCTATGACAGGGCTGTCTTTTCTACCTACATTATGTTCAAGTGTTTAAAACAGCAAAGCCATCTTTTTTGCCCTGAGGCAACGTCTAAGTAGCTATTTTGGGCACGTGCTTGGGGCTTGAGGGATTCATTCCCTCAAGTTTCTGAAGAGAAGACCAAGGACGGGTGCGTTGAGGCTGATGCTTTTCAAGACACACAGTAGGACAAATAAATGTTGTTTGCTAACACAGTCGTACTTCATGAGAAGCTCCACATCGCTCCGTGAAAAGAAGGAATTTGAAAGTTTCCACATAAGCAGAGTCAAACATTTTGACATTGTAAGAGCAGTAGCTTCTGTCAATCAACCTGAATTCTCTTTAAGCCTTAAACATATAAGTCACATTGAGAGGGTTATGCATTTCACAAGTGGATTTATATATAAATACTTTTGCTGGCTCCAGTTCAACACAACAAAAGAAGTCAAACATTAGTCTGTATTTGTATTTCTTTGCTGAAGTGTTTTGACATAAACGGCACACAATCCTAGCTGAAAAGCAGCAGGCAGTTTGGAACTAACTGCTCCTCACACTTGCATTCTTTGTGATATGATTTTTTTTTCCTACTCGGAAAATTAGAAAGCTTATGAGTGAAAACTTTGCTCCAACTCGAGAGGAAAAAAAATGTTAAAGCAGTATAGCATGTCTGAAGACTTCGAGCTTTGTGCATAAATTCACTTTCTGCAACATCTCAGAATGCCTGTAAGTATCAAATTCCTCAGTTCCAGCCGCACAATTTATGGTCAGCCCTTGGACTTTTTGAAGACAGAAAGTAATACCTATTACCTCTAAAAGTCGCTCAGAACATGCTTCTATTTCAAGGATCAGGGTTATATTTAAAAATTAAGAATCCAGGGTGCCTGGGTGGCTCAGCTGGTTAAGCCACTGCCTTCGGCTCAGGTCATGATCCCAGGGTTCTGGGATCGAGTCCCACGCTGGGCTCCCTATGCAGCAGGGAGTCTGCTTCTCCCTCTGACCCTCTCCCCTTTCATCCTCTCTCTCTCTCTCTCCAATAAGTAAGATCTTAAAAAAAGAAAGAAAGAGAGAAAGAAAGAAAGAAAGGGGGAAAGAAAGAAAATTAAGAATCCAGGGACACCTGGGTGGCTCAGTGGGTTAAAGCCTCTGCCTTCGGCTCCAGTCATGATCCCAGGGTCCTGGGATCAAGCCCCACATTGGGCTCTCTGCTCGGCGGGAAGCCCGCTTTCCCCTCTCTCTCTCTCTCTCTCTCTCTGCCTGCCTCTTTGCCTACTTATGATCTCTATCAAATGAATAAATAAAAATCTTTAAAAAAAAATTTAAGAGGGACGCCTGGGTGGCTCAGTTGGTTAAGCGGCTGCCTTCGGCTCAGGTCATGATCTCAGGGTCCTGGGATCGAGCCCCGTGTCGGGCTCCTTGCTCCGCGGGGAGCCTGCTTCTCCCTCTACCACTCTGTCTGCCTGTACTCACTCTCTCTCTCTCTCTGACAAATAAATAAATAAAATCTTTGGAAAAAAAAATTAAGAATCCAAAGTGTATATTTTTTCCCAAAAATGTTTGTATTTCATTGAAAATCTGCATACAAAGGGCAAACTGGTTTTAAAAAGTCCCATGGTTATGAGTTTTATGCCAAATATGAATACATGCATGTACAATTTACATGGATATCGATTAAGTTTAGAATTACATTTAGATTTAGATATATAAGTCTTTTACCATTTGCTTTCTTTTCTCAATAGTTTAATGGAAGTCACCTGAGCTGTTCCACATCTTATTAAATTCCTAAAGGTAGCATATTATTCCAAGGATAGTAAATTTTAAACAAAACAAGATGAAAAGAAGCTAATATAAATGCTAAAATTCCAATTGCATTTCGCCTGTCGATTCAAAAACTGCCCCCCCCCCCCGTAAGAGATGGGCAAGAAGAAACTAAGGAAAGAGGCTATTCCGCATCAGTAGGTGGTAGTTTTAATAAGCAAGGGGACTGACTTACCAGGTTTGTCTTGAGTGGCAGCGAGATGAGTAGATCCCCGCACCCGCTGGCCAGAATCTTCAAAGTTTACAGAGGCCGTAAGTTACTGGGTCCAGACGGTCCCAGCAACACAGTGTTCTCTCAGGGCTGTGTCCTTGGAAACGGCTCCCACTCTAGGAACAGTGGACAGAGTGTACATTGCAAGGACAAGGGAAGGAGTGAGGTGCTTCCAATCACTGGGTTCAGCTTGCCAGTCAACAGAATCTCACGGCCATTCTGTGACCTCCTCTGCAACTCCAGCCCTCATCCGACTCTTCCAGCCCTACACACTCAGCCCTCCTCCGCGACGTGCGCTGAGCAGTCAGCAACGTTAGCACAGAGGTGGCTTGGG
Source organism: Lutra lutra (assembly GCF_902655055.1). NCBI lineage: Eukaryota > Metazoa > Chordata > Mammalia > Carnivora > Mustelidae > Lutra > Lutra lutra. The sequence continues at coordinate 137,129,537 of NC_062278.1, read as the reverse complement.
GGTAGGTATCTAGCTGCATTGGAGGCAGGTGCCACAGTAACAATACGCCTAAGAGAAGAGACAGACTGACATAATAACTCCCAAAATGAGTGAACATTTTTTTCCAACAAAAGCCCCCTAATCTGATCCACTAATTTATTAAATCCCCTAGGCTAGAGGTCAGATCACTCAGAGCATTTACTTGCATTTTAATTCCTTGTGATTTAATTAAGATGATACATCAGCATACTCATCAGGTGTGAACACACGTTCTGTTTGTCTCGCGGTCTGGGTGCCTCCTTGCAAGCCAGTCATCATGATCCAAGCCATCGAATTTTCAAGGGCAGTTTTTCTCAGCAGACTCATTTCAGTGTTCAGAAGGACAGGCTTTGCCAGCTATTAGTTAAGACTTGTTGGGCCAACTTAGTAAAGACTTCCATGACCTCCCCCAATACTGCCCCCAAATAAATAAATAAATAATAAACTCAATATCTTAGTCCCCCCAAATCAGAGCAGCTATGTCAACTTCCTCTGTCCTTTGAGGCTTTATGTGACAACCCCAAGTCAAAATGGTGCAATTCTTATAAACTTTTCCTCCAGAATCCTGGATTAGCTAAACTCCAGTGGTGTGAATGGCTAGATAATTTCTTAGTCCAGAAGGTACTAGTTTCTAAAGCAAATAGAAATGTGAAGTTGACACAGCAACCTTGCTTTCTCTGGAGTAAGTTATAAAAAAATGTCTATCTATAGCAGTATCTCTGTTCTGATGGAGCATAAAGACTGGTAGCAGAACCATTCATTTCCAGTTTTTCTATAAAACTGTTTCATAGTTGGTTTTGAGTGTAATCACATGTTCCTTCAACAGGAGTTTGGTGTAAGGGTTTTGGGTTTCTTTTTTTAAGGATTTATTTATCTTAGAGAGAGACCGAGAGTGAATGCGGGAGAGGGACAAAGGGAGAAGGAAAAGGAGAATATCAAGCAGACTCCACACTGAGCATGAAGTCCAATGCAGGGCTTGATCTCACAACCCTGAGATTATGACCTGAGCCAATCTGAGGAGTCAGACGCTTAAACTGACTGAGCCACCTGGACACCCCTAGTATAAGGGTTTTTATCTCTTACAGAGTAGATCCACTTAGGAGCAAGGAAAAATAACTTTATCTCTGTAAATTTTTCCTACTTGCCCATAATTTGACTTCAAATTCCTTCAAGTCAAGGATTGTTCTCTTTGCATCCCTGAAAACATCTATGTCTTGTATTTATGAAACATTTGATGAATCTGCCCAAATGAATTGAATCATTGGATTGCACCTTTTATAAACCCATTGGCTTAAAAGAGTATTTACCAGTCTCTCGGGGAAGACAATGATTGTTCTTGACAGCAGTGGGTAAATTATGAAAAATGAGGAAAATCACCAGAATGAGAGACCAAACATTGAGTCAAATATAGTTGGGCTCCAACCAAAATGGCAGGAGAAACTGTATTAGTTTCATGGGAAACCACTGGAGCTGGATTTCATCTCCTGTCTTGAAAGAGAATCTTCATTTACACAAACATGTTTTGGCTGGAACATGCAGAGAGTGAGTCCCCAGTAAATCGCTGGACTCTGTAAAACTGGGCTGGTTGCAAATAATGTTATCTACTCAGCAAAAGAAAAGTCATGAAAGCTAGAACATTTAAAAGATAGCATAGAAGCTATCTAAAATACAATCCTGTAGACATATGTGTAGATCTGATTAACTTGTTTAAGTAACGATACATTCAAATGTCCAAATAACTCCCACCCTATCAGCTAAAACCTATTAAGACCTTGGTTTTGCCTTCAGAAAATAGCTTAACAAAATTCTTAGGGGAATTGAGACAATGATGTGATTTTTATGTAGCAATAACCCACTTAAACAATGCTCCTGGCTTACTTTCAGAAGTTGAAAAATAATCATTACAAAACAAACTCACAAGGTTAAAGACACATATCACCATATACTAATTTTGCTTTAATTTTATTAAAATACACACAGATAATCTCTAAAAATAATCACCTAACAGAAGTTATTATTCTTTTTCTTAATAACAAATGATTACAATTTAAACTGATGTTAAGTTCTTCCTCTCAATAGAAGTTCCTCAAACATCAAGTACCCAAGATATCACTTTCTGTATAAAGTCATTTGATAAACATGTTTCTCTTCTCTAATGCCCATGCCCACCAGTACCCATTTACTGGTTACATAAGCATTTCCCCTTGACCAAATGATTGTCTCTCCCATTTCCTGGAATTCTTATCAAAAGAGTCATTTTTAAAAACATTTTTTAAATATTACAGAAAATGTTAAATAAACTAAGCATGCATCATTAGCGTAGTATAAGCAGTCCCTAATAAGGAGACTCCCACTGTTTTCAGAGTCCTACTTGATAGAACTGCAAGTTGATGCTTAACCCAGTGAGTATCCCATTGTCTTTTGTCCCCAATCCTGTTCTTTACTAGAATTCCAAGGGAGGGAGGAAAAAATGATACTCTACCTCCTCCCCAACTCCAACCTGGATTGTTTCTTTCTGAACCATTCTTCTCCCAACCTCACCCTCAACTCAATCTCCCTTAATCCCATGAGGAATTTTAGAAAATGGAAAGCACCTCTTTTTATTCATAAATTCATTCATTCACCAGCTACTTATGGTGATGTGCCAGGAATTGCAATAGGTAGTGAGGATTCTACATAGGAGTTGGACATGATTTCCATCCCGCACAGAAATATATGTTAATGAAGGAGAACAAAAGATACACGGTTACAATCAGATGTGATTAATGCTGTAATGGGTACATTCAGTTTGCTCTTGGAGTAGAGAAGAGGAGTCTCTCCAGGCAGGTGGAGGGCTGGTTGGTCAGGGAAGATTGTTCGAAAGACGAGAGAGCTATGTGATATTTAGATAGGTCTAAAAGATGATTAGAAATCAATCAAGTAAAGATACAAAGGGAAAGCGTTCAAGGCAGTGAAAATAGCACATACAAAGGCCCAGATGTTGAGAGCTTAGTACATTTGAAAAAATCAAACTACAATATCGCTAGAGTATAGACTCAGCATGGAGAAGAGGCTTTAAGGGAGATAATAAAGGAATAAATGAGCCTGGGAAGATAATCAGGGGTTAGTTTTTGCAGCACTTGTATTTCAAGTGAAAGGAGTCTGGGTTTTATCTTGAGGGTGATGGGAGCGATTGAAGAATAATAAACAGGACCATGATATAACCAGATTTGATTTTATCATATGGAAAACTAAACTGAGCAGGACAGTGGGAGGAGACAAGGAGAGGAGAGTGGAGAGGAGTTAGGGTCTATAGCCCGTGGTGGCTTTCTCAGTATTGGAGGGAGTGGAGATGGAGAGAGGTGGAAGGATTCAAGGAATCCTGTGAATGGAAGGACAATGACATTCACGGAAGAGTTGGTTCTGGGAGGGGAGAGAGAATCATTATGATGCTCAGGTTCCTGCTTGGCCAAGAGTGAAGATGGTGGTGCCATTTGCCAAAAGATAGAGTCCATGTTGAGTCCAGAGTCCCCAGAATATGACAGTAGCTACACTGGGTTTTGGATGACCAAGATTAGATTGCATAAATGCAGATCACAGAAATTGTTGTGGAATTTTGACAGTCATTTAACAATAATAATTTTTAATGTGTCGCCTAGTTGGACATTTGCTACTTTACCATAGGCTACCAACCTGGTAAAGGAGAAAGGGATCTGGGTTAGGAGTCAGGAGATGACCCAAACAGCTTGGGTTCTAGCTGTTTGCCACCCAGAGCCTGTGTGACTCTGAGGAAATCCCTTCTAGTCTTGGTTTCGTTATCTATAGAATAACAAGATTAAAATCATCCTTAAGTTTCTTTTCAGTGTCACTATTCCATTGTCATTGTTCCAATTAATCTGTTCTGTGTGTTCACTGAAGTTTACTTTTTAAAAATAAGACCTTAGTAAAAAACAAAATAAAATAACCCATAAGCAAGGCATTGAATAAGACATGCTAACAGGCCATGAAACTCCCTTTATTTTTTTCATATCAGAAACACTTTTAAAAATCTTCTTCATAGCAAAAAAAGTATCCTGGGTTGCTATTAATGCTCATTGTTTTGGTTATGCTACCAGGTATCGGGAGTTTTGTAATGTAGCTTTACCTGCTGTCTAGCACAGGTACTTACAACACAGTACTGCATGAAAGTACCTGAAATTTAAATACTCCAGTTTATATAAACAAGAAAACATCAATAAGCACTTGACTTGGAAATTATCTTACCATCTATTTTCCAGCACTATTTTGAGTTACCAAAAAAGAAAGAAAGAAAGAAAAGAAAAGAAAAGAAAAGAAAGGAAAGGAAAGAAAAGGAAAGAAAAGAAAAGAAAAAAGAAAAAAGCAGTTTCCTACTCGTTTCATTATTCCTTCTGGAAGAACTATATACCAGGTATCATTTATTGATAGTAATTTCCTTTATTATCATGAGTCCCTTGCAGAAAAGATATCTGAAATATCTTTGGAGACAGCTTCTTTCCACTATTACATAGCCAGCAGTAGCAACCCAAGTCAACAGGGAATGAAATCAAAGCAAATCTGCTCTCATGTCTCATTTAAACATCAAGCCCATATATCTGACAGCTTCTAGAATATTCCCATTGCTGAGCCTCACTGCCTCCTCACACAGTGGTGCAGTGGTTGGCACATGGTAATAACAAGAGCTGCTTTTATTGGGTCCTTAGTAATACCAAGCACAATACTAGATCACCATCTAGATCTCAGTTAGTTTTCACATCAAGATGGTGAGATGGGTTTTAATTTTAACCATTGTAGAGACAAGGAAATTCAGACTCAGAGAGTCACTTCCCCAAAGTTCCTTCACAGGTAAAAATTGGTGGAGCCATCCAATGTCAGAGTCTGAGCCTTAACAACCAGCCTGCATGGCTTCCACATAAGCACTCAATGAGTATTACTATTGAAAGGATGTGTAGATGCATGGATGTGGTCTCCATTTCTTCTCAAATGTGCTTGTCCTGACTTCCCTGCTTCTGTTGGCCCACACTGCCATCCTGTGACAACCAATAGCTTAAGTGCTTCCTCTCCTATATCCTTCTGACACAATGACACAGTAGGCCATATTCTAGGAGCAGTAAGTTCAGTCTTCTCCAGACCTTTCATTCCATGGGAGGAGGTGGGCAATAAACAAGGAAACACATAAGTCAACTAAGGAATGCAGGTTGTGGAAAATGTTTCAAGGGCAGTAATACAGGACAAGGGGACAGAAAGTGATTGTAGACAGAGCTATTTTCACCTGTGCTATTGATACTCTTCTGCCTAGCTATTCCCACAGTCTGATCCCACTAGACCTTTAGTTCTTGGAATCCTCTTTGTCAACATAACCTCATAACTGTTCTCTCTACTTCCAAGGACTTTTTTCTATAGTTTATCATGGTGACCTCCTTAGAATAATACTCTTACAATGTATTTTCTTAACTTGCCTTTTGCTGTACGTTGGGCTCAAACATCTCATCTTACACCCAAGTACCTCCATCATCTGGTCTCATCCTACACATCCAGAAACATCTTTCTTCTTTCATCCACAAGTGTATCTGAAGCACCTACCATGTGTTAGTAATTATACATTCCCCAGTTATAAGCCCCATCTGGTTCTTTTGGCCACATTTCTTGGGTCCCTTACATATTCTATACTCACTCCCACATGCCTAATACCAGAACACTCCTTTCTCCTCTGTCCACCTATCAAACTTCCCTTCTCATTTAGGACTGTGCTCAAGTCCCAGTTTTGCAACTAAGTTTCCTCTATTTATGCTATTTGCACTAATATCCTTTTAAATAAATCACATTAGCTTCCATGGTTTTCTCTTCTAGCACATCGCTCTGTAACGCTCTCCAATGTTTGCATGAACATGTGTGTTGTACACGTCTGTGTGTGACTGAAGGCTGTACACTTGTTCAGGACAACAACCAGGTCTTACATACCTCTCTTATTCCCTAGTCTCAATGATCACAATGCCAGCCAGAATATATTTAGCATTTATCATGTGCAAAGCACCATGCTATGTTTTGCACACTTTTATTCTCCCCACAGCTTACTCCTCCCCACAGCTTTGTGAAGAAGTCAGCCTTTTTGCCCCCATTTGGCAGATGACAAAACTAAGTCTTGAAGAGGTGACTGGACTTGCATAAAGCCACACTGTTTGCAAATGGCAGACCTGGAATTTAAACCCAGAGTGTGTGGTTTCACTCTTCCACCTAACGTCTAAGCCATACTGCCTGAACACAACCCTCTGCATTATTTGATGATTCTTGTCCCTCGCTACTTCCAGAAAAGACTCTAAGCTCTACCGAAAAAAACGCCTGGCCAGGGGTAGTGCAGTGGGAACAGAGGTGTGTAACTCCAGCACAGTAACCCCTTCCAGGGGTTGCTTCTGCCAGGACTCGATGAGGACAAGCCTCGGTCCCCATACCTGACCAGAAGGTGAAATTTCACATGAAGAATTGGTGGGTAAGAAGGGAAGATACCTTAAACTCCAAGTCACTGCACAGGACAGCAGCGAGGGTCGCTTCAAGGTGAGGAGGACAGATAAAGCAAGAATCATAGTGTCCACATTAGGGGTTCCAAGGAACTGACTTGGCTTTCTCCTTAAAGGTCAATGGATTTCTGATAGCCCAACTCCTAAGCACTGGGAATAGAGGGAGGAGATGTAATTGATTTTTATCAAGAACGAATTTCAAGCCATTCAGCAGATTAGACATTCTTCTCATTTTTTTTTCCTTTCCCTTAATCCTTTATTTTTCTAAAGTAGTTTTATAAGGTGATGCAAGTACTGGCTTGAAACAGGTCTCCACTCTCTGAGAGTCTCCCTTTAAAATATCTGGTGTTTTGAATCTCAGTCCTTATTATTCATTCTTGTTGGTCATCCTTTTCCTGAGCTCTTGTGATCCAACTGGAGTCTCCTCCATACTGCCCTCTCCTTTTTATAAAGTTTATGTGAACACAGCAGAAGGGGGCCACCTTTTCTAGAAGTGGGCATTTTCAGGCTGGTCAGCTATGGGATTGTTGGATGGGAGTGAAGCCAGTGACTTCCCCATGGCGTCTGATATTCTCGCCAGTGACTGCTTCACTGCTGCCCCTCCTATAGGTGTCTTGGTCTGGTCAGGCTACTATGACATAATACCATAGACTGGGTGGCCAACAAACATTTATGTCTCATTGTGACAGAGACGGGAAGTCCAAGACAGGATGTCAGTGTGGTCAAGTGAGAACTTTCTTCCTGGTTGCAAAATTCATGTGTTTTCACATGATGGAAGGCACCTTTCTGGGGCTTCTTTTATTAGAGCAAGGATAACATTCATGAGGGCTCCATCATGACCTCATCATCTCCCAGAGGCCCACCTCCCAATATGATTGCCTTAGGAGTTCGGATCTCAACATAAGAAATTTGGGGGAGGGGGAGCGCATGCCTGGGTGGCGCAGTTGGTTAAGCATCTGAGTCTTGGTTTTAGCTTAGGTCGTGATATTAGGATCATGAGTTTGAGTCCCTGTACCAGGCTCTGTGCTCAGTGTGGAATCTGCTTAAGACTCTCTCCCTCTGCCCCTCTCTCTAAAACAAATAAATAAATCTTGAAAAAAAAAAAAAAAAAAGAAATCTGGCGGGACGCTTCTGACCATGGCAGTGGGAAATGGAAGCTTTTGGAGGATTAAAATGGAGGGAGAAAAGATGTTACCTTAACTTGAACATACCTTTGAAATCTGATGGTCTGGACCCAAAGAAGAAAAATTAGCTGGAAGTGAGGAAGATGGGTCAGTACTAAAAATCATAGTCAACTCCAAAGTTGTCTTTACTGAAGAGTCAATGCATTGTAAGAGCTTTAAGAATAATAAAGAAAGGAGGTCATATTGAAGCACCTGCCACAAACACAGCTATCTTTCGATTTGGGTTACATATTTTGGCCTGTGGATGGACTTCAAATGATAATTGTCTGTCTAGCTACTCTGAAACCATTCCCATCCAGTGGGAATGTGCAATATAAATTAAAACCTAAGAATTTTACATAAGAAAGGAGGTGTCAATCAACATATCAAAAATTTAAATGAATATCAGGTTTAGTGTAAATATCTCAGCAACTAAAGCAAAAAAAAAATCATAATCAGTTATAAAGTTCTGAATTTGATGACATCACCTGCCATCAGAAGAAAATTATTTCCGCCTTGTTTTTCAAGAAAATGTCCTCATCGCCCTGTGTTGTCCCTAAATACTTTTGAGACTTTTGAGCAGGTTGCCCTTATATCTTAATAGGCAAACTTGAATATCATCCTGGGCATATTGTCCAGTAGCCAGTAGTCTATTGAGTTCAATGTGTGGAGACTTTCTGATTTTGATTAAAACATACACCTGAGAAATTCATGGATATACCAGGCTTCCCTCACATGGCCATTACCAACATTTGCAGTTATTTAATTATGTCCTGAGGAGATGAGACCAGCAGGGTGTAAGGTGATAGCCTTGAAAATAAGTGCTCAAAGATAGCATCTCGCCTGGGAGCCATGTCTTCCCACAGACCCTGAATCCTCAGCTACCCCAGTGTAACAATCCGAGGGTCAACCTAAGTCAAAGCCCTTCGATAGCTTGGCATGAGAGGAGACAAAACCACTGGTGTCTCTTTCTTTCATGCACTATCAAGCTTCCATGAACGACATGCTTTTGGTCTTTTCTTAGCTACTTTTAATAGGTTCGAAACACTGAGGTTGCTGATATGTGATTATGTAAACATTTTTTTTCAAGATATGCATTTTTCTCAAGTCCAAATAAATGACATGTATTCTGTTTGTAATTGGCGTTTATCAGGAGTCATTCTTCCTCTCCCTGAAAACCAGTCTGCGCTTTGTTGTTCTCATTCAAAATCCTTTTTAAAGAAGAAAAATATATGTATTAAAGGTACAGTAAGCTTTAGTGTCTTATGTCAATTGTTCTCTGCCAAGAATCCCATTTTAAATGTTTTATTTTCCCCCCAAAGTTGTGTGAGGGAACAAAGTGGATATTATTCCTTAAATCTAAGTTTAAACAGCTTAATGAGTGGAGCCAATTGAAGTAAATCATAATTGCTAAACAGGATTAAGTTGACAACAGCCTCATGAAAGTCTGCAGGAAAGCGTAATGCAAAAACAGACCCAGACAACGGGAATGCATTTGTATGTAGCTGCTGTCCCAAGACGTCTTTCTCTAAAATGCCGGTATTATGAATCGGTTTGTGTAAAACAGTAACCTTCGTGGTCCCACGTTCTCACTTGATCCGTATTATTTATGGTGCACACTCTATTATGTAACTGGCAAACATTTTCAAATAGTAAGATTCACATGCCACCAACGGTGATGTATCATCAAGCCGAATTCCTCTCTCCTACATTAGGAAATTAGGGCGATCCCACCCTGTTGTACCCATTTGTACACCCTTTGTACCACACAATTTATCTTCAGACTACTGGGTTTTATGCAGGTGATCGAAAGTTGTGGGCTTCCTTCTCAATGCAATTAACAAAATTATTTCTTACCATTTCAAATCATAGCCTGAGGCTCCACAAGGCAGCAGTTTTTAAAAACTGAGAAGTGAGGCCGTTCCTTCTCTGACATCAGAACAGTAGTAAGAAAACCCCAAGCCCTGATAAAACCCAAAGAAGAAAAGGACAAATACACAGGTGAATTGTAACTGCTGTCAGCCTACCTGTTCAGTTTTGTAAGCCCTCCTTCCCCAGCTAGTTACTTGACCTCACTCTTGGGTTTTTTTTTTTATGAGGGCTGAGTCGGAACAAAAACTTTGGGGCGATGTTTCTCAACAAGCCTTTGTCAGAACACTCTTCTCGCCGGATGCTCTGAAAAAGGGGTTCCGTGGTCTAATAAGTTTGGGAAATACACATTTCACAAAGTTCATTAGCATTTTAAAACCGAAAAGGACTCCCAGAAGCCCTACATAAACTTTTAACTTAGTTGAGTTAATTTAGCTGAAGCCCCTGCTTCCCAAAATTAAGAAGTCACAGATTCTCATTTTCAACACAACATCCCACGGAACTAGTGTTCTGCCAGGATTCACTTTGGGAAACCTGGTTTTAGAGCACCAAGTTGCCCTTCTGCTTACGTCACCTTTACTAATTTAAATTGGAGAATATGTTGTAAATAATCCGCCATGCCCTTGTATAGAGCATCATAATCTACAGTTTCTGGATGGTGTCAGTTTTTATGTAAATTGGAATCTCTTTTGGCTCTTAAGCAACTTGCTAATTTTGGGCTTCAAGCAGGCATTCTCTGTTATAGTCTTCCTTGGTGCACAGAATGAAAGGCTTTCAAGAGTGGGTCCTGTTGATCCGTTATTTGTAATTTTTACAGATGCTTAATTATTCCCCAACACTGAGCCTCACTTATCTGCTTGACTCATATTAAGGCAACCAAAGTGAACTGCTCCATATTCTCCCTCTGCTGAATCCGGTTCCAGGCCCTCTGGAGCTAGGACACAGACTCAATTAATTACACTAAGCCTCCTCGATCTGATTTCCCTCTCTCTAGTCAAGTGACATCCCCAGAACACAACATCCCATGTGATCAAGATGCCGTCATGCCATAGACTTCTAGCTCCCCAAATTCAGAAAGCTCCCCAAATTCATCGTGATTCAGCAAGGACCTAGCATAATAAAGTCTTAGCTCCAAAATGCTAAGTTTTGCCAGAGCATATGGGATTATAAAAGCAAATGTGTATTCTGCATAATATTATGTCACATTATCGGGCCCATTTTTTAAAAAGGCAACACCCACAGGTCTGAACAAGTTCAGTTTTATGCAGATTCAACAAGCATAAGACGTGCTTACTTGTCACTTTTTTGTTCTATCAGCACAGTGCCTGGGGAGGACTCGTGTCTCCCGTTGCTATGCCATTATTAGTGTCTACCTTTGCAAACACTCTCCCCACTTGCTAAAGGACTTCGGCTCGGCACGAGAGTCCTCGGTTCACATTCTTCTTTTGTGACTGGCAGAGAGGAGATTCTGCGAGTACAATGATGCAACTCAATCCTCCTTGGGAATTCAATGTGCTGCACCATTGATGCCCAACCCTGCACGCTTTTTATAATCATAGCCATCATCTTTTTATTATGTCTTGGACTTGAGGAGGCCTGAAAGCAGATGTAACTCATGATGACCTGACTTCAATGGGAGAATGAACCAGGTGGCTAATTGTCTCTAAAACAAATACACTGATAATTAGCAGGAGAGCACAATGCAACAGAAGCCTAACCACCAACCTTTATTTAAGTTAAGCAAATGGGTGAGCAAATGATGCAGCTGCACCACACTTGGACAAGTTAATAAGGGAGCCATACTTCATCTCGTCAGCCACACTAGCCAAAGCATGCCCTCAGGACTTGGTATCAATGACGCTGAAACCGTGAACTTGGGAAATTGTCAATGCTCACAGTGGAAAACCCTTGTCTGAGCACTTTGTGGAGCCCCAGCCTAAGGTGTGGGGTTTCCTCCCCTGTGGAATACTGGGATCAAAGCTGAGACAGAAGGAAGACAGGGAGATCTCACCCATATGCGTTGCAAGTGCCAGTAATTACAACTCGCTAAGAGTGCTGGTTTAGTGACGACATCGTTGCAAATTTCGTTTTTCTAGGGTTTTGGTTATTCGATTTAGATTGGCTAACAAACATCTAGATCGGGGTTCAGCAAACTTCTGTGAATGGCCAAATAGTTTAGCTATTAAAGGGTCTGTGGGCCTTGTGGTCTCTGGAAATTACCTAGCCCGGCCATTTCAACACTGAAGTCACCATAGACAAGTCATAAATCAGCCTAACGGCAGGCCAATAAAACTTTATTTATGGACACAAATAAATTTCGTATAATTTTCACATCAAAAATATTCTTCCTTTTTTAAAGCATTTGTAAATGTAGGAACAATTCTTATTTATGAGCCATACAAAAACAGACTAGATGGGACCAGTGGGCTCTAGTTTGCTGACCCTTGGCCCAGATTAACTAACAGAGCTAGAGTTAAGATTTCAGAGATAACAAGGGTTTTTTTTCCCTCTCCGGCTTTCTGCTTATCTGTTTTTTAGCTGTACAAAGGAATTCATTTCTTAAGGGACCTAGAATCAAGGCCATGGGAAAGGGATATTCAAATTACTTGATATAATAAATGCATATTGGTCATCTGCTGTACAAGTCCTAAAGGACATAGACCCCAAAGAAGATTATAATTCAGAGTTCCATTTAGAAATGGATCAGCCTCAAGACTCAGAGAAAGAGATGCTTTCCTCGATAATTTGTCAATAGGAATTAAAATGCACCAATTCTTTAGCCCAGACACTTCATTTCTGAGAATTTATCCTAAAGAAATAATTAAAATTGAAGAACAACAGCAAGGATGTTTATTATGGTATTGTTTATAAAAACAAGAAAATTAGAAGCAACCTAAATGTTGAACAATACACATTTAGTTAAACAATTCATAGTAATAGTCTATACAATGGATTATTATGTAGCCATTAAAAGTATGCAACATGGGGCGCCTGGGTGGCTCAGTGGGTTAAGGCCTCTGCCTTCAGCTCAGGTCAGGGTCCCGGGGGATCGAGCCCCGTGTCGGGCTCTCTGCTCCGCGGGAAGCCTGCTTCCTCCTCTCTCTCTCTGCCTGCCTCTCTGCCTACTTGTGATCTCTGTCTGTCAAATAAATAAATAAAATCTTAGGAAAAAAAAAAGTATGCAACATAAGACTATGTATTGTTGGGGCGCCTGAGTGGCTCAGTGGGTTAAGCCTCATGACCTTTGGCTCAGGTCATGATCTCAGGGTCCTGGGATGGAGTCCCACATCAGGCTCTCCACTCAGCGGGGAGCCTGCTTCTCCCTCTCTCTCTGCCTGCCTCTCTGCCTACTTGTGATCTCTGTCTGTCAAATAAATAAATAAAATCTTTAAAAAAAAAAAGACGATATATTGTCATGGGAGGATGTTCATCTTGATGGGGGAGACAAGTATGTAACAAAATCATAAAGACAAAATGATCATATTTTTGTTCTTAAAGCTGCAACTAAACTCTAGAAACATGTAACCAAGATATGATGTTACATGTTACACCTGGTAGGGTGGGTTAATGATGGGTTCTTAATTTTTTTCTTCCTGTGTATTTATTCTGTCATTATTTTTAATTCCTTCATTTATTCAGTGTACATTTATTAAGCCACTTACTAGGCTCTAGGCCTCAGTTTTCTACAGTGGAAATGCTAAATCTTATAATTTTTTTAAAACTAAACATTTAAAAGAAGAGACAGTCCTTAACAGTTAGTGCAAGCAAGCTTACAAGCAATTGGAGTGAGCCCCATCACTGGAGACCCTGGGAAGGATGAGGGCCAGAGAGAATAAGGCCCAGGCAGCCAGGAACTGGGTCTCTGAGATAATCAAAAGCTACATGGGTAGCAATTGTTTGCCATTTGCATGTAACTCTGTCACTCTCTGTACCATTTTTCAAAACCAACTCTTGTAACCATCTCCCAACCTTCTGAATGGGCCAGTGGATGAAACATTAAGACATGGCAAAAATCTAGCTCAATAGCACAGGCTTGTAATGTCCCTTTCTTCCGAGAGAGGGGGAAAATGAGAAAAAGAGAGATTTGAGGAGATTTCCCCAATTTGTTCAACTTGGGGAAGACAAAATGAAACCAAACAAAACACCAATGAGTAACTTAGAGTGTCCTCGTCACAGTGGAGTCTAGACCACACTATATTATTTGGGCTGATGTTGACATCTTTTGTCAAGCACATTGTATTTTAAAACACATACAGCAAAGTACCAGAATGGTGTTGATGGAGAAGTGGAAAAGCAAACCCTTCATGTTTTTCCTGCAGATTTTTTTGTTTTGTGGTCTTACTGAGGTATGTTGTCTTTTCAGGTGCGGAGCCTAAGTATTTGTTCTTTTGACATTCAAGCACATCAGGCATTTCCTACTGCATTTGAGGTTATATCTGCCATGTGGTTCAGAAAACCACGGAGATAAGAAATATTTACAGGGTTATTTGAAAGTGTGCAATCCTAAGGCCGTGGTGTGTCACATATTTATTTCAGCTATGAGATTTTTATTACGAGAACTCGAGTACAGTAACAATTGAACCCAAATACCAGGATGCATTGCTTTTGGTGAGGTCCTCTGTGGATTCAGGCAGTTGGACGTAGCTTCAACTACACCGATGCCTTCTTGAAAGCATTTTTGCAAAAGACACAAAGATGGTCTTTTGATGGAGAGGAACCAGAGCTCCAGAGGAACTGAGGATTTTCTTAAGTAGAACTGATATCGCACCTCCCATCTTGTCTCCCTCCCTCTTCACCCCCACAAGTGTCCACAGTTTCTACTTCATTCCCTGCATCTCTCTCTTCCCATTGACATCAGATAATTCTCTTCCAGCCTCTGAAAATAATAGTTCTGGTGTGTGGTTGGCTGACAACCCCACACACAATCAAAACCATGCTGGCCAGATATGTGTAACTGCTTCCCAGCTACTGCTGATCCATCTGTCACTTTCTGTACTTTGGGTTGGAAAAAAACACTCAGTGAGCAGAGCATGCACGCGTGTACACATCACACACGCAGACACACATGCGCACACCCTCACTTGCCCTGTTGGAGATAATGTGTGTGTGTGTGTGTGTGTGTGTGTGTATTTACCTAGAACATAAGCCAGTATTTTTCAACAATGGTTTTACCTCCATTTATATAAGGTTGTTTTTCCTTTTTCATTCCAAAGGAATCTATCCCTTTCCTGCAAAGGAAAAAACCTGGACTGTTTCTTTCATTGTTGCCATTTTTCAAAAGAGCCCCTCATCCATACTCCAGGGTGAACCAGGTTGGGGCATAAGCATTTGCCTCAGCTCTTTTCTCTCACACACATTCAAAGGAGCAACATTAGTAGGAACAAAAGAGAAACCTGGAAATAGTTGCTTTAGTCTTTAATATAACACTTAATTTTCCCATTAATGTATGAAAATTCTCCAGAGGCTGGTTATGAGCTTTCATTGCTATTTTTATTTTTATCAATAATAATAGTGATTTTTATTGGGTACATATTTTCCAGAGCTCTAAGAAGTTTATGCAAATCTTCTTTTCATCCTCATACTATCTTTGAGGCATAGTCAAAGGGTAGATCATTTTATCCCAATTGAAAAGATAATGGTAGAAAGAGATAATGGTAGAAATCATCAGCACAGGGGAGGATAATTGGCCTTGGATTTGATTTGAGAATTTACTCTGCCCTCCTCCAACCAATTCTCTCTTCAGCTATTGCCACCCTAGCAAACAGAATGATCTTTTTAGAAAGTAAGTTAGGGTATGTCATTCCCCTGCCTGTACTGTGACTGCATCACCCTGCCTGAGCTGTGTCAGGAAATGTCTCTCATGCTTCCTTCTTCCTCCACAGTGCTACAGTGTTACTGGCTTCCTGGGGTTAAATACCTCAAAGTCATCTCCAGAAAGGAGAATTCATGTGAGAGAGAGCCATTTATTAGAAAGGGTTCCAGGAAAACCCAGTAGGAGAATAAGGAAGTGGGCCCAGAAAGAAAGGAAAGCAAGTAAGGGTAAGAAATCAAGCAAAGTCCCAATAAGGACAAATTTGGCTTGGTTCTACAGAGAAGGTCTGAGGAGGTGCTCCCACTGGGGCAAGGGAGTTGGGGATGCCTGACGCCCATCAGTCATCAGTTAAAGGCTGCCCTGCAGCCTTTATACATTCCCAGTTATACATTCCCAGAACTCTCAGCTCTTGGAACTTGCAAGGAAAGTGAATTCTGGCAGACTGAAGGCATCTATGTATAGAAGAGATGCAGGTGCTGGTCCGAGGACAAAAAGCATACGCAGAGGCTAATGAGCCTGAATGGATCTGGACAGGGTAGGGACAGTGCCTGCTACACCGGGCTTGTGTTCCTAAAACTCTGCATGGAGACATCTTTAGGCCTTATCAAGGTCTGCTCTGCTCTGGACCTGTCTTCCCTGCCCTCTGCATGGGTGCCTTTTTTCCCTTAAGGTAATCTCAACTTCATTTTCACCTCTACTGCTCCCCTATAAATGGAGAAGGAACTGTCTCTGTTTAAAGGGAGCTCTCATTGTCCTTCCTTAGCCTTCTTAGTGTTTAACCACAATCCGTAGTTGTTTGCTTGCTTCCTGTCTGTCCCACTAAAATGTAAGCCCCATGAGGGAGGGATTTTGTTTGTCTTATTCTCCACTGTACTCTGAGCTCCTAGCCCAGCTTCTAACACTCAGGAGGGACTCATTCAACTGGTATTTCTTGAAAAAGCAAATAATTGAACCATATTTTTCTTTACACACAATAGTTTCAAGTATCCTACTATGGGTAGCAATTTCTTTCAGATACTTAAACTCAGAATAGAAAATGTTCCCATAGCATGAAAAACCTAAGCTCCACAGTAATATATTAATAAATAAAGGCAAAAGTAATTCAGGTACGATCAAAACAAAAAAGTAGGCTAACTGCAAAGGTTTCTCTTTTTACATGGAGTGGTGAAGTCAACAAATGGTAGAAATGAGTTTTTTAGTTTTCTAAAAATGGGTTGCGGGGGGAGGGTGCTTCTATTTTAATAAACCAGATTGTTTCTAAATTGGGTCTGGGAACTTCTTTCACACATAATGTGTATTTTTATATTACTTTCCCCCCTAAAAATAAGGTGTTTACCATGTAAGCTATGCATATTCAAGTTTTCTGGGCTATGAGGATGTAAATATGGCTCTAATTTTTTTCCTCCTTCATCCAACCGGAGTTTGTAACTCCTCCCACTAGAGGCATTATTTATATCCCCTCCTCTTGAATCAGGGCTTGTTTATACCAATAGAATAACATCAACCTGATAATGTTCCAATTCAGATCCTCGGCCTCAAGAGACTTCCCACACTTCTACTCTCTTTTGGAATCCTGCCACTGCCATGTGAACAAGTTCAGACTATCTTGCTAGAAGAATTACAGACCGTATGGAGTCAAGCTGAGTCATTCCTGCCATGGCCGTCCTAGACCAGCCAGCCCCAGCCACCCCTCCAGCTGACCACTGGGACATGTGTGAGCCCAGCCCAGATAGGCAGAGTCCAACCCCAACCAATGAATCTACTGAACAGATACATTGACTTGTCAGGAATAATAAATGGTTGTTCTTTTAGCTACTACATTTTTGAAGGGGGTTATTACCCTATAGCAGCTAACTGAAACATTCCCCCAGTCATTATGCTGGAGAAACAATTGAAACTGGATCTCACAGCAGCTTTGGGCATCTCTATTGTGGTGTTATTGTTGTCACAGTGGTTTCCAAGTCACTTTTAGAAGCCATCTCAGGGGCGCCTGGGTGGCTCAGGGGCCTTTGTCGGTTGAGCGGCTGCCTTCAGCTCGGGTCATGATCCAGGAGTCCTGGGATCAAGCCCCGCATTGGGCTCCCTGCTC
Source organism: Lutra lutra (assembly GCF_902655055.1). Classification (NCBI taxonomy): domain Eukaryota; kingdom Metazoa; phylum Chordata; class Mammalia; order Carnivora; family Mustelidae; genus Lutra; species Lutra lutra. Next base: position 137,112,074 of record NC_062278.1, on the reverse strand, counting down.
AGTGGGGAGTCTGCTTCTCCCTCTCCCTCTGTCTGCTGCTCTGCCTGCTTGTACTCTCTATCTGTCAAATAAATAAATAAAATCTTTAAAAAAATTTTTTTTTCAATTAAAAAAAAAAAAGCCATCTCAGAGGGGCGCCCGGGTGGCTCAGTGGGTTAAAGCCTCTGCCTTTGGCTCAGGTCATGATCCCAGGGTCCTGGGATGGAGCCCCGCATCGAGCCCTGCATTGGGCCCTCTGCTCAGCAAGGAGCCTGCTTCCCCCTCTCTCTCTCTCTGCCTGCCTCTCTGCCTACTTGTGATCACTCTCTCTCTCTCTGTCAAATAAATAAATAAAAATCTTAAAAAGGAAAAAAAAAATAAAAGAAGCCATCTCAGAATTTAGTGTAAGTGATTAACATTAAAAAAAAAAAAAAAACCCCTCAACAGGTAAGCTCTGTCAGAATAACAGCCCGTTCAAACCTCCTATAGTCTCCTAAGGCTTAAAAAATAAGAGTTTACTCTGGCAAAAATGACAAACACACACACGCTAAAGTAAATAAAATTTTAAAATAATTATAAAATAGAATAAAATTCTGTCTAGTCCCACTCGCTATTATTCCAATTAACCATATTTACTAAGACTTCTGTACTTTCTTCTCAATTTACAAATAATTAACTAAGATTTAATAGTAAGAATGGGATAAAGCAAATCACTGTTGACTTCCTTTTTTTTTTTTTTTTTGAGTTATATGTGGGATTTTGTCACTTTTACCAGGTTATCAGCTGTTTCATTGTCCTTTGCAAAGATAACTATCTAGGCACCTGACAAACCAAAAGAAAAAAAAAAAAAGTAGAAAAGAGGAGGGGGACGATGAGAAGCTTTGTTCATTGTAACTGTTCGTTGGCCCAAAAGAAAAAGAAGAGGGAATCAACAACCTGCCACACACCGAGGTATTATCAGGAGGGACGGACCTTTACACTATCTTTCAGTTGCCACAGTTACCATTTTGTAAAATGAAGTGATGAAATTAACAAATGAAATTTTGGCTGCATTTCTAAGGAGGATCCAATACATGTTTTTTATATTGATAACCTTTTCCTCCACATTTGGTGCAATAGTTACAGTTCTAATTGTGCATTGTTTTAGGAAACTGCTCATTTCCTAAGTATTTTTACTATTTCAAAAGCTGAAATTTTTTTTAAAAAAGGTTTATTTTTGTTTCTCTTTGTCTTCCCCTTCCAAGTATATGTTCCTATGCATGTATTGTTTATTGATTTATACAAAATAGTTTTACTGCTGCACAAGGATATTTGGAAATTCACAGTTTACCTCCTTATGATAGGACCTCTCATTTTACTTACCAAATTTTAGAGTTGTGGCACTCTGTGATTGCTAAGGTATCCTGCAAGCCTTTATTTATTCAATGGAAACCTTAAAGAATCCTTCACCCATATGGATAAAATAATAACAGACACTCAAAATTATTTTTTGTCCTTGCCTCCCATGGTGTTTTTTTTTTCTTTTTTTTTTTCCTTTTTTAGGAATCCCTAGAACCCATTTCCCCTTTCTCTCTTATTAACTTCACTCTGGATTTTTAAAATGTGTAGTTTGGGTGGGATTAATGGTACTCCCAGTGCCATCAAGCCATGCATTTGCTTAAGTGAACCAGTGTATCCAAAAGAAAAAGAAAGAAAGAAGAAAAAAAAAGAAAAGAAAAATCAGGGTATCCCATCTACTGTGTATTTTCTTTGCCCTATTAATGTATCTCATTCACCTAGCAATAAGAATTAGTTCATGAAAGCAGGACCCAAGGCAGGCCAATTAGAGATGGAAACATGACCAAAGCAAACCAGTGAGTGATGGCACATAAATCAGTAGGGCCAGAGAGACTCCATTCCAGGATTTGCTGGAGTGTTTGTGAGCTGCTGAAAGCCATCTTTAGGCTACAAGGTGAGCCTACTTCAGGATGGAGACAACCCTGAAGAAGATGGGCTAAGAAATGGAGAGAGGAAAAATAAAATGAAAACTAGATCAAAGACACAACATCTGAGCCCAAAGTAAAGCCTCACCTAAACATTCCCTCTGGGCTGCTCATTTAAAGGAGCCAATCAATGCAACTGTTTTCTTCAAGCCATTTTGAGTTGGGTTTGTCAATATAAAGTGTACTAATCAAAAACTTAAAAGTTATAACAGAATTATCTCAAGATGGAATGGTAAACCTTGGGAATTAGTGAGTGTCTCATGAAGAGTATCCAAACAGGGTGGGGACAGCAGAGAAGGCATTCAAGCATCGGAGGAGTACTTTTGTTTTAAGACTACTGTCAACACTTTTGGTCCTGAGTAGTGGATAAAAAATGCATGAGGGCCTGATCAATACTAAACCTGTAACCCACCTCGCCCAGATAGATAATAAGGTCACAGACAAGGCAAGTGTAGAGGATAAACTCAAGTAAAATGCTCAAATGCCCTTGAAATGAGAGACACACCAAATTATGGCCCCAGATTCTCTCTTCATTTCACTAAAGGAATCAATCCATGGGAGCCAACCAGGCAAACAGAAACCACTCTGAGCAGTAAACTGAGAAACCAGACAGGGACAGGGGAGCAACCCAGAGATCAGCAGCTGCAGGGAGCTAGAGACCCCCACAGCTGGAGGTTCAAAGGGAAGAGGTAAGTGGTACTAGGGACCGGGGACAAGGAGAGAGGCCAGACCACAGAGGGCGCGTCCATGGGGAGCTGGTGCCAGAAGGCATTCAGCCACCTCTAACTAGCGATGCTGCACAAGTCAGACAGAAAGAGAAGTATCCTGACTTTGTCCTCCTTTCATGCCGTAGTCCCTTGTGAGAGCCTCCAGGACCAGCATGGCCAAAAGCCCTCTGCTCAGGGAGCCCAGCAAAACACAGCCTACAATTATCAGTTCTTCTGTAATACAGAGCAGAGAAGAAGGGCAAAGAATAATTCAGAGCCAAGGGCCAGCACAGAATCCAATCTGCACTGGGTGGTGACCTCCTGCATGCCTACCTCAGTTAGCCCATACTGAGAAGGAGTAAACTCATAGAACGTTCTTTGTCTCCACCCACAGTCATATTGAAGCCATCATTCAATATAGTTTGTGTAATTTCTGAGATATTTGTCAAACTTGTTATTATTTCTTCAATTGGACCCTGCTGACAATTTAGAATAGAAATGTTCTACACTCCTAATCCCCCTAAGAGTCTTACTCTCTTGTAGCTCTCGCACCTCACAAAATGGCAACCTCAACCTACAAATTGCCTAGACCAGACCCTTTGACTTCCTCCTCTCTATATATCGTGTGGGTTAATTCTCATCCTTCACAATCATTTTCAGCCAAGCTCATAAAGTTTCACATTTGCAAAAAATGTTACCTAACATAGAAATTGCTTAGATCATAGTCTGAGTGAATTCCTTTCGGAGTCCTATCTAAATAATCTGACCACAGAACTTTTGTTCTCTTGCTCAGTTAAAACCGTTTAGTCGGCTGTGTATTAATCTCACATTTTCTGATCCATCCATCCATCTATCCATTCAAGAGTTACATTGTGCTACATATATTTCCTCTGTGTCAGGAAAAGTGCTTTGAACACGGAGTCCTAGTATGGGCCAGGTACAAAGGGTGAAACCGTTGTTCTTTTTAAAACCACAGAACGGTAGCTAGATCTCATAGCTTTGATAACAGTGGGTAATTATCCAAAATAAATTTGCTAGACTTGAAGCGGTCTTGTTCCTGAAAGTTCTCCTTAGATTTATGACACACAGGAGTTGACGGGAGCCAGTGGGGGTTTGAGCAGAGTTGAGATAGGAACAGTTACATTTTAAGACGATCACCCTGGCTGCTCTTGATGGAGCAAGGAGAGACATGAGGAGAGGCAAGGAGATCTGTTCGAGGCGATTTCGGTGAGTGTCACACACAGAGGTGTATTCAGCTTCTGGACATATCTGAAGGCAGAGCTGTTAGACTTTGCCAATAGATGTGTGTTGGAAGTTATTTTAGAGTTTGTCTTCTGTCCCAGGTAACATTGTGAACCATATAAGGAATGTGATATTTTATCCTAATGCCAACATAGGGAAATCACTCAAAGAATGTACTGAATGAAAGAATGGCACATTAAGGCTCCCTCTGGTTTTCATATAAAGGATCAACAGAAAATGCAGGGGATCCACTTAAGGCCACAGAGTTAGAGGCTAAGCCAGGGCTATAGCTTTTTGAGAATTCCCATGTTCCAGCAATATTACAAGGTCCCTTTCTACTCCATGAAGCCATATTTCTTTGCATATACAAGATGATTAAATGTCATATTTAATAGCATTGCATCAATATGAAGGGTGGAAAAGTCACAGAGAGACTATTTTGGTTAGCAAATATTTGGACTTGGTCTTACATAAAATCTAAAACAAATCCCAAGTTTAATTTTTTCCCCCTTTACCACGTTTGTATGTGTGGATAGCTCTTTTAGAAGGAAACGTTGTTTCTCCAACGTGTCATCTGGGGTGTCATTGGAGCCTTCAGAATACAAGAACTCTGGGTTCACTTACCATCTGCCTCAGCTGCCGGCCCACCTGGGGCAGCCAGACCCCACGCAGGATCTAAATAGGCCATCTCACATGGGAGGAACGAAATTAAGTACTACCTCTCTGGAGAGAAAAGACAAAATATGCATTGAAAGCCTTGCGTTGTTGTGCTAGCTCACCAGAGCGGATGGTTAATGTTTTGGGAACTCTTTAAGGTAGGGGTTAAGCCGCTAGTAGCCTGAAATCAACTTCAGAAGGAGTATTTACACAACAGAAATTGACAAATGCTACAAATCAAGGCTTTCTTCCCCTCTGTAAGCCTGTTATTACAGACGCTTACCAGCACAGCCCTGCCATAAGATGTTCAAACCCTCAGTCCCAATGACTCTGTGCTAAGAAATATTCAGAGAAACACATAAATACTTTCATATAAGAAAGGTGTCTGCAGAAAAGGAAGTGAGACATAACCTACATACCCAAGAAGGAGCAGGTTAAACAAACTGGTACGGAGCCTGTGAAATCCTATTTTTAAGTCAATGTGATGACATGAAAAATTGTTCAGTATATAAGGGGAAAATCAGAATACAAAAGTCCATACATAGTGTAAAAGGAATTCTGTAGGAAAATTGTGTGTAGGTATGTATGTATGTAAGTATGTGTAGAGCGAGAATTTCTTTTGATTTTTTTCCAGTTTTTATTGAAGTATAATTGATATATAGCATCATATCAGTTTAAGATGTACAATATAATGACTTGATGTGCATATATATCATGAAATGAATACGACAATAACTCTAGTTAACATCCATCACCTTATATATAGGATTAAAAAAAAAACTCTAAATGGTATCAATGATACCTTTGGATGATGGGATCGAGTTGGCTTTTATTTTCTTCCTTATATATTTTAAGTATGTTCTAAATATTCTATGATAAACATGTGTTGCATGTGTAGTCATTCCAAAAAATGCTATCGGGGAAAAAAAATAAGGTCAGAAGAACCCGGAAGATATAGACTTAAATCTCGCCATCATTTTCTGTTTACTATACACATGCTGGGCCAGACTGACACCTACCAATGAGGGATAGACTACGTACTTTCTGCATCCCTGGGATAGGATAGTGACTCTAGATTGTGGTGGTTCTGCACATGTTTAGCTCTCTGAGCTCTTCAGGATGTGGCCAGTTTTATTTTTCAGAACATTACATAGAATTGTACTTCTAGGGGCGCCTGGGTGGCTCAGTGGGTTAAGCCTCTGCCTTCGGCTCAGGTCATGATCTCAGAGTCATGGGATCGAGTGCCACATCGGGCTCCCTACTCAGCAGGGAGCCTACTTCCCCCCTCTCTCTCTCTGCCTGCATCTCTACCTACTTGTGATCTCTGTCTGTCAAATAAATAAATAAAATCTTAAAAAAAAAAAAAGAATTGTACTTCTAACCTCAAACCCATAAAAAGCAGTGAATTAAGCATGTCATTTACCACATACAAGTTTAATCTCCACTTAACATCCCTTTCAAGGCTCTCAGGAAGGAGCTTCATGCTTTTCTGTAGAAGGACTTGAGCTCGAGAGACCATCTAGGTTCCTCCTCCAGCTCACTCTCCTCATAGTAGCCTGCGATTATCTGATTAGAGATCAGAAGAGCCTCTTTTGAAGCCAACCTGTCCAAAAAACATGCTTTCTAATCTGTCTGCCATAGGGATGGCCTCCCCTTCCCTCATCATGACAAATGCCTGTAGTTGGCCAGCTGTGCCAGTGACCAGAAGTAAGTACTGATTTCACTGATGAAGGGGCATACTCATTGGTCACAGGTCTAACCCACATTCTCCAATCAATGTTATTAGTAATCAAGGCGATCTGATTTCCCACTCTCCAGCATCTATCCATTTGTCCCACATTTGGAATGAGAAGAAAGAAGTGTTGATTATTAGCCTCCTTGATATCCTAACCCTATCCATCACTCTCTGTCTAGAGTGGACACTGCTGAAAATAAGGGGCACTTCTTAGAGTCCCATTTTTGTGTCTACAGTACAAACTGTGGACGTTTACACACATAGAGGTACTCTGTATAGGAGACTGGTGCTGTGAAGGAGGAGGAAGACTGGTCAAAGGAAAAGATACAGAATGGAATCTCTCTACCTGTTATCTCTTACTTTCATTTCCTATTGAATTCACTAAGAGTGGGACCCTTCTCTCAGGCAGATTTTGGCCCATTATCCCCATTCCTGGTTTAATGGATGGCATAGCATTTGTGGCTTAAATAATTTAAAGTGATCAATGGGAACTAACACAAGGTGAAATTGGGTCTCATCTGAGAAAAATCCTTAGTAATGACAGACAAGGGAGAGGTAAGGCCATCAGCTCTTAATTACATTCTGTCTTCTCTTGGCTGTCTCCTGTTTTCTCTTTTCTCCCTCCTTGAATATATACTTTAAATAAAGCAAAATTTTTAAATGGTAGAGATCTGTTAGTACTCCCTTCAACTGTTTCCTTGGCTGGAGCCCCCTAAGTCACTCCTGAAAGTCATAACACCATTTCTTCCTTCTCATCAATTGGTACCAATTAGACACCTTCTAGGTAGAGAAATAATTTGCTTAACTACATAAGAAAATGGCCACTTCAAGCCCTTTAAGAATTTTGGTTCTCAATTACCCAGCCTTACTTCTCCTGTGAAGTGATAATTAGAGTCTAGATGATAACTGGATTACCAAGGACATCTCTCCCGACAGTCGTTTAACACCTAATCAAGTGTTAAGGTCGTAAATTATGCATTTCTCAACAGCATTCAGACCCATTTGAAAACAATTTGAAACAGTTCAAGAGTTCCTAGATGGTCTTCAGTTTTACAGGGCTATGAAGGGTCCTGCTTAAAGGAATTACCCGCTTAGAAGAATTACCCGGTTAAAGGAATTACCCATTTAAAAGATCCAACGTGTAAGGCTTTCTCAGTTCTTTAATCGGCTACAGATCATTATTTTTTTAACTGACAATTGAGTATCCTCCTACTATATAAGAGAAAATGGAGTGTTTCCCACAGTGTCAATGCACCTCCCCAGGGAGCTCAGATAAAAAGATTCTAGAGGGAAATCTGAAACCAGAAAAACAACAACAACAACAACAACAAATGATGAGGCTAGAAGGAAAAGTCTTACAATTCTTACAATTTGTTTTTCTTACACGACTTGTTCAAGACCAGACCTGAAAATTAAAAGTTCAATACTGACAACTACAGTCGGTGTTTCTCATTTCTGACTGGGGGCGGGGAGAGGGGTTCGAATCACGTGGAGGGGAAGCGGGAGAAGGAAGTGTGGGGTAAGACTGAACAAGAGGGTGCCACCCTGGATGGGTCTCCCTTGAAAGAAAGCCAAGCTTCCGTTATGCAGTGGGTTCTTCTGAGAACCCTGGCCACGTTAGAATAGTTAGTTCCCCCTCTACCCTCACCACCATGGCTCCCGTGGCTCCCATGTCTGCAGCTCCACCAAGTGACCTGAGCAAAAGCTCCTGTTTAAAAAAACAGCCATCATCCTTGTCTTCTATTTTACAGAGGAAATTCCCTCATCCCCATCAATGGGTCTACCAGTCTCCCCGCCTTCCTTCCTTTCCTCATGGGAAGGAATGTCATGTCTTTAAAGGCACTGGGAGTCATACACATTTATGATAGCACACTTCTTCTCTCTTTCATAACAGTAGCCACACACACTTCTTTCCTAACGGGCCTGAGAGTCTATTTACAAGCTCAGTCTCTTCCTGTTGGAAGGAAGAATGGTATAATTGGAAACATAGGTTACACCATGTAATTGTACAAAGATCCATCTTTAGTCCAGCCCAGCTCAATTAGAATATTTTCACTGCTTAATTTGATCTGAAGAGACTCACAAAAAAGAAAAAAAAAATCTACCTTCTTGGTGGAACAAAGTATGACACATGTAGCTTTCTTCCCTCTTTCTCTTTCGCCTACTTCCATGTCCCACATATTGATAAAATAAGAACCCAAAATCCAAAGTGAAGACAGCCCTTTCTCATTCCTTTTTCCATGTTTTAGGATTTCATTCATTGGAACTCAGCAAAAATAAATACCTTTTTTTTTTTTTTCAGTATATTTACTAGAAGAAAAATGAGAGAGAGAACAGAATCAGTGTAAGATGAAGTTATGAAAGAGAAAAAGATAATTTTACCTAGGCTAATGTAAAAAACCTCATACCTGATCTTCTTCCCTGGCTTTCTAAATCAAAACTTTCCATCATGGTCACTCTCCTGCTTAAGAGTCTATGATGGCTGCCCATGACCACTCTGGGGAAATCCAAACATCATTCAGAGACCCTCACAATCAAACTCTAATCCACCTTGCTATCCTTATTCTCTGTCATTTTCCCTCAAGTAGGCGCAATGCTCCCATCATCACTGCCATCTGCCAGCAGGTATGCACATTCTTACCTCTGTCTTTGGTCCCATTGTTCCCTCTGCCTCTAACCTATCCCCACTCTTTGCAAAATCATATGCACCAGTCAAGAATAAACTCAAATGCCACCTCCTCAATAGCCCTTCCCTCTGCCAGCTGATATAAAATGAATTGTCCAGCTCCTGGGTTCACCTATCACATTTCAATTCCTCTAGTCTGCTTTTATCATAGTTTTTATTTCTGTTTCCTTCAGAGAATTATGTTTCCCGAGAACAGTGATTATCCTCATAATTTTGTATATGCAATATTTCTAGTACATGCCTAGAATGAGTGTGTATTTTCTGGAAAGATAGTCTAGAAAAAATCGGATTTTCTGTGTTTTTTTTTTTTAAGATTTTATTTGTTTATTTGACAGAGAGAGATCACAAGTAGGCAGAGAGGCAGGCGGCGGGGGAGGGGGTAAGCAAGCTCCCCGCTGAGCAAAGAGCCTGATGTGGGGCTCAATCCCAGGACCCTGAGATCATGACCCAAGCTAAAGGCAGAGACTTAACCTACTGAGCCACCCAGGCACCCCTTTCTGTCTTTTATTTAAATGAGACTTTATATGCTGTTTTTAAAAAGTTTCTAGATGACTTTTTACTTTGTGCAAACCCAAATTCGGAAGTTCGGACCTCATGGAGTGTCACTATACTAAAATTCCGAGAAATTCGAGACTTGGTCTTACAATCAATTTTCTTCTTCCTTTAATCTTTCATACAAAGTTATGTGTGCTTAGATATGTTTTTACTTGCAGTTATGTTTGAGGCAGGGTCTTTTGCTCTTTGTAAATTTCTAGTGTGAGTCATATGAACAAAAAGTTCCCCTCTCACTGGTATATTGACAGAAATAAATCACTGGCAAAGCAGATTCAAGTAATAATCTCCTGAATTTTGAAAGAGTTCCTGTTATCAGGATGCTAAAAAGTATATGATAAATTGTGATAATCATGATCATTAAAGTAGGGTATTTAACATAAATTGTTTGATTCAAATAAAAGCAATGTCTAAGCTGATATACGAACTAGGTATATACAGAGCTAGGTCAACAAACAAGTCCCCACTCATGCACATTCTCCATCAGGGAGAAATGGTCAAGGTAGAAGCCCATTCTCAAGGGGTTAAGAACCCCCAACATGCATGGAGATCTAAATGCAGTGTAGAGACTTTCCCCAGGCCCTGCTTATTGGAAGTGGAGTTTTATCCTCAGACTTTCCACACAGCTCTGAAACCTATGAACCCAAAGACTCATTCTTTGGTCACTCCACATGAGTGGCCAGTGCTCCAATATCTAGTGGTGTCTGTGAGCAGACAAACCAGCTGACGACCTCCCCTCTCAACCAGCTTCCATGCGTCTCAATCCCCAGGGATCATGGAGCTTGAGGCCCCTCTGAAGTCCTCTGCATCCTAAATATGACCCTGTTTTGTAACAACATAAAAATGTCATGAAACATGATTAGCAAAAAGGAGAGTATATGAATCTGCATATTAGAGACAGAAACATGAGATCAAGGCTGAAGTGGCCGCAAAGGAGATAAATCATACAGCACATGCTGAGGACAAAACAAAATCTAACCCTTATGGGTTATCACAGTAAGATCATCACTGTTTATCACAGTTGTATTTCCCCAAGACCGAAACAGCAACAGCTGTCTCTATACCCTATGATTTTCTCCCAAAGGTTTGCTCTCCATTATCCACCAAGAAGGAATGACTGGATGGGATGGGGGTTGGGGTTATGACAGGGAGGATCGTCGTCTTACAAAAAGGAAAAAGGGAAGCATGGGACCCTTCACAGTGTCTGGCCTGTGAATGATGTACAATTACTTAAGGTGATAGCTACCATTAAATGAGATGGAATCTCATAGTGAGAAAGTTATTTCCAAAAGGCTCAGTTATCTTTAGAGCATTGTGGTGAGTCGAAGCTTGGTGTCGGGCTGGTGCTACCAGGTCTTTAACACCTCTTAACACCTGCAGGTGTCTTTTTTTAGCAAAGAGAAAGCAGACCTCAGACTTAAAAGCATTGGCCAGTATGCCACTATTTATAATTTGTGTCTGATGTTTTTAATTTTACAGTTATTACCTATTTGTGGCAAGTGATGCAGTCTTCCTATGCCTTACAGTCATACAGTCTTCTGTTTTAGAAAAGATTATTTAACATGAAAAAAATAAGTCTGTTTAATGTAAAATACAAAGTAATAGTGCAGGCTTGCAAAATTATGGTGAACATCCAAAAGGATAAATGGAGTTTGAGAAACATCATGATAATCTTCAAAATATGAGATGATGAGACTAGAAATCCTGGAACAAAAATCCAATCTCTGCTACTTCACCAGTCCTGGGATTCTGAACAAATGCATAACCTCTCTGAACCTCAGTTTTCTCATCTGTGAAATGAGAAAAAAGATAATGCTGCCACACAAGATTGTGGTTGGCTGGATGAGCCAAGCAAAAGGATGAGGCTGGGTAAATCAGTGGGTTGGTGCTCATTTCCAATTAATTTACTTGTCCATAACAGCATTTGTACTCTATACCATGTATGGTATCTGGTCATATCTGCCTCCTCCAGGAGAATATAAGCCCCTTGATGACAGCCATCATGGCTTATTGATCACTGCATGTTCCCGTCCCTGGGCACATGGCCTCTCTGTAATGTTTATGAACATTTTGAATTAAGTCAAATTGACTGGTTGAATTGGATGATCTATTTGTGTTGACAATCCAACAAAGACCCTTGAGGTCAAAAGCTGCCTACTGTGTCCCATACAATTATTCGTGTAGTACATTCTCAGTAAAAACTCACTGGTTGATGGTATATGCATCTCGTGTCTGAACTACCATGACCATCTAACTAGTCTCCTGCCTCCTCTAGGCTGTCGCCCATCCATTGTACATATGACAACCACAGTGATCTTTCTAATACTTTCCCACCAAAACCCCACCCAAGATAGAGTCAAAATTCCTGAACACTATACATAAGGTCCTTTGTTCTTATCTCCTACCTATAGCTTAGGTTAATAGCTTAATTTTACCCCTATAGCTTAATTTTACCCCTCTGCACCCCATCCTCCAGCCAAATTGAATGATTCTCAGGTGCTCAGATGAACTATGGGCTCCCACCTCAGGGACACCGCACCTGCTCTTCCTTTCACTGGACTGCTCTTCTCTTTCCCATCTCTGTACCAGATGAGGTTCCACATATCCCTCTAGATGTCTGTCACCTCATACAGAAGACCTTCCTGCCTTCTTCTGCCCCAGGGCTAGATGTCCCTCATCAAGAATGTAGGCTTGTCCCTGTCTGGGCCCTCATCCTACCACATAGAAATGACCTGTTTTTCCTGTCTCTCCACCATAGATTATGATCCTTTGGGACTGTGGTTCTCAAACATAAACACAAGAATCATGTCTACTAGGCTTCTGAAGACACAGATTCTGATCAATTAGGTCTATGGTAGGGCCCAAGAATTAGCACTGTTAACAATCAGTGGTTCTCAAACCAGGCTGCACATCACGGAGAGGATTAAAAAATTTCTATTGCCGAGACCCCACTCCCAGACTACCTCTTCATGGTAGGAGCTGGGGAAAGGGGAGCATTAGTATTTTTAGCTCCCCAGATGATTGCAGGGTTTATAACTCCTGTTTTAGAGTTCTCAAACTTTAATATGCACATGTGGAGATACTGTTGGAAGGAAGTAGGTCTGTGGTGCAGCTAAGAGTCTGTATTTTTGTTGCTGTTGTTGTTTTTGTTTTTTGTTTTTTTTTTTATTTCTTTTCAGCGTAACAGTATTCATTGTTTTTGCACCACACCCAATGCTACATGCAATACGTGCCCTCCTTAATACCCACCACCTGGTTCCCCCAGCTTCCCACCCCCCACCCCTTCAAAACCCTCAGATTGTTTTTCAGAGTCCATAGTCTCTCATGGTTCACCTCCCCTTCCAATTTCCCTCAACTCCCTTCTCCTCTCCATCTCCCCATGTCCTCCATGATATTTGTTATGCTCCACAAATAAGTGAAACCATATGATAATTGTAAGAGTCTGTATTTCTAACAGGCTCCCGGGTAATGCTGACACCACTATCCATGGATCATGCTCTAAATAAAGTTTTACAGTAAGAGCTGACCCTTAGGCATCCCTAGTAACCTCAGCCATATTGTTAGGAAAGGTCATTAACTTCATTAAATGAACACCTATTGTTGCTACTGATGTAGGAGCACCTATACAGAGTTGACATTGCCAGGAACAGATGTTTCCCTTGTGACTTTCAGTTCAGGTATCAGATTTGAATCTACTATTTGTAGTCTCTGCTCAAAGCACATCAGGCATCTGGTGGGTCTCATGTCCTTGAAAAACATTAGGCCTCTTTTCAGTGTTCAGTTTCTGCCGCTCTGGGGTTGACTGTGTGTCCCATTGAGATGATTTCCTTCAAGAAATATTTACACAGTTAGTATAATGTCCAATCTTGTCGAACTTACCTCCAAATTTGGTAAAAAGTCTGCGTAGCTATTTCACATGATATGTTTTAGAAGTCAGAAATGTAATTTTATGCATAGGTGATATTCTCATAGCTTGGTAAAGCTCCTGACACAGTGTTAGTGGGTAGTGAATTTGTGGAAGGGAGGAAATAAAGAAGAGAAGGAAGAAGAAAGGGAGGGAGGGTAGTAAGGAGAAAGAAAGGGACAGGGAGGCTAAAAGAGATAAAATTTTGTCCTAGTTTCCTTTTATCTCCACTAGCCCTGCTGGATCTCACCCTCACCAGCTTCTCCTTTCATCAAGATATTTTTTTTGTTATCTGACTACAATCATGCCACGCCCAGCATGGCAGTGCCATCCAGCCCACATTCTTTCCAGTGTCTCAACACACATGAGCCTGGAGTATCCTGCCCTGCCCCCCTTCCCACTGGCTTCCATCATAACCTTAGGGATACAGATTGGGATTGAGGTACACGATAGGCCAGCTCTGTCTCATCCAACTCCATGTGTAGTATGAGGCTAAACTTCTCACAAATTCAAAATAATTGAAGGGTTATCTTCCATGAGAAACCCAATGAGGCAGGCCATTGGCCAACAGCATTTGAAAATGTGCATATCAGTTACCAATATTTCAAATTCAAGATCTGCTCCACAAAAATTTAGATTTCCAGTTTCTTCCCAAAATTGGAAGACCTGACACCATGAGACCAGCTTTGGTTGGATCTGAGTGGAGCTGTCCCTTCAGCAGGGGCATCTATTCTTTTATTGGTTTGTCACAGTCCCCACCCCTCCTTATCATCCCACAATACTAGAGCCAAACGTAGATTGCTATTTGTCATCTTTATCTTCTTTTACTTGCAATATGGCTGCCCTTCACTTGAGCATTTTCATTCACTCCCATTGCCTTCCAGCCCGCAGACACACTCGAGTGTGCAATCTGCAGACCCCACATGCAGAGCAAATGGCCTCCCATACAGTGCTCATTGCTTTGTCTTAAAACCTGAGCTTGTACTTTGTCATTTGCTGCTGATAACTCATGTCCAAAGAGATAAGTTCCCCCTGAACTAGTCCTGATCCCCCAGACATGGCTTTCTGCCTATCTTTTTTTCCTGGGTATAGGCATTAGTACTTGCTATTTGCTGCTCTCATTATCTTTTGGGCTTTTTACCTCTCCACACAGAATTTGCCCACAAGGTAAACCTGTAGCTCTCCCAGGAGATAATAATACTTATCAGGACCTTTTGTAGAGTTCCTGGACCTTTTAGGACTGAACCACACTTCGCATACATAAAGCCCTCCATTATCACTGCTATTGTTGTCATTATTATTATTTGGGATTAGGCAGCCCTCTCAGAAGTCTTGCCAACCACAGGCAGGTGCCACCTCAGAGCCTCACCTGGCCGGGCGTGGTGTCTCAGGCCGGACGCACCTGGCTATAGGACTCTGCTGAGTGCTGGGCTTTTGCCAGAGCAAAGACCTGCCCTGAACCATTCGCACCTCCCTTGCTCCAGGGACAAAGGCTGAGTTCCAGGGAGGGCGGTGATGAACCCAGTCTTTCCCAGGGAACGCAATCCCCAGGCCACACTACTAGAGAGTTATTGCCACAGCAAACCTCAAACCTTAGGGACCAGAATCTCTCTCTAGGAAGAAAGGGACATACAGTGTAGTTTGGGGTCAGAAGCTGCTGTCGCTCTATCAGTGTGAGCCTCAGACAACATACTGACCTCATGTATAAAGTGTGGATAATAATTCCCAACTCTATGATAATATTATGAGATTTATGTGTAAATACATTGGAAAGTACATATGTAATATACATAAATATGTATTTATTTATAAGTGTCTTTAAGTGTCAGGCATACAGTAAGCCCTCTATTAACAGACAAAGACAGGGCTCCATCCCTATTCAGGCTTTACAGAACCACCCAGAAGTTAACGGCTTTAGCAGCAGACCCAGAGTAAACAGACGAGATGCCCCCAGGAAGCAGTGGTGAATATAAACGTCTCACTAGGAAAACAATTTCCACTCAACAGCCTTCCTGCCCCCACTGGAATCCTTGCCTTATCATTCTCCACCTCTCACTGACCCCCAGCCAAAAGTCTTCCAAGGAAACACAAGCCTTTCCCTTTTTGATACTCAGATTATTTCTTCACTATGTGCCCGAGACAAGTTTTTTCCCCAACAAAGGGGCTGGGTTGGGGGCATCAACACTGCTCTCTAATCACTTCATTCAGCTTTCTCCACCTGCCTCCCTCCCATCTCCCCCTCCCCCCAAATACCCAGAAACCAAACTCATATCAGCTTACAACAAGGAGAATGTGTTGAATCAGTGATTCAAAGGAAGGACAAGTGACCAGCAGAGATGGAGATGGGTCTCACGAGGAACTGGAAGCTTGAATGGACACTGCCAGGACCCTCTCTCCATCTCTCTGCCTCCTTCTCTCTGCCCATCTGCCTCATTTTCTCACTGTGGAATAGCAGCACCCATGGCTACAGCAGCTGCAGGGTTATGCGGTCATAAGGGAGACAGTCATGAGAGAGAGGCTGGCTTATATCCTTTCTGAGAGCAAACTTTAAAATCCCAAGGAAGTACTCTGAGTGGTCAGCTGTGATTATGAGCCCAAGCCTGGACTACTCAGCACTGGCCAGTGTTGGAAAAAGAGACATTGGGCTCAAAATGGAGTGACTCGTGTTAAGCCCCATGTCACTAAACTTAATTAGTTTCAGCTTCCCCCAGGAAAGCGATCTTAAAGCAGTCTATCTGGAATTACCTGGCCAGTTCTAGCAAGGTAGTCTGCTTGATAGACCCCTACTGTCCCTTAAAGGAAGGTGACCTTGCCACAACTAATTAGCTGTTTGCTAGTATAACTTCTGTGTCCCATCTCCTTCTGCTTGTAAAATTCTTTCATTTTGTACAGCTCTTTAGAGTTCCTTTCTATCTGCTAGATGGGATGCTGCCCAATTCATGAATCTCTGAATAAAGCCAATATGGCTTTAAAATTTAATCAGTTGAATTTTGTTCTTTTAACACCAGTGAGGGCAGAACACTGTGATTAGTGTGCATTGGTCGGGGACCCTCCCCCAGATCAACCAATTGTGTTTGTCACAATGATGAGCTTATGTTAAAACATGGAAGGTCCTGTCATCAGCAGGGGGCAGGGGAAAGGAAGGACAATTGATAGGACAAGGGGAGTTCCTGTTACAGAATACTGGAATAGAAGTAAGTTCTCTGTTTATGAACCTTTCTGGGTTGCCAGACTTTGAGCTTCTCAAGGACAGAAATGAGGCTAGTGTGTCTGTGAGTCTTAGCCATGGTAAACATGCAGGAAATGTTTGTGGAATTGAACTTGAAATGCCTCTGACAACTTTTAGAGCTGTGTGTCCATCTTAGGTCCTCTCCAGAGAAGAACCAAAAGTAGCTGCCGAGATAAAGATCCTACCCTGCCTGAAGAACTTTCTAGCAAATAGAGTGGCCTGAAAATGTTAGCAGGGGCGTTGGAAGTTGAGTGTCCTTTTCCTGGGTGGCCTTTGAGCTCAAGCAGTATGAGAAAGATATTTCTGTACTGACCTACATGTCTTTCCCAATAATATGGTATTATGATTCTATACACTCAACCAGGGAAGACAAACTTAGACCAGGCATCCAAAAACACCGCAGAAAGGAGAAATAGCCACAGAATACAGCCAAAGCTTCTGCTGACCACATCTGAACACATACCTTCATGTGACCCTGGCTTCTCCCCTCTGAGTGATGTGGTCATTGGAGATGAATCAAAGCACACCCTCATTTTACACCAGCACCTGCCTGTTTGCAGACCAAAATCTGCCCAACTTGGAAACTCCTAATTATTTCATCCTAAGATAAAGGACATCATTTAACCACATCCTGTGTACAATCAATAAATTGAAACTGTAAGCTATTTGGAAATCATTTCATTTCTTTCTGTTCTTTGACATAAAGTTTTGTTCATTTCATTTTGGTGAGAACATAGTAAATTTCCATTGTGCAATACAGTGTTATCAACAATAGTCACCATTATACATTAGATCCTCAGACCTTATTGACATTATACCCTTCATCCCTCAGCCTCTAGCAACCACTTTTCTACTCTGTGTTTCTGAGTCTGACTTTTTTTTTTTGAGATTTCACATAAAAGTGATACCATGCAGTATTTGTCTTTCTCTATATGACTCACTTCACTTAGCATAATGCCCTCCAGATTCATCTGTGTTGTCACAAATGGTGGAATTTCCTTCTTTCTTATGGCCGAATGGTATTCTATTGTACACGTATTCCACATCTCCTTTATCCATTCATTCATTATTGGACACTTAACATTGTTTGCATATCTTGGCCAATGTGACTATTACTGCAGTGAACATGGGAATGCAGATATCTCTTTGCTATCTTCTTTTCATTTCCTTTGATTATATACCCAGAAGTGGGATTGCTGGATCATAGAGAATTTCTATTTTTAATTTCTTGAGGAACCTCCAACTATTTTCCACAGTAGCTGCACTGATTTGTATTTCCACCAACAGTGCACAAGTGCTCCCTTTTCTCCACATCCTTGCCAACACTTGTTATTTCTTGTCTTTTTGAGAATAGCCATCCCAAAAAGTATGAGGTGATAACTCACTGTGGTTTTGATTTGTATTTCCATGATGATTAGTGACGTTGAGTACCTTTTCATGTACCTGATGGCCATTTGTATGTGTTCCTCAGAGAAATGTCTATTCAAGTCCTATGGCTCCTTTTTAGTTGGGTTATATGGTGTTTTGCTACTGAGTTGTATGAGTTTCAGCATTATTTCTAATCTGTTTTTTAGCCATCCCTCTGATAAATTGGCATCTTGGATTTGTATAAGCATTTTCAGTGTCTTATTTTCTTCACACAAAGTTCTGCATATTTGAGAGATTTCCTTGAAAGCGGTTTTTTTAATGTCACTTAAATCTCAAAAAAGCTGTTTTAAAAAGTAAAAAAAAAAAAAAAAAGATGTTTTCCTTAATCACTGGCCGTTTTAGAGGAAAATGTGATGAATGAGATCAGCCTCATCCCCTCATTAGGGGAAACTCTGGGCAGGTACAAGAAAGAAGGGTCCCTTGGATATCTTTTCCCAGAGGCAGGGGCTCTCAGTTCTCAGAGAGAAACCATAGTGACATGCCGAAGCCGGATCACACTAGCTTTGAAAGCTAACTGTTAAATTTGCAGGAATTGTGTGAGCCCATTGTTAGAGCATTGGTACCTTGAAATCAGTCATGATGAGGGTATTTACACCTCAGAAATTGACAAATGCCACAAGTTAGGCTTCTGAGACCCCACTCTACCCCTCACCCCCACTTTACTAGCACATCACTGATTAGCTGCAACTAATCAACTCTTGTCACTGACTTTTTGCCAAATGATAGGACAGATTCTGGCACCAATACTTAGCTAAACCATTTAATTCTGTTCATGATTCCATAGGGGAGCAATACTAATATTAACATTTACATCAGGTTTCTTCTAAGTTCCTTTGGATTCATTGTAGTGGACACAAATGAGTAGTGCTATGTCCCAGTTGTCTTGAACACATCCTATATTCTTCCTAGGACTCATACCATCTCCCTTTAAAGGTAACCAATGAGAAAGAGGAAATGAAGAAAAGAGGCACCTATTTGAAGGCTATGATAATTTTTTTGAACACCTGTGTACTGTTGGTGGTTGTGCAAACTGGTGCAGTCACTGCAGAAAACAATATGGAGTTTCCTCAAACATTAAAAATAGAATTACCATATGATCCAGCAATCTTTCTTCTGGGTATACATCCAAAGAAAATGAAAACAGATTATTGAAAAGATATCTGCACTCCCATGTTTATTGCAGCATTAGTCATAAAGCCAAGATATGGAAACAGCCTAAGAGTCCATCAGAAAGGAAATCCATAAAAAAGGAAATCCTGTCTGCCTTTTGCAGCATCATGGATGAAATTTGTGGGCATTATGCTAAGTGAAGTAAGTCAGAGAAAGATGAATACTGTAAGATATCACTTATTTGTGAAATAGAAACTGAGAGTAGGATAGTGGTTACCAGGACCAGCGGTAGGGCACGGGGAGGGGGTGGTGGGGAGTTGGTAGTAATGGGGAGATGTGGGTCCAAGGGTATAAACTTCCAGTTAGAAGATGAAGTAGTTCTGGGTATCGAATGAACAGCATTGCAATTATAGTTAACAATACTGTATTATATACTTGAAAGTTGCTAAGAGAGTAGATCTTAAATGTTCTCACCACAAAAAAAAGAAATGGTAATTATGTGACATGAAAGAGATGTTATCTGATGCTACAGTGGTTATGGTGATAATCATATTGTAATATATGTGTATCAAATCAACAAGTTGTATACCTTAAACTTAAACGTTATATGTCAGCTGTATCTCAATAAATCTAGAAAAAATTAAAATAATTTTTTCTTGTAGTTTCACAGTGTCTAATATTCCTAAGATTTATGGAAAGAAAACTTTAAAAGGAGAAAATTGTTAAGGGAAGGAGCATGAGAGGCTGAGGTATGAAGCTGACCTGTTAGTCATTTCATGTAAGTCTCAGTTAACTTAAGTGATTCTTTCTGGGTTGTTTAAGAAGGAAAAAAAAAAGTGTATGAAAGGGCACCTGGGTGGCTCAGTGCAGGGGCATCTGACTCTTGATTTTGGCTCATGTCACGGTCTTAGGGTCATGGGATTGAGCCCCGCGTTTTACTCCACACTCAGCAGAAAGTCTGCTTGAGATTCTCCTCTGCTCTGTCTCCTAGTGCCCCTCCCCCACTCTCTCTTTCTCTCTCTCAAATAAATAAACCCTTTTAAAAGAGTAAAAAAAAAAAAAAGAATGAATAGGGGCATATGACAATCAACTAACATTCCAACTTTAAGAAGTACATTTTCTGGGGTGTTTTTTCCATGTCACACTAATGGATACTGAGTGTCTCCCCATATTTTAATAGAAACACAAAAACAAAAGGAAGGCTTGGAGAAACAACTATACGATCTACTTCGGCACATATTTATATAGCTTCTCCTCACCACCCAATAAAAAAATAATTCTGATCACATTTCCCAAATTCTTTTCCTTAAACAATCTGTTGTTCAGGAAAAAAACAGATTAAAGGGACACACCGGTAGCCTTGACTTAAAGGTATTTGAGGAGCTAACACTCTCATCCTGTGCTGAGACCTCAGAGATGGGAAACAGAAGTTCCCACTACTTCTTTGTGGAAGTACAGATAGACACCCAGAATTTACTGGAAACCCAAGTCAGCTCTCGTGAGAATTCTGTCTCTTTTTCACCACACAGAGCCTACAACACAAGAGCCCTTAAAAGATGGTGGGATCTTGAAGCCCATCTGCTCAATAAGCTACAGACAGAGAAGAGACATGTTGAGACTATTATTAGAGAAATTTTTACTCTTTAAAATTCCTCAGGGTAACAGGAGGGCTTTTGGGGACGGAGGGAATGGAACAGGGCATTCTCATATCCTAGGAGATCACTTCAGATTCATTGCTGGTTGCAGCATTATCAGATCTTCAAAACGTGTAGGAACCTTGCATTAAAGCTCTCTGAATGGCTTTGGGAACATGTAGTTACAAACCGAGGGCCCCATTCAGTGGCTTCAGTGTCAGTCCATCTCCATCCAAGGCTGTGCAAGACGTCGCTTAGAACTTGTGCATGAACCGGCACAAAAGATACAGCAGGGTCAAAACTGAATACAGGTCAGAATTAAATTATATCACGTAGATGAAGAATATATCACAATGCCCAGCATGTTCAAAGTACTTATGAAAGATCTACTAAATTTTGGTATCAGAGTTGAGGTTGGAGTTAGAGTTGCTTTAAGTCTTGATATAGGTCAAATATTTGGAAACCTTTTGGTGTCTCTGAAATCACGATCGCATGTTGGATGCCAACCCACTGGTATCTAAGTCAAACCTAACACTAACTCTCCAACTAGGTTACAAACTTCTTTAGCAAACAGATCTATATCCTGAAGTTCCTTTATCCTCACAGCATCTAGCTCTGGACTCTCCACATGTAGAAAAGTACTTAGTAAATACTTCACTTCTCTGATTTGTTAAAAAAAAAAAAAATGCTGCCAGATTCTCAATGTCCTTCACAGGTGATTTTGTAAGTCAGAAAGAAGGTAGAAGTCTCGGGAGAAAGCCAAGAGCTCAGGCTGCCTCTGACTCCTTCAACTGCCTTGGCCGTTTATTATTGTAGTCTACATAAGAAGCAGCCATTTGTGCAAATCTACCTACCAGTGGTTTCCAGTGAAATTTGAAATAACTAATAGGACTTGACTACCATCTTGAAAACCCTCACAGAAGTTCTAATACTTCAACCTCAGACTCTCACAGGTAGTTATACTTAGAACGCACGATAGGGATATATCCCAGAAGCTGATAGAAACACAGTATAAAGTTGGTCCTGCTTATCAAATTAAAATAATAAAGATATAACTCCAAAAAAAAAAAATAGCTATCCACTATCTGGTCCCAGTTGGTCCAATGCGTGTTTAAGAGTGATCACCTCCATAATGTGTCAACTGAGCTCCTCCAGGATGAGAACACTCAAGCATTGTTGGTTCAACTTTCTCCTAAGTGCTCACCATCACTCCAGAGCAAGGAAAAACTTTAGTAAATGTCATACAAAAGCAGAACAAAACTCCTGTTCATGGTGCTAACGGACATGGGAAAATGAGAGAGTTGATTGTGAAATTCTGGAAGACGAGATGCTTAACGAGTGTTTCCTGGTTACAAGGTGTTGTCTATGCCATCCAAATGAGCCATCGCCTCCATACAGGGGTGCCCACAAGGTGTGCCCTGAGAGTTGGTGATAATTGCAGGGTGGCTAGAGGCCAGAATTTCAACCTCAAGTAAGAGCCAGAATTATATCACCAAGCACCTATTAATCAGGATTAACCTCCAAGGATGCCAACTCTGGAATCTGCTTCACAAATAAGCATCTTCATGTACACTTTTAAAAGAAAACAAAACACTCATTTTCTCAGATGGAGTCATCTGGCTAGGTAGCTCCGGAAAAGATGTTTTAGCCCAATCATGAAAATAAACCAGTGAACGCCCTAAAAGAAGTTAGGGTGGGTCTATTGAAAAGCCATCAGTCCACCTAATGGGCCTGTTCCTGAAGCCTTTATGCGACTCTAATTTTTCTGGGAAATCTCTGCTTATGGTCAGGATAGGAAGCTGTTTCCACAGGAGAATTGAGGTCCTCTGACTCATATTTAGGCCAAGAAGGCACTTTTATTTCAATTACCTGTTTATTTCCAGAAAAGAAATTCTGTTCCAACTCGACTAGACCTAGGAATAAATTTTGTTTTATATACCTTACAAAGTACTTTTGTCCAAATCATTTCCTCCTTGTCCTGTTTGCAGAAAGGTTAAGAGTTAGCCTAAGGCTGGGGAATAAGGCAGAAACCTCCCTTGAGGCAGAGCTTAAGAGAAGGTAAGAACCCTGAGTTCATAAATGTCATAACTAAGTCTGGAGGCTCACAAAAATCCAGGGCTGAGTCCACTTCTCTGGCAGGCACCAGCAATATCTTCTTTGGCTTGTAGCTTATAGGCACGGATTCATTAGGATATCCCAGGTGATGGGAGAGCAAGCAGAAGAGGGTTTTCAGAGCTGTGAAAGTTCTGAATATATTTGAGATTTTTTATTTCAATTTCCCTAAATCTTAACAATCCATTATTAAGAAGATGGCCACTTGGATAAGTTGGACGTTTCAGAGGCAAAAATCCCTTCCAAAAGGGAAATGACAGACCTTCAGATGAATAGGTAAGAGCCTGTGGGTCACTACTTTGGGGAAATTATTTGAGAAGTTGCTTAAAGAAAAGAAAAATATAAAAGAAGTTGCTTAGAGTTTGTTACAGCAAGGAAGCACAGTAAATCAATTTGCAAATATTGAAATTGAACGGTTCAGGAAAATCTACCCAAAGTATTTAGATTGTTGCATTTTTTTGAGAAAGAAATCTCCCAGATGGTCAGAAAGACCAAAATCTTACTTATAGAATATACCTATAGGATACAATGTAAAATATGCCCTCTAATCACGGGGGGTGGGGGGGAGGGTATGTAAATACAAATATATATCCAAGATTCCGCTTGATCAAAGTTACTCTTCAAAGACATTTTCTGATCTAACTTATATAAAATACATTTTATGGACACCTGACTTTTATTTTAATCTTTCATCTCAAGTATAGATGGTTTTTTACTGAGCTCCATGTCTTAAAATTATAACTCTTCATTTTGATCAGACTTTGTAGTATACATAAATTAGCAAACATGCACAGCATCTCGCTGTTAAAAACAAGTTGTTTTAATGAAAACATAACCTGAAAATCAAGCAGTATTTTTTGGAGGGAAAAGACATTGGTTGAAATAGCAGTGTCTTATTGACATTAAAAACAGTTGACATAACTCTGCAAGGATGCTGAAATTTAACTTTTGTATGTTTTTATTATACCCAGAGTATCAAAGATAACAGAATTTATTCATAGAATGGCAGTCATTGAATTCAGTTTTCTGGTACAATTTTCTTCCCATATAAACTCATAAAAAATGTGATGGGTGAACCATTAGGAATGCTTAAAGCAGCCCCTGATGTATGCCCGCACAGAAAGAACAGATAGATTGCGAAATGTTTATGCCTTTTACATTTTTTACAGTATTAATAAGGAAACACTGTGATTACCAATCAGAAAAGACTCCAGAGTGCTGCTTGTAAAGTGCACCATTATAAAGATTTATATCTTTATCTGGGGAGTAATATGGAGCATTGATATTTTAAGGAGCTCAGTTCAAAAATTTCTTTATTCAGTGAAAGCCTGGGAGAGTGAAGCATCTTTTTTCCTGTGGCAGAACTGTGTGTATTGTGGTTACTTGATGATCTACATGGTGGGAAGAAATAGACTTGGTCCCCAAATAGTCACCAAATGCTTGAAAATGGATTACAAGGGGGTGATGCAACTTTTCAGCACCTTTGTCCAGCATCACTGGAGGTGAAACGAGTGTGGAGTTCTGCTCTAGAGCCCATTCTGTGTCAAGAATGTATAGTGTGTTAGCCCCACCCAGAGGCCCCAACCCCACCAGCGCAAATCCGTCCTCCATTCTCTGAGACAGTTTCAGCCATCTAGAGACATCTCATAAAGCCTTAGGGAGAGTGGCTCTGTATTATTCCAAGGTACTGCCATGGACTCCTACTTGGTATCATCTAAGCAAATGCCCAAAGATCACATCTTCTAGTTTATGGCCAAAGTCTATATTCATTTTCCAAGTTTTCTAAGCAATATCTAGGCAGAGCTTTATCATCAGTCCCATGATTTCCCAATCTCCAGTACAAAAGCATAACACTTTAGTATTAATCTACTTTCAACCAGAATCTGTTACAATAATCTATGCCAGTCAGGTTGCATTCTCCTGCAAGTATCACCAGGATTTTACTGGCCTCAGTCACCCTGGTCTGGAGATCAGGGGGCCAGGCTGGGGCAGCAAATTGAGGAAGGGTTTAGGACTCAGGCTTCTTCCAGCTTATAGGCAGCTCTCTCCCTGCTGATAGTAAGAAGCCTGTTGTACCTCTGAGCATTGTGTATGATCAGGCAGAAAGACAAGCGACAGGGGAAAGACAAAGAACAGGGTTCCTTCTTTGTTCCAGACTCTTTTATATGGGAAGGGAAGCTCCTGTGACCATGCACAGCTGCACAGAAGTCTGGGAAATCAGGGGTTTTTTTTGTATTTTTAAACTGGGGACAGTAGCATACTGAATACAATCAGGATTCTGAAAGAATAGAGGTTAGGTAACCAGTAGAGTCAGCCACATAATTTACTTTTTAAACCTCCAGAAGGAGCTTTTTCTTGTAATATCTAAAACCGTGCTATGCAGTACAGTAGCCACTAGGCACATGTAGTTATTTCAGTGAATTTGAATTAAATGAAAAATTCAGCTCCTCACTCAGACTAGCCACACTGAAGTCACTAACTACATGTAATGAACGGCTCCCCTTTTGGATAGTGCTGGCCCAGAGGCTTCTCTCCAGGAAATGGATGCCCCTGCCTTCTACACCCCATATGTTTTCATTCAAAGCCATTTCCTTCACTTCTGTCTTCAATTCGAAAAAAAAAAAAAAAAAGGCAAATCACCACTTTTTAGGTAAAACTCTTTTAAGTTCATGGCATCACTAGGAAATCACCCCTTGCCTTAGTTGAGGTTCTTCCAAAAGCTGAGGCTAAGACAGGGCTTGGGGGCAGGAGGTTTATACGGGAAGTGTCCCACCATCACCAAAACAGAACAAACAAACACACACAGACAGGAGTGAAGGGGTGAAAGCAGGGAGAACAGGAAAAGGAAAGACTATAAAGATGGGTCACTGCGGTTGCTGTAGCAGGCAGGGGGTCTCGACTCCCCTGGGACCTCTGAAGAACACAAAATGCTTCCTAGGATCCCCTGTTCAAAGGAGTCTAGGGCCCTAGCTCCCACGGCCCATAGGTTGAGGTTTGCCCCTGCTGGGTTAACTCCCCTTTCCTTTCAGGCTCTCTCTACATACTAGCTGAATAGGTCCCCCAGTTTTTTGTTTTGTTTTGTTTTGTTTTGATTTGATTTGATTTGATTTGTTTTGTTTTGTTTTAAGTAAGCTCCATTCCCAGAAGTGTAGCCCAATGTGGGGCTTGAACTTATAACCCTGAGATCAAGACATGAACTGAGATCAAGGGTCAGATGTTTAAGCTACTTAGACAGCCAGGCTCCCGAAGGCTCCCCCAGCTTTGAAGAAACACATCAGGCATAAAATGGGTGGCTATGTGACTAGAGCTGAAGGGGATCCTGTTAGCACTATCTGTTATACATATCACCTTCATTGCTGGTGACTAAATTTTAAGCTTAGTTCTCTTTGTACAGGATTTTGGCCCTACTCAACCAGGCAGCTTGAAGGGCTCAAGAGTTCATCAACAGACTTGCAGCTATTGTTAGTCACTATTACTCTTTGTATCTTGCTCTTTCTCCACTATAACTAAGATTAGGAGCTTGAGTCATTAGAGGAAGGAAAGAAAGGAAGGAGGGAAGGGGAGGGAGGGAGGAAGAAAGAAAGAGAGAGGAAGAAAGGAAGGAAGGAAGGAAAAAAGAGAGAAAGAGAAAGAAAGAAAGAGAGAGAGAGAGAGAAAGAGAAAGAGAGAAAGAGAGGAAAGAAAGAAAAAATGAAAGAAAGAAAGAAAGAAAGAAAGAAAGAAAGAAAGAGAAAAGGAAGGAAGGAAGAGGAGGGAAAGGAAAGGAAAGGAAGGGGGGAAGGGGAGAAGAGGGGAGGAAAAGGATGGGAAGGGAAGGAAAGGGAAGGGAAGGGAAGGAAAAGAAAGGAGGAGCAGGTGGTGGCAGCAGCCGCTAAATCAATGTCACTTACACAGTGCATCTTAAATCAGTATGTTTGGGGAATTAAATGGGGTTTTCCTGTAGGAAGAGCAAATGCCTCTCTCACATTCAAGCATCTGCCCTGATGCTGCTTCAGAGCAGACTGCTGACACTGGGCTGAGATCTGAAGGCTTCCAGGTATGGCTCCTCTTCCACAATCTATCCCATCCATCCATCCACCTCAGCCTGGAGGTCAACCATGCAAGAGCTCTGCTCTGACTTTGCAACCCCAGAGTTCTTCATTGAAACCAACTGCTCCTAGAGGAGAAGGTCTGTCATCACAGAGTGGAATTATATTGAGGTTTGGCTTTATCTGACAGTTGGGAGAGGACACTGAGGAGCTCAGCTTATGGAGGGGGGCCTTGATCATGAAAGACCACAGAAGGCAGCAGGAGGCACAGAACTGCCTGAGCAGAGAGGTCCCAGCCCTTGCGCCCTTACCTTCCCCAACCATGCCTAGAGACAGGAGCACTGATAAAAGACACCAAAGGTGGGGTACTTGGGTGGCTCTGTGGGTTAAGCCTCTGCCTTCGGCTCGGGTTATGATCTCAGGGTCCTGGGATCAAGCCCCACATCGGGCTCCCTGCTCAGCAGGGAGCCTGCTTGCCCCTCTCTCTCTGCCTGCCTCTCCGCCTACTTGCGATCTTTCTCTCTCTCTGTCAAATAAATAAATAAGCTCTTTAAAAAAAAAGGCACCAGAGGTAAACTTTCATTTTGTTGCTTTGAGCCAAGAATAAAATTGGGTAAAATTGGCCCATTCATGATTAAATATTTCTTGGGCATTTACAAAGCACCATGCCTAGGGCTAAACTCCAGACACACAGTAATGACCAGAACAGGAATGGTCCAGATCTCAGGGAGCTACAGTGCTAGCAGGGAAGACTTCCTTTTAATCCAGTAAATAAACTAGCAAATAAGTACAAGTCTAATAACTCACAAGGGAAAAGAACAAGGTCCTGGTTGACCCTCCTTCTGAGAAAGTAACACATAAACAGAGGCCTTGAAGGATGGGGTAAGGAGGAGAATGAACATTCCAGAAAAGAAGGGGTTTATCTGAAGACCATATGGACTAGGAGAAGAGCTGGGTGTCAGTAGCACAGGGGACCCAATGAGCATGTAGAGAAAGACAGTGGCTAGGACACATAGGCCTTAATAGACCTTCATCTTTCTTGTTTCACAATTCTAGAACAAAATCCCACATTCTGAGTTCTTCATTTGTACTTGGGTAATTCCTGTGCACCTTCTTTGCCTGACAATAATAATGACAACAAGAACTAATACAGTGTGACACCTCCATGATTTACATCGGATTCACACACTAGCATTTATTTATTTACTATTATTAATACAGTTAAACATAAAAATAATGACACTTAAGGGAAACGCCTGGAACTTTGGGTGGATTATCTCAGTTCATTCTTTTTTGTTTGTTTGTTTATATTTAATAGGTTTATAGAGGTATAATTGACATACAATATTCTGCACATGTCTAAAGCCTACATTTTATTAAATTTTGCTATATGTATAAACCCATAAAAATCATTACTGCAATCAAGACAACAAAAGTATTCACCACTCCCAAAAGTTTTCACATTTCCTTATAAAATCTCTCCCTCTCAACTCTACCTGCCTCTCCCACATACACAGGGAATAACTTATTTGCTTTCTTTTAATAAAGGATATTTTGCATTTTCTACAGTTCATTCTTAACACAAGACTTTAGAGCAAGAATCATCACCACCCCCCCATTTCACAGATGAAGACAACAAAGCTGAAGTAGGTTGAGAATTGACCCCAAGGTTGCACAGCTAATAATGTAGGTATATCTGATTCTAAAATCCATGCTATGGACTAGGGGTTGGCAAACTACAGCCCATGGGTCAAATACTGCCCACCACCAGCGTTTTTGGAGCACTGCCATGCCCACTCATTTGCATACTGTCTCTGACTGCTTTCCCACTACAGTGGCAGAGTTGAGAGACTGTATGGTCCATAAAACCTAAAATATTCAGTATCTGGACATTTACCAAAAAAGTTTGCTGACCCCTGCTCTAGACAGGACAAGAGCTTTTATTTAGATACTCTTGGAATTCCCTCGGGATAAATTCTCTAAAATCACAAGCATCTATGTTTAGCTGTGTATTTTTTCTGAGGAAAAGGTCCATGGCTTTCATCAGATTCTCAAAAGAATTTATGGCTTAAAAAAATTTAAGAGCTCAATTGAGCCAGAAGATGTTTTAGCATAGTGCTTAAAATGTGTGTGGTCCCCACACCATCAGTGGAGAACATGCTGGGAAGTTGGGAACGTCTACCTAGGAATTTTTCAAAATGCAAATTTCTACTAAATTAGAAATCCTGGGGATGGGGCCTAGCAATCTGTGTTTTAACAAGTCCCCCAGGTGGTTCTGAAGCTTGCTTAAGTGTGAGAACGTCCAAACTCACTGACTCACCCAAAGTCAAAACTCACAAGACCAAAGTCAAAACATTGAATGCCTACACAGGAGAACTCTTTGGTTTAACCGTAATTTTTTTTGTATTTTATGGAGCGGGGGTGGAAATGGCTTATTTAAACAGATACTTGAAGTTGTCATCTCTACCATTGGCTAGGACTGTCACTGTGGCTTTTAAAACCGAACATTTAAGTTCATCCGAGATTTGAAATTAAAGAACATTTCAACATTGGACTCTCATTTAAGCTGTTCAGGCTGATTGTTAATGGACAGCTAGGGTAAACCCCTCTGCAGACGCCACACTGAAAAACATACTAGAGACCACCATCTGGCCCATTCTTTTTTAGTGACACAAGTGACAAAATGGCCAAACATAAAAATTCACTGCCTTGGAACTGGAATCTTTCCTCCAACAAACTAGCTCACTGTGGCAAGTGTGCCTACCCAGCCACCATCTACAAACCCATTTCTGGTCCAGACCTGGGATGACTCCACCTCACGACCCCTCGAACCTCGCCTCACGCTCTACTCTCCACCATTTGCTCTAGGCAGAGCGGTTTCTTTCCGGCTTCAAAATCATGACCGTTACTGTAGAGATGAAAATAAGTTTGTCGGTGTTGTTGCCATTTCAGATGATGGTTTTACAGGAAAATAAGAGGATTCAGGAGGCTTCTGTCATTTTCCTTTTCTGTTTTCTTTTAATTCTTAGAGCTGCCTGATCAGAGGCGCTTTCTCTTTTATGCGCTCAGGCCATTTGGGGGAAGCCTTGACCTTGGTTTGGATGAACTTATCCAGAGAGCGAGCCACCTACAGACAAATGCGAAGCTAACCAGCTGCCCAGTTCAACCATAACTTCACAGCGTTGTCTTCCAGCTCAGAGCCCCATGCAGGGTTTTTCATTGTCTATACCCCTCCTGCAGCGATTCCAGAAGTTTCACATAAACCTATCCTACACCTGCATAATTTAATAATTATTATATCAATATTTAATTACCCTCCACCTGCATAATTTAAATCAATTTTTTTGCTTGTTTTCTCCATTTGGAGCTCAGGGTGTATAAAGCAGGTGTGCTGATGTTGAATGTGGCGTTTTCTGGAAGATTCCCTCTATAGCATTAACGAGATCTCTCTGCCTGAAAGCGGAAGAGAAGCATTGTGTGTGGCTCATTAGTGCAGGTAACCTGGTCTGGTAAGGACCCTTTTGGTGGTTCAGTGGGATTTGGTCTGTATTTGCCGGCAATCAGCTGGAGAAAGTGCACTGTGCTACTCGTTCCTTTCAATTTCTCAGTAGCTTCCTACATGTTATGTTTACTCCCTCTTTCAGCACTGTTTTCTTCAGAAACCCACTAAAATCCGTATTCTTGAAAAGACTCCATGGCCACCAAATTCCCTCTTATTAGAGGAATAATAACAGTAGATTATAATAAAAGCCAATAGTGCCAGGCACTGTTCTAAGTGCCTGACCCAAGTTACCTCATGTGATCTTCAGAACAAGGCTGTGAGAATTTGAGTATCAGCCCCATCTCACAGATGAGAAAACTAGGTTCAGAGCGGCTAGATAATGTGTTCAAGGTTGCACAACTAGCAAATAGGGAAGCTGGGATTCGACACACCCTGCCCCCCTTGCCTAGGTCGAAAGACAATACTACTTATGTGTACGTTTTCTTCTTTCCTTTGGCCTCTTATCACAGGTTCCATGCCCATGTCCTCCAGCTGCCTTCATCCTCCTATTATCTGAAGGTCTGATCACTTGTGATGTTTGCCTTTCTCCTCCACCTCCAGGTGCCCCCTGGAGCGCTATGTATCTCCATTAGCTCCATCTCCCCCCTGTACCCCCATTAGCACTATGTATCTCTCTATTGCCTGATGTTCCAATGATTTGTGTGGTTATATGGCTCTCTCTTTTATTTTTTTATTTTTTTTAATGATTTTATTTATTTATTTGAGAGGTGGTGAGAGAAAGAAAGATAACTCAAGCAGCAGGGGAGAGAGAAGCAGGCTCCCCACTGAGCAGAGCCCGATGTGGGGTTTGATCCCAGGACCCTGAGATCATGACCTGAGCCAAAGGCAGATGCTTAACCAACTGAGACACCCAGATGTCCCTTACTTAAAATACTTACTTAAAATACTAGGACCTAACTTTTCCATCCTTGGATGCCTATCCCGAGACCTTGCAGAGGCCACAGGCTCTGTGAACATGCATTGATTGCCATCATAGAAAGAAGAGAGAAAGGGATCAGGAAACAAAAAAAAACAAAGACCAAGAAAAGAGGCTCGAGCAAAAAGGAGAGAACTTTCCCTTTACCTCAGAATCCCTTTTTATCCCTTCCAGCTATTCCTGCTTATGCAACAAGGATGAGTTGCCATTGGGGCTGGGCCACTTTCAAGCCATGTGACCTTCACAAGTTACCAGACCTCCCTGAACCTGTTCCTCAGCTTTGAAAAAAATAAGACATGGAAGTCTGGGCTTAGGTGGCATTTATAAAGGCATTGGTTCCATAAGAAGCGCTCAAAGAGGGCTAGCTTCCTTCCTTAGGATCAGGAATTGTAATTGTGTTGAAGACATGGAGTAGGCACATAGTTAGGCAGTTTCAGGGAGCTCAGCTCCATTTAGGAAGAGGGAAGTTCTCCTGGGGCACAAAAGCTATGGATATGATGTCGGGGTTGGGGGACATCAGGTCCAGGGCCAGATTCAGATTTTGTGCGTCCTAAAGTTTGTACAACTTGGGAGACTCATTAAGAAAAAGAATATCTTGGAGCACCTGGGTGGCTCAGTGGGTTAAAGCCTCTGCCTTCAGCTCAGGTCATGATCCCAGGGTCCTGAGATTGAGCCCCACATCTGGCTCTCTGCTCAGCAGGGAGCCTGCTTCCTTTCTTCTCTCTGTCTGCCTCTCTGCCTACTTGTGATCTCTCTGTATCAAATAAATAAATAAAATTTTAAAAAAAAGAAAAAAGAAAAAGATTATCTTACTTCTGCAGATTTTACCAAAAGATAGAACCATGTGAACCCATGGCTAGGGTCCTCCTGGGATCTTGGAAGCAGTCTGTGCCAACAGGGGTCAGAAACCTAAGCTTCATTCGTTTTCTGATACTTCCACCTCCAGTCAGGTCTCAAGGCAAAGTTGGCTCCCAACTTTGAAGCAGATCACATATCATACAGCTTGGTAGTTGGAGTTGGACACCAATAAATAAAGTTCAAGAGGGCCTGGATCACTTTTTTAATTTTCCCTTTTGTCTTGCCTCAATGGAGCTTTTCCTTTTCTTTGCTCTGGGAAATTCTCTGGGTGAATGAACCCCTTTTCTTTCACCTGTCTCCAGTCAAAGTACATCACTGCACTCACTCATCACTTCTCTAAATTTCCAGGGGCAGCACCCTTTCTTGGCTCACAGGAATCAAATTGCCTCTTTAAAATTCTGTCCAAACTTGCCTTATGCCTGTGGTTGTAGAAGCAGCTGGAAACTAGGAACCCCGTGTTCTGCTCTCCTACTAGTGAAGGACTCACTGGACCCCTAGGGCCAATAGTTAGGGCCTTGGGGTCTTGATTCCTCACTCTGTAAAACGGAGTGGCATACTAGGCATTTTCCTAAGACCTCCCCCTCCTCAGATAGCCTATGAACTGACGGGGATGAGAGATGAATGAGGTCATGCCTTTTAAAGACTTGGCACCCTTGAGTGGAAATGCAATGTTTAATTAAAAGAAAGATGTTTTCTCAGGCTGAGTTTCTTTCTTTCTTTCTCTCTTTCTTTCTTTCTTTCTTTCTTTCTTTCTCTTTCTTTTTTCTTTCTTTCTTTCTCTCTTTCTTCCTTTCTTTCAAAGATTCTGGGAGCAAAGTGAACTGGAGCTTTGCATGTGTAGCACTCAGCACTCACGGCCTGAGAAACGTTTATCTTAGAAGAACACGCCTAAGTGTGGTTAGAACAAGGGAAGAAATAAAAAGAAAGTGAGATCATTATCAGATTTACTGACACTTCAAGGGAAAAAAAGGAAAGAAAGACAGAGAGAAAGATAGAAGGTGATCCTAATGAGAGAAAACCAATAGAGAAATACAAAGAGAAAAGTACAAACTTGAATGTTTACAGAAATGAGCTACCTTGGCATTGCCCTTTCTTGACCAATTCTTATCATAACTGGGATTATGATATTCTCTGACATTCACAGTTTAGAGAAGCTGGGCCTCAGGGAAGCAGGGTCACTCATGAGAGACACCATAGCTCGTTTGCAGTAGAGATGAGATGAGAGTCTAGTATCTTGACACCATCCCCCCCGTCCCCACCCAGAAAGGTCTTTCCACTACACCACACTGACTATAGAGAACAACTCAGCCAGACAGAAAGGTCTACTGATATGCCAACTTATTAATTTCCAGTATACACAGTGCTGGTATTATGAGAATTTTCAACCATGAGACCTCTGAGGTCTGCTTTCAACAAATTTATTTGTAACTAACTGCATTCCTCATATAAGCTGTAGTAACTCTTGAAACTAGAATATTCTCCTCATGCTGTAGGCAAATTTCCCTGCCCTTTAGAGGCTGACAGTCTTAGTTGAAGAAATAGAGTGTAGGCACATCAAAAATTGACAAATAACCCAGATGAGCCATGAATTAAGATCAGTCATGAAGGGTCCTGGGAAATGCTGGAAAGGTTTGGGAGTGGAGCCATCTGGGTAGCTGGAGGAGGAAGTGAGGCTTCAGCTCGACATGAAGAGCTGATGAACTTGGAGACAGGACCTGAGAATGCATGGTTGGCATAAGGAACTTTGCAGGCGAAGACCTGGAGATAGGAACTATAGGATATAGGATCAGTGAGTTCTCCAATATGGCTTGTTTGAGACTTGGTTTACAGAAAATAGTATGCAGGGGTGAGTTTGGGCCAGACTGGGGGAGATTAATTTTAAATTAAATTTGAGCAAAAGGAGACGAGATTTGATCTTGGAAATGAAAGGAGTCATGAAGATTTTGGTACCGAAATGATGAAAATGTTGGAATTCACCTGGCGCAGTGTGCACTAAGGATTAACTAAAAGATTAACAGAAGAGAGATTAGCTGCATAGAATTTTAGGAACACAATGATCTTGAATAGCTTATGCATGTTTCCTAACTCTGAGTTGTATCCCTCCTTTAAGCAGAATTTTCCCCAGAGATAGGGGAGAAGGAAGCTTGGGCAGCATTGCAAAGACCAACACAGTGCATGCCCATCGTCAGGAGTCCTAGTCACTGGAAAGTTAGGGGCTGTCCAGTTTGGAAGGGCTGCCCCTCCAAAATTCTCAGGCAGTGTTAATAGCCAAAGGAGAAGCTAAAATTGTCACAACAGTCACAAAAATGAGGGAACTAGAATCAGAATTAGGACGACTCCAAGTCCGGCCCCAGGCTCCAGCCCCCACACTCGTCAGCACTAACTGCCGCCTCCAGGCAGGGCCAAGAGGAAATCCACAGCCACACTGGCTGTTTGTTCGAGCCCGCCTGGCAGTTCACCAGGGCCAGCCGCGCCACACACACAACCACAACCGTCAGTTGAAAAGAGGAGGAAGGACACCTGGGGGGCTTCAACCTTAAAATAAGATCTGTGAACCCTTGCAAAAAAAACCACCCTCTGGGCAAGCTGCCTCCCATTATGTTTGTATTCCTCTGGGCTTTGGACTTCTCCATGTCTGCAGCTCGCGCAGTAAATGTTGGAGTGGACTAGGCCTTCACGGAATGTTTTCTCTTTATTGTATGGTGTGTGCCCATGCACACAAGAGCAAGGTACCCAGGACTAAAGAAAACACCAATTCGTATATGTAGTAGGAAGAAAACACTGCTCAAATTTAGTTCAGTCTCCGTATAACCAAGACGTTGTCTGTGTCTTCCCTAAAATGCTGGTCTTCACCCACCAAACTTTTGCTTATGCAAGTGTCCCTCTGCACTCTCTCCATCTACTGAAACCCTCCTTGTCTTTCAAACTCCATCTCTGTCTGTCAGCCTCCTCCTCCAAACCTTCAGCCCACATGACGCCTCCATAATATTGCTCAGTTAACCCCTATAATATTAAGTTTCTATTGTATGCCCAAAGCTTTGCCAGATGTCAGGAGGGGAAAAAAAAAAACAAACAAACGGATGCCTACCCTCAAGGAACTCACTGTTCATTAGAAGAAATGAATGCATGAATAGCTGGCCTTAGTAAGATGGGAACAGTGACCTAAGGGGCACACGTACTAAACACCAGCCTTAGTGCCTGCCTAGAGCCTTCACTAAGAGAGCAGCTTAAGCTGCTGTGTTCATACCACATGGCCCCACTGTCCTCCAGAAGCAGCTGATGGACCAGTGAAGGGCAATAAAGCCAAGGAGAGCCAATAGGCAGGCTATCGGTAGCCTACCAAGTAGCTGGGCTTAGAACAGTTGACTCCCACAGAGCTGGACCAATCAAATCCCTATTCTTGGGAATTTAAAATAGAACATAAGGCAGGAACATGGCAACAATGAGCAGGACTAAGAGTTGAAAGGTTGTGAGGTAGGAGGAGGCAGAACGACCGTGATGGATCTTAGTGAGCACTGCAACAACCACACTCATCATTAATATTTAATGAGTGACTAGTACATGCCAGATTTTGTTGTCATTATTCCCATTTCGTACTTGAGGAAGCTAGGACTCAGAGGGAGTAATTCACTTCTTTGGGTCTCAGTTCAAATATGCTCTCCTTACAGAGATCACCACCTGACCCTCCTCGACCATCCTGTCGATGTCCTTTCCAGCCTCGATACTCCAAATGTGGCCTGTGGACCAGCAGCAGCAGCAGCAATTGGGAGCTTCTCAGAAAAGCAACATTTTGGCCCCACCCCAGACCTACTGAAGTATAATGTGCATTTCAGCAAGATCCCCAGATGATTTGTTTCCACATGAAAGTTTGAGATGCCCTTCATATTAGCTTATGTTACATATATTGCTTCCTATTGCTTAGGAGAGTCTATAATTTTTATTATTTTTTACAGTCATTTTGAATACAGTCCTAAACACGTAATTTTTAAAATAAGATTGTAGGTTCCATAAGGGCTTGAGTTTTGTTTGAACTTGACCACTTCACCTCTTTATCCTCCAAACTTGAAACATATGGTAGGCATTTCAAAAATATCATTTGAATGAACAGATGAATGAATGATTTTGCCCAAGTTCTCATAGCTAATAAACTGTTGAAATCATTACTTAGGACTTCAAACCCAATAGGTGGTGGCTTCCTGTTTGAAGCACACATTCCTCCAGTTTCTGAGAGGACTGGAGGCTGATGGCAATGACCTAACCTGCTCCCTAGGAACTGTCCTTGGCAGCCCCATTCATGGAGACACCCCCTGTCCAGGACCAGCCTACACCCAAGGACTAGTGAATGAGGACATAAAAATTCTCAGCCCCTCTTCCCTTAATTCAGGGCAACTCAAAAGGTCCATGCCAGCTCCAGAGCTCCCCATTGAGAGCTGAGGATTTGTGCTGTGGGCCTTACATTCAACTTCTCCCTCTGCCCAGTCCTCCATCTTTCCCTCCCAGGAACTGAATCTAAGGATATCTCCCTCCAATTTTCTGTCTTCAAAACTCCATCTCAGAGTATGTCTCCCGGGGAACTCAACCTGATACCAATGGACCATGGGAAAAGGTGGAGTCATAGTGATAGTGGCATTCAGAGAAGATACAGGAGCTCCTGCCAAAGAGCTGCCTTGGATTATTTCCAAATTCCAGGAGGGTCACTTCTTCCTCCCCTAGAGCTCCCATGACATCTGTAAGTGAGCCACTTTCCTGCAACGAAAGTGAATACATCAGGGAGATATGAGGAGGAGTCCCTGGAAGCTCAGAGGGAGTGTGAATGATTTTAATGCAAGGCATAAGAGAGACTCTAATTGTGTAACCATTGTGTCCAATACAAGATTTCAAAGCCAGGGGGGCGCCTGGGTGGCTCAGTGGGTTAAAGCCTCTGCCTTCGGCTCAGATCATGGTCCCAGGGTCCTGGGATTGAGCCCCACGTCGGGCTCTCTGCTCAGCGGGGAGCCTGCTTCCTCCTCTCTCTCTGCCTGCCTCTCTGCCTATTTGTGATCTCTTTCTGTCAAATAAATAAATAAAATCTTTGGGAAAAAAAAAAAAAGATTTCAAAGCCAGGTAGTAGTATAGCTCAATAAGCAGTAGACACAAAGTATAATGTAATAAATACTTACCAGAGCATAAGGTCCCAGGAACAAAACACTGAAATATCAAAATTGACATACAAATAAAGCAAAATAAAGAAAAGAAAAAAGTCTCCTACTGAAGTCATGAATTATCGTTTGCATTTTAGCCATAAAGTGTACAACACATTCAACCTATAATCTCAGCAATGGAAAGTGGGTGAATTGGCATCAAGTAATATTGAAAAGGGGTTCTGGTGATTGAAGTACTTAAAGGACCTACAAGTAGAGCCCATTCAATAGTCTTGAAGGAAGAACTCCAGAGAGAAAGAAAATAGTTAAGCAGGACTGATGTCTAAGTAGCGGACCAATTTCAGCCATCTATCAATGGATGTGTTTGTTATCTCACCAGTGTTGGAGATGCAATGGGGTTTCCCATTACCCCTCTACCCAAAATAACTAAAACCTGAAAAAAGAAAAAAAAACACACAGCTCTTAAAACATTGGACATCAGATCACAAAGGACAATGATGCCTGAGAGACAGAAAATAAATAAGGTGAGCCTTACAATTGCTCCAGATTACTACCTGAAGAAAATTTCTAGGCCATGGTACAGGGAAGGGAACTCTGGGCAGATCCTAGTGGGATCTGAGTTGAGGAGACTGGGAGTCCAGGGAAGTCAGGGCAGCTACAATTCATGGGGCTAATTCATTGTCTAATCTGTACAGGGAGAGAATTTCAACAATCTACAGAAGGTCCCTCTCAAATATTCAGCTGAGAACTAACCAATGCTCAGGAAATGAAGAGGAAACAATGCCCAGGAGCAGGGAAAAATGAACCCTACCTGAAACAGAGCTCTGATCCCACTGACCAAAGCTTAAGAGCCAGACTTGGAAGGATGGATAATGGAACCATGTCTCAGACCAAAGCTCAGCAATACAGAAATACAAAAATATCCAGCACCCACCAAGATAATATTCACAATGGCTGGCATCAAATTAAAAATTACCAGGCACACGGAGAAGCAGAAAATGCAACCCATCTGGGTCAACTGAAACTGACCCAGAATGACACAGATGATAGAATTAGTCGACAAGAACATTAAAGCAGATATTATAACTGTATTACAGATATTGAAGAAGCTGGAGGAAAGAGTGAACATGTGAAGCAGGGGCATGGAAGGAATTTTTTTTTTTTTAATCAAGCTTCTAGAAATGAAACCGTGAACTGAGGCATGAGGTCTGCACTAAGAATTCTCAAAAGTCTTTCTGCTCTTCCCAGAGAAATTAAAAACTCGGCCATTATTCCCCTTTTTAACCCTTCCATCCCTGAGGATAGCCCTCTAGGGCTGCTATTTGGGGCCCTGGGTCAGCAAAATGGGCCCTTCAGTATTTCTACTGAGGCTGGCGCTTCACAGTGTCCGAAGTGGGACCAGCTGCCACAAAGGGGCAGCAGTTCGCTTCTCATAAAGCAACCAGCACCAGAAGGAGCAAGGGATGGGTGGGCAGGGGGGACATGAGTTCTGGTTCCCTCTGCCCCCCAAGCAGCTGTGTGTCTTTGGGCCAGCCCATTAACCTCTCTGAACCCCAGTTCCTTAATCTGGAAAATAAGGATGACGATGATAATAATAATGCTCACTTTGTAAAATTGCTGGGACAATTCAATTGTGTGAATGCATCTAAAAGTTCTTTGTAAAGTCCACATATTTGTAATTACTTTCACATACCACAAAAGCCAGGAGATATGTATCAGCATCTGTGGGTATGTCACATGTTCTTCCTCAACCCCCAACCCTACCCTCAGGAATCTCTTAATCGTCTTTATCTTTTTATTGCTATGCCTCTGACATTTCTTGGGGCTTCTTAGTTCATAATAAATAAGATAAGAGCAAGTAAGACATTACTTGAACAACTAAGAATGGGAGAGAAATTTTAACAGCTTGCTATTCTCGTTCTCCATGTTGTATAACAAACCACTCTAAACTTCAGGGTGTAAAACAACAACCCTTTTATTATGCTCCCCAATTTCGTGGGTAGGATTTGGACGGCATTCAGCGTGGATGTCTTGTTGCCACTGCACTGTGTCTGGGGCCCCAGCTGGGTAGACTGGAATTGCTGCCAGCTGGTAGCATCTTAAGTCTCCCCTCACATGTCCGCACCTGATCTGGGATACCTTGAAAGCTGGGCTCAGCTGGGACTGTTGTTCACATCATATTCACATGGCCATTCTGTGGGCATGGGATTCTCATAGCATGTCTGGGTTCAAAGAAGGATCACCCAGAGAGAGTGTCTAGAGAAGAAATGCTGTACAAGAACTAAGTGCAAAGCATGGCCTTTATAGCCCAGTCTTGATAGTCCACCATTGGTGGAAGCACTTACAAACCCACCCAGATTCAAGGGGAGGGGACTTAGACCCCTTCTCAATGGGAGAAATAGCAAAATATTGGGGGACATATTTTAAAAGTGCCAAGCTTGATATCTAAATTCTGCATAGCAGAAGTAACATTGAGGCTTAGTCAAGCTTCCGGGACAAATGATGGTCAATGGCGCCATCTTTCCCTAGAATAATCTGGCCCAAAACCTTCTCTTCAGCAGTCCATCTCTCTGGGTTATCTGGATCATCATTTATATCAATCATTTTGCATCATCACCGAGGATTGCAAAATGTCATGTAGTGGCAACCATGGAAATTAGGCCTGGCTTGTTAGAAGCATAAAATTTACACCCTCCTACAAAATTATTAGCAGGATGGAACCAATTTCAGAGTTGCCCTCTGAGCTGAATTCAAATGACCTTAGGACACACAAGAAAAGAAACTTTTTTCCTGAAGCTAAATGAAAATCTCGGAAAATTTTAACTGACAGTGTGTTTGTATTAGACTCCCTGGTCTTCAGGGGCTACTCCAAAGAAAGTCAAAGCTAATAAATGACATAAGAAGAAACACTCCTGTCTCTGTAGGTATTCAGTCTGCTATTTTTCAAGTTCTACGGAAAAAATGACAAGCGTGGTCTGAATCTGAAGGATCTGGGCTCAATATTTATGGTAGTGTAGTGTTAGGTAGTGGGATGTGTTAGGACACCACATTGTCCAAAAGAATTAGTACAGGATCTGGAGAAAAACTCTACCTTGGGGAACATGCCAAAGTCACCCCAAAAAGTTAGGCTCAAGCAAATTGAAGAAGCTGGCATAAGCTGGAGTGCCAGTGTTGGGAGGCCCTGTCCATTTGGTTTGGTTTGCTTTGAAATGAAAATGCGGCCCTTGGTTTAGAAAGAAAAGCACAATCACCAAAAGGGACAACACTATGCCAGGCCCCAGCATGGTGGGAGAGATGGACAGACAACTGCCTCTCTTAGCAAAGAAGAATCCGTAACATAAAATGATAAAAATCATTTTATACGTGAAATGTGCATGAAGACCTGTGAGTCAGATAGGCAATGCAGTGATTGGAAATGTAAACCCTAGAGCACATCTTCCCAATTTGAATTCGAATTGTCCACTTCTCTGGCTGTGTGACCTTCAGCAATTACCTCATCTCCCTTAAGCTTTAGTATCCTCATCTATAAAGTGGGGGGGAAATCATATTGGTTCTCTCAGGGATCCTGACAATGTATGTAAACATTTAACAGAGTATAATTCATTAAAAAATGCATCCTTAAGTCTTTTTTTTAAATCATGCGGTGTATTTTTCTTATAGTTGTTCTTAGCTTCATTTGTAAAGCAGTATGTGTATTACAGAATCTTTGACAATTAGAGAAACATACACAGAAAAACAAGTCACCCGTAATCCTGCCACCCAGAGCAATTTCTGTTAAGGTTTTAGGTTATTTCGTTCAGCCTCTCTGCAATGCATATTCTCTCTCTGAGATCTCACTGGGGGTATAATATTCCATGCTGGGTTCTGCCCTTCTCATCACAGAATCAGGATTTTCCATGTAATGAAAAATCCTTCCTGAACATTCCTTTGAATGGTTGTATAGCCTTCCATTATATATTTGTAGGACTCGCTTAACTGTAAAACAGATTTCTCTAGAACAGCAATAAATCAAGTTCTAGTCTTTTCCTGGGGAGAGAAGAAATGGGGAGGGACCTGCACGGCAGGGGCTCTTGGGGGCTGCCTATAAGGCTTAAGACAGTGACAATAGCACATGTTTGGGGGCATTAAAGCATTAGTAAAATACAGTTCTAGATTTGCCCACTTCAGGAATGTGGTCCTAGCACATGTTTGGGGGCATTAAAGCATTAGTAAAATACAGTTCTAGATCTGCCCACTTCAGGAATGTGGTCCTAGCCTTGAGTCCGGTTTTCCAGATTTGCAAGTGTGAATTCTTGCTCGATTTTCTCAAAAAGTATCACAACCCTATGATTTTCCAAAAGGAATCGTTTCCATTTTCTGACTTTCACTTAAGTATCTCCTATCACTTCTACTTCTGAAAAGTCTTTTTTTAGAATATATAAGAAAGCACAGTGGTTGTGGTTAAAAAATTGCCTTCCTGCAAATAAAGTTATTTTCTTCTCTTTCCTGAGTGTTCTGAGAAATCAGCGGGAAATTAAGAGAAGATCTTTATTAATAAATACCAGACATACATGAATGAAGCTAGAAAGCAACGCGGATATATTTCTGCTCACACTATGCTGTCATTGGGTGGACTGGCCATCCGACTAAAAACTTGAAAATCCTTTAAATTGTCCATCTTCGTTTTGGCCATTCTTGCCTAAACATTTAATGCTTGTTAGAAGTGCCTGCTGCGTGTCGTTAAAGCTTCTTTTGCTCTGGTTTGGGGTCTGTCTCCTTCCACAGGCCACCAAGACCAAACAGAAAATGTCCTGAAATGAAAACAGTGCCTGAATTATGATACCTATTACT
Source organism: Lutra lutra (assembly GCF_902655055.1). Lineage (NCBI taxonomy): Eukaryota > Metazoa > Chordata > Mammalia > Carnivora > Mustelidae > Lutra > Lutra lutra. The sequence continues at coordinate 137,069,782 of NC_062278.1, read as the reverse complement.
TTTTATTAGTAGTAAAAACAAAAAGAAGCAAGGAACAATTCTATTTATGCAGAGCAGTTAGAACATAAATAATAATAAAATGCTAAAAATATAAAACTACTTACACAATATTAATTTAATTCTAATAAAAAGTAGGTTTAGGTATTGCCTCCATGAGAGCAAATGTGGTGCAGTTTTGCTTTCATCCAATATTTATACCCAAAAAACATTTTGGTTTAGGAAATAAAGTAGTGATAAAAAATTACAGTCTTTGAATATTGGGCTTTGACTAGTCCCCTGCTGCCCTTTATTGTATGTTTCAGTAAAATACAGTACATCTTGCTGTTTTATTTCATTGTTTGTGGCCCGTGCAAAATCCTATTGTCCAGCTGCCCAGCGTAAATGAACAACAAATCAGAAGAACCAGAGAGACACTTTAACTGATTAAACTGAGTCTGGAATTTTCCTTTTACTGCTAAATTATCACCTTATTGCAATTATTTTTACACATTGTGATAATTTTTACACATTATGATTATTTCTGCAAAATTCAGGGATGTGCCAGTCAGAGGGCTTAGGGCAACAGCACTCCATCTTAAAATCTCAAGCCCAGAAGAGAGTTCAGCTTTCACCTCCCACAGTTGTGTCTTTTTCTCCCTAAAATTATTTAAATCCGCATCCTAGGGGAACTTGAGTAGCCAGGCCTTTTTTTCTGTTTTAACTCAAAGCTCTTCACTTTACTCCTTTTGTTAAGTTATGTGACCTAAGGAAATTTGTCATAAATTGAAGGAACATTCTTTTATCACAAACAAAATGAAAGACAAAATAGAATGAAGGTACAATTCACATTTTACCCAGAGAGTGAGTTAGAGCCAGATAAATAGGCTGTAATGCATGTGAGGAATTGCAGAAAATATTAAAGCAATCAGGTTTGCAATATAAAAATTAACACGTGACAACACTTTTGCTACATTTAAGGATCTTTAAAGGTGCCTGATACAACAGAACACGGACCATCTGAAAATGAAAGGAAAATGATGTTTTAACCAAAGTCAAAGATATTCCTTTATCAAGGCCAGGTGTATATACACAAAACAGAAAAACAGAACTGTAACATATGGATGCATGAGTTGTGCACTGCGCAACTCCCGGGGGAGCCATTCATGTAGACAGCAATGTAAATGGTGTCTTGATTAAATCTCAGTAATTTAGGGCCTTCTATTCAGGAATGTGTACTTGCAAGGAGGTTAGAACAAAATTGACCTCTTTTAGGGCCTAAGATAAAAAAAAAAATTGTTGCTGAGTCAAAGTAAATTGACAGATGTGTATTGAATCCACTATGATGGGTATTATTGGCAACAAAAGAAAAAAATGAAATTTCTACACTAGAGGAAGCTACCTACAATTGAATTGCAGAGGAATTTTTAAGGTACATAAGAGAATAATTTTGAAATGTCTCAGGAGCACTTACTACCAACTGACGATTAACATATTATCACATGTGGTCAATTTCCAGACACAAAAATGGGTCTGGCCAGAGCTCCCTCTGCCTGGTTACACTGGAGTAGCCATTTCTTCTACGTCAAAGTAATAAAATGACATTTCTTTTCAAAAATTATGCTACTCAGCTTCATCAGCAATTCATACTCATCCCCTTTTCGCCTCGCATGTGAATGAATGAGGTTTAAGTGTTCCTGAGCCTGGGGTGGGGGAGCTTTGAGGTGGGGGGGGGGCGGGTGGAGTGAGAGTTAAGACCCATATTTATAGCTTCATTCTAATTCGTTGTTTTTTTTTTTTAAGGATTTTATTTATTTATTTAACAGAGAAAGACAGCTAAAGAGGGAACACAAGCGGGGGGAGTGGGAGAGAGAGAAGACTCCCCACCAAGCAGGGAGCCTGAAGACAACGCGGGGCTCAATCCCAGGAGCCCGGAATCATGGCCTGAGCCGAAGGCAGACACAACAAATGAGCCACCAAGGCGCCCCTAATTCTAACAGATATAATACAAGAAGGTAAATATTCAGATAGCAAACCAATGCAGGTGGCAAGTTTTTACTGATAGGTGTCATCCTTAACTGAGCTTGTCAGGGTCTCTTCTTATTTAAACAGATATGTATGTATCTGGTCCTGTCACCTGCTATTTATGGGCAAATATTAAAGACATCTAAATGATTAAACCTCAAGTGATCTACTTATGTTAATATATGCTGAAGAAGGACATTTGACTCTTCTCTTTAATTACTTCAGTTTCCTTGGACTGAACAAACTTGCCTTGACTATAGCTGATGCCAACTGTTCAATTATACATTAGGGTCAACTCAACATACATTTTGTAAGTGCAAAGCAACTCTGTTTACTATAATTGGCAAGTCCCAGTCTTTCCTCACACACCCTCCTCTAGGCTTCCGAGTGACCATTTGCAGTAAACTCCTAGCCAGGAAAGTCGGGTCCCCAGACTGTGCACACATGGACAGGCATTCAGATATTTCATCTGTCAGCTTGCGTTGAAAGTACAAACTCCTCTTTCATGGTGAACGATAGGTCAATTTTATCTCAATTTTTCTAAAAAGGTAAGAATTCCTCTGCAGAAAAAGGAGCCCCTCCACTGGCATACCCGTGGCATGGGAAACTGCCGGAATTCTCAGAGTGCCAAGGTGCAGACCAATGATTAACACGTCTCCATAAATCACTGCAGATTTAAGATTTAAATACATACTAAAAGTGGCAGGGACTCTTGGGTCTTCTATTTATAAATGCAGTCCTTCTTTCTCTTTCGCTTCTCCTCCACCCCCTCCCCTTTGGGTCAAGAAGAGAATTCCCACCCCACCGCAAAACAATGGTAAATGTTTGCATTGCTGACATTCACGCTGGTGCCATGGTGGATTTAAGGCAGACTGGGCTCTATAAACAAAATAAAAAGATGGCATCCGAATGAAAATATGTAGAAGAGATACTGGGGAAAAATGCTTCAGAGAAGCAGTCTGGTTAGTTGTAAAATGACTTTAAATTAGGCTTTAAAAAGGATTGCTAAATCTTGACACATATATGAGCAGCTTATTATCATGCAATTGTGCAGTAGTTGTTTGATCTTGTTACTGATTCGTCACATATGAATAAATGATTAATTACCAGAAAGGCTAAAACAGAGTAGAGAGAGAGTACTGAAGCTCACCCTGAAAGAGGGTTTAAACACGTTTATTGCCCTTTAAGTGCATTTCATTAAGGCCAATTAAGGACTTTCATGTCTTATTAGAAAAATGAAGTAGATTTATGAGGTTTTCGTAGGTTGTAAATGCTGGGGCTAGCAGATACAAAACCGAGCAGAAATGGTAGTTAAGAGCTAAGAAAATATATACAAATGCTCCCAGAAAGCAAATATTTAATGGCAGTAAAAAGCCGGTTCAACACGAAGGCGATCTTTACATGAAAGAAAGGGCATAATTTTTGTTTCCTATCGTCGACTCACTATAAACTTCAGGGTTTGCGTGCCGGGAAGGTTTCTCTCTGCAGTTTGGGAACCTCATTCCGGGTGGGGAAAAAAAGGTCAGCTAATCTTAACGGCCCGACAGCCCCAGAGTTCTTTGTCAGAACAAAAGTATACACCGATAAAAATCTCTTTTAATCCCAGGGTGAGAAACACGTTCTTGAAGGAGAGAAAGCTCGGAAGTAAATCCAGCACTGACATGGTTGTCAATAAACAAACGGCAAGTGAATTTCACTTCAAGCCACGCACCTAACTTCCCACTTTTCCGGTCTCGTCAGGTGGCGTCAGAACATTAGCCCTACCAAATGGTTATTATACACCCTGGATTTCCTTGATTCGTTTTAAAGGAAAATTACCATGATAAGTTAGCAAGCATTTTCTGGTGCCCTTTGGGAATGATTATCATCCCCACACCATTCTAGCCATGGGCCGATCTATTTACTCAACATACAAGGGGCTTCTTTGCTCTTACACACATGCACACACACACACGCCACACTTAATATTTTCTCAGGAGACTGGTGCAGCTTTGTCAAAGGCAGGGACGCACATTTATGAGTGTTTGGTAATATGCACATTTTTACCTTTCACGTCATTATGGGAAGCCTCAACTGTTTATCACGTACTGTCTTGGATAAATAATTTAAAACCATATGAAACTTCTTCAAGAAAATATCAACTGAAGATGTACAGTCACAACTTTTGAAGCTCAAATCTCTCCTCCTTTAAAAAAATGAATATTGGCAAGTTAGTAGATGACGTCTTCTTGATTTTTTAAAAAATTCAAGAGAAGTGCCATACAGCACATGAAAGATGTCCAAAACTCACCAACAGTTTTGCAGCACACACATATTACTTTAAAATAAACGCCTCGGTTTTGCTTGCTGAAAACCCAGTTGCCACCACAGAAAAGACTGAATATGGAATTTTAGCACTTCTTCAAGTGCACTGGCAAATTTTTCTGCCGAGAACCTTTAAAATGGTATCACCAGAAGATCTGACAGAAGGAAATCGGGTTAACTGTCCTGTTTTAGAAAAAAAAAAGAAGAGGTGGTTGATGATATTTACAAAGGTGGAACTTGGGAAACCGAAGGTAGAGTCCTATAGGCTCATCCCCGCCAGCAAATAACAACAAACACGTAGACAGCAAGCAAAATAGTAATTTCCATGTCCTTAGTGTAACTCTATTTTGTTCTGTGAATTTGATTTTCCAAACAAATAATGGCCTGGACAGAGACCTAAAGCAACTCGCCATGTATCTGTTCAGACTCTGCAAAGAATTTTATTGAACCGAAATGTGATGAGCATCTGTCCTCGGTGATTTATTCCAAACAGCGGAGACGTTATAAAATGAACACATTGCATCTCCTGCTATAAAAGAGAAACAAAACGATCTTTTAGTTAATATCCAATCAAACTTCAAGACACCTTATGGAACACGAGGATTTCATGGGATCATTTCATTCCATTGCACCTTTCTCCAGAACACTAAAATGGGATTAACTTAAGAACTTCTAAAATGCAGAGCTAAATATATATACCTGGTTAGGTTTGGGGGTTTTGTTTTTGTTTTTTCTAGATCAACAGATGCCACTTGATTTTTATTCTTATTTTGACAACCCAAAATATAGGCCCGGGCTAGGGTGCTAATTACCAATAAGTTCTTATTAAAAAACCAAGAGTGCTTTTCAGAAAGCTCAGTACCAATTTGGGCCTTGGGGTCACTGAGTTACAAATAGGGGTGGATCCTTTGCAAGTTCAGGATTGGATACATTTTGTAGGCACAATAGACTATTTCTGGGAGAATTGCTATTAAAAAGGAAAAAGAAACAAACAAAAAAAAAAGAGGTTGGGTTTAAAGCCTCCAGAGATTTTTAACATGCGACTTTTATTCCACAAAAGAATTTTCAGATGGCTTCGATACAGATGAATTCTGAATAGGTTAATGACCACAGAATAAGCATGGGGACATTCAAATTACAATTTGTACCCCCCAAATATTTTCACAATAATGCAGTTCGAGATTGTCAAATAAGAACAATACGGGTTTTATCTGATCTATTCAATTTATTTTAAAGTAGTTCATTAAACCTAGGGAATTAAACTTTCACATGATGAAAAGGTAATTTTTGTTTATATCCAACTCAGGAAAAAAAAGTCTCAAATTATTAGAGTTTAGAACAAAATGAGATTTTAATATTAGGAAAAGAGAATGGTTTCTATTGAATCATAGAACTAAATCTGCCAACACAAAGAGCAGGAATGAGATAAGGGAGGATATAGCATATTCAGGCAGAGCTGAACAATTTCAAACCCAACGTGGACTGATTTCTCTCTGAATTTTCTAAGTTGGTTGTCCATAAATCTTTGTCGTTAATGAACAAGCTGCCAAGCCTTCCCCTTTCCTTTAGGCTGTTCAAATTCTAATGAAATTCTATACATAGAATTTCACTGGGCATGCTTGGCATACCTTGTGCATTCAATCAGGCAAGGCTTTGTGGTGCTATCTTGGGGTAGATGGTTTTGAAATAGAGAGGTGATTTTAAGGAAACAGGCACAAATTTGATCAGTCCTTGTAAAATTCAGACTGGCTTTGGAAAAACCTCTAGCCCCATTTTGAGGCAACCAGCAGTATTTCAGGGTAAAAACCTGCAGGCTGAAATCAAAGCTCACAAAGTACAGCTACATTTCAACCCTACATATGTTTTGGTAGGGCACTCAGTGTTTTTAAAACTGGTAAGCTAAGATTTAAAAAATCAGAAGATCCAATGAGGTTTCTGGGCTCTTTAGAAAAATTGGAATATCTAAAACATTGGGCCACAATTCCCAATAATGATCAGTTGGAACAGAAGTGTGCTCTTTCTCTAGCACCCAACCTACCACTCCAGTCCCTATTATCTCATTACTTGCCTGCTCCCCACCTATGTCTGGCCCTTGAGTTTGGACCCCAGGATCATACTGCTGACCCCTATTTCCATACTTCTTGAAATCCTCATAAACCTTAGTTCAATTAACCGTTAACCAGATAGAAATAAGAAATGGGAGAGCCCTTATTTAGGGACTGTGACCCACTTAAAAGAGCACACTTAACATGATGAGTGTTGGGCGATGAACAGAATTGTTGAACCACTCTACTGTACACCTGAAACCAATATAACACTGCATGTTAACTATACTGGAATTAAAATTAAAAACTTAATTTAAAAGAGTTGATTACAAAAATAAAATTCTGGATAGTAACCCATCACATTTTCAATCCCTTAGACCAGACATCAACAAACCATGACCCAAGAATGGATCAAATCCTGATGCCAAATGAAGTTTTATTGACAGACAGCCATATTCATATTCATTCATCACATGCTCTGTCGGGCACCGTGTTATATGGAGCTCTTAGGGTCTCAAGAACACACAGATATGCCTCTTTAAAAGCAGTAAAGTCAATAAATATGAGCATCAACCAATGAGATAAAAATGACAAGGTCTATAGATTGATGGGTGGTGTTCTTCCTGCTGCAACCTACACTGTGAAAATCTTCACACTAACCGACATCTACTTGGGTCATGACATATATTGTACCACAAATTTGCCAACTGACATTCACAATAATGCCATGATATAGGTACTGTTATCCTCCCACTTTATAGAGGGGCAAACAGGGGTTTCAAGAGGTTCTGGGATTTATTCAAGGTCCTGAAGCTAATAAAGATAGAACTGAGACTAGAACTCAGGTCTGTCTAATATCAAAGACCTAGCTTCCACTCAGATTTCATGAAGCTGGGAAGATTGCCTTTGGGACAAGCTTCTATTCCAGCTGCAGAAATCCAGCAGTAAATAATCATTCAGTTTGACGGGATTACAGATTTTGGGTTTTCAGTCCAAGGTTGCTCAAATTCCCAAAAGGTCATTTAGATACTGCGCTGTGTAAAGCAAAGCATCATCTAGTTAGCTGTAATTTATCCTTCCCCTTGAATGGGATCTATAATTCAATGAAGATTAGTCAGTCAGAAGGAGGGCAAATACCTAAAGATTCTAGAACAAATGTCAGATGCCCCTCAGATGTACCAAGATATTCTAGAGTGAGTATTTCTGAATAATGTCCATATATCCTTAGCTTCCCTTCTAGCTGGTGAATTTCTTAAGTTAATTTTCACTTCTTAGGTAAACCTGAGGTTTCCTCTTTTCAGGGCACTATTCATGAGCTCCACCAAGGAACAGTTGGATTTATTGGCTGACCCTCCTACCCCCACCCCCTCACCAGCAAAATATGATCCAATATTCCTAACCCAGTGGGAACCCAACTCAATGTCTATTTGTTGATAAATACCATAAATATACCACCTCCTGTAACCCGGAGAACCTATCTCTCTTTCATCAAGTAAAAAGTCCCTGGATAGGGAAGTGAAATCATCTTTGTCAATCAGGGACAGTGGCATATGCAGGGACAGAAAGTCAAAGGAACTGAAAAAGAAAGAAAAGGCTTCTGGAATTTCTCAAGTTCCTGAGTTTTGGCATTTGTTTTTGTTTTAACTTCATTCAGAAGTTAGCAAAGGTCTGTATCTAAAATATAAGTTCTTGTATTTCATTTTCCATCTTTCTACCAGAGAAGAACATTCCTATTCCATTCTTGCTAACAGTGGCCAGTAATTTGAGAGAAAACCCCCTTTTTAGCAGCGAGGGCACATCATCCGAGCAGGCACCTGGGGAAGAATGTGTCATAAAGGCACATTCCTCATAATCAAGGATAATTCAAAAGGGAAACAGTGACCGAACATCCGTGGGAGCCAACAGAAGCCTAATCCTGAGCCCAGCTCTGCAGACGGGGACACAGGCTGCTGCAAAGCCAGGGCAGATGCCAGGGAAGGGACCAGCCACAAACCGAACAGAAGTCCAGTCCAGAGCTTGGCATCTGGGTTCTTCAGCTGCCAGCCCTGCCTCGTGAGTAGCCACAATGTTTGGCTCCTGTGCAGAAAACAACAGAGGATGAGGCTAAAGAGGTCCATGCTCTGTCCTGCCAGCAACAGGATGAGGCGGTGCCAAGAGAAGGCTGCAGTGCCACACGGGTGCCAATGTGCCTTGGAACGGTTTTTTATATTTTCTAAAGGGACAACAGAATTCCTGCAAAAAGAAAAGACCAGATCCAACACTCGGAACCATTTCTCCCATTTTCCTTTTTCAAAAAAAAAAAAAAAAAAAAAAAAAGCTATTCCTGTCCGCAGTCCATTTTTTCACAAGGCTAATGTGGCCAGGTCCCTTTCTGCTTCTCTCCTATATCCCACAGCACATCAAAACCAAGCCAACAGTGTGTTTCACACTCGTTACTAAACTTCTGTGTTTGATTTCCTCATTATGATTTGCCTTTATCCAGTTTTCAGAAGAAATTATCGATAGAATGGGGTGCAGGGGGTGCGGAACATAGCAGGATTGCCTGAGATACCATTTTGGTGACACATTGAGTGAGCCATTCGGACCCTAGGGATTTGAAGGAAGCTTTCAAAGAGCCAATGATCTTTTCGTAAAGGAATTTTTCTGTGACTGTTCAACTGGGAAAACTGTACAACAGGAAGCAGGAGCAATAAGAGACCAGGAGAAGTGAAATACACCACCTAGACTCCATGACTTCTTGAAACACTGGAAATCAGAAAAAGGTGTTGGGTGGGGGGGATCCTTTTGTCCATTCATGTTAGATGTCCATTCCCATTAGAAGAAAATATAGAACCAGAAGTGGAAATAATAAAGAAGTGGAAGACACAAAGACCCTTCATTGTCTTTCCCAAATGAGTACTCAGACTTGTCAACAGAAAAACTCAAGCACAGAAAATTTTCAGTAAGAAAATGCAGAATCTCTTATCTTCATAGGGAAGATAATGGATTTTGTCCCATCATTTCAGGACTCATAGAAGATGAGTGAATTTGAGAGTGTTCTATGTGTATGTAAGGCTTTTCATATAAAAATCAAGGACACTTTGTTTATTGATGGGAATGTTACCAGGCTCTCATTTTCCTTCTAAAAATCTAGTTTAATAGATACTAAGGTCAAACATTAAATCTTCTTAACTATTCTTACATAGCCTCTTGTATATTCATGTTTCTTTGGTAGAATAGCTGAACAGGGACAAGCCCTCAACATCCTAAAATATAATTCTTACAGAATTCTCAAGAAAAACAGCTTCTCAAGGTAACTCTGAATATCCCACACTATTCCCTGCCATGGACCAAATGTTGTACTCTACTCATTTCTTTGATTTTACTTTTCCCTTCCCACCGGTGGTTCTTATGCAGGATGCAAAGTTTATTTCCCTTTCTTAGGCTGAATTTTCCCACCCACCATCTTTCAAAGCTCAGCTTAAGTAACTTATGAAACTCTTTCAGAGACCTTTTTCTTTGTCTGGTTCTTTCATCATTAATGGTCTCTGCCACAGAACTCAGCATCTGATTATATTGCCTTCTCATTTAGTAGTTCTCGTGTAAGTATTGTCTATATATACAATGGCGGTCTCCCAGAAGGAAGACATCATGATTTCTAGTTTCCTTTTATCTTCCAAAACATCTGGCCCAAGACTGGGCCCTTGATAACAACTTGAAATTTTAGAAAAGATTACTTGCTTTCCAATCGAAATTTATCTCCATATGGATTTTATCTCTATAGAGATCATGAAAAATAAAGCTTTTGACAAGACAAGCTTTACAACTACATCACAATACTTCCATGGGAATTAATGGTATTTATGGGGTGCTGACTATGTTACAGAAGGCTGGGGTTCAAAGTAGAGTAAGAGATTACATGTAGAGGCCAGGATCACAGTAACAACTCCTTGTGACTTGACCCCGTATACTTATTATAAGAAAAGGACCCAACCACCATGGTGGCGATCAGCACAGTCTCTAGAATCCTGGAAAAATTATTCCATAATCCACATAATAAGATTTCTCTTTGTTGAATGACATCCAAGTCCATTTAAACAGAATCCTTGAAGGAATGTGCCTCGAGATTTTTCTCATGAGGCGTTCCCAGAGCCAGCATTCACCTTAAAGTATTACTTTACTATTCAGAGGGAAAAAAAGAAATCAAGAAAATCAATAGTAAATGCTAATTTAATGCCTGCATTGTCTGAGGACTGTCCCTTTTAAATGTGTAAGGAGTTTTTATTTTATTTCAATAATAGCATCATATTAAAAGCCAACACCAGTCTGCATAATTAATGGCTACCAACTAGAACAAAGAGAACAAAAGGGAAGCCAATAGAAATTGTTTTAAGCACTTTCGGCCATACCAACAGAAAGGAGATTTATTCAGAGAAGATATGAGTATCTATGTCATTCAATGTCAGATGTCGACATGTCAAAAATAATTGTGTTTCATTGCAGTAATAAAAGAAAATGCCTTCTTTTATTTTCTTTCTTCATAAATGCACATACCATGTAAAGCAAGCATTTTCAAAATGTGTCTTTCTTCTCAGAAACAATTAAAATTCCGGTGTAGTTTGGGGACCTGGAGGTACAAAAGATGTTAGGGGCCATTCAGCTTTTAACCGTCAATGGGAAAATGTAACCAGTTGCTAGGTTGTCAAGAGACTCCTAACTGGGCATTTCTCTTTCTTCTTTCCTTACTCCAGCTGCCTCCTAACCTTGACCCACCACGTAACAGTAAAGGCATCTGTTTTACCACAATTGAAGAAAAGATTCTCTTCAAAAGTATAGTCTAGTAACCCTCTGAAGCACTGCCACTCATAATTTTATGCATCCTTTTGTTCCTTGACAAGACATTTTTTGGGGTTGAGTAGGCACAGCCAAAATGGCAACTAAAAGGACCAGTTCAGGGAAACCCATCAAATTCAGCCAAAACAGGACATTGTATCCTGTTCACAGGACCCCTCTTTCCTCACTGATCATCCCAGTCTTTTGCAAGGACCTTTTTAGTGAGTGAAAATGAAGCTCATACACATACTTTCACCAAGAATCAAAATGGGGCTTTAATAAAGAAAAAGTTTACTTGCTTTTCAAATTGGCCCAGTGTGGATTTTAGCTTGCTATGTATCACGGGAAATAAAGCTTTAGGCAAGACAAGGATATTCACACCTCTGCCAAAAATTAATATATTTTTTAATGGTAAATTAACACCAAAAGTTGTATACATATTAGTGATGGTCTGACCTCCAACTGTTCACAGTCATGTCCAATCCACACACACAGAAGGAGAAAATCTGTCTGCTATGAATGTTCAATTTGTTCAATCCCCTGCCATGTCTTTTCAGCTGCTAATGGTGTTCTGTGAACAGATGATGGCTTTAGTGGGAAAGGAAAACCAACAGGGATAAACTACTTTAAATTTTTTGTAATTTAGGTATGCCTAAACCATTATGTTTACTAGAATATACGTAAGTATAATTTTAAAGCCACAGTCCACTCCCAGAAGTTGATAATTTTTTGAATAATCTCCTGTTGCTTTGAAAGCACTATGTCTGCCATGTTAGAGGCTGAATCTTCCAACTCAAACGAACAAACATTTACTAAATGCCTGCAATATGCCAGGTTTCTAAGGTTGTTTTGTTTTGTTGCTTTTTGGCTTTGTTTTTGTTTTTGTTTTTTTGGCAGGAGTGGTGGGGAGAGAAATGGGTTAATGGCAGGAAGTTGCAAAAGTGACAAGGTCAGTTTGAAATATGGCACCCAACCCACTTCCATATACAAAAACTATCTGGCAATTAGAAACTATCCTGAAATCCATAAAGTTGCAAACTGCCCCTCCCCACTTTTTTGCTTTCCTTTTCATTCTTCCATTGTGCATATTGACCTCCTAACATGTTACATAATTTATGTGGTATATTTATTGTTTGATGTCTTTCTACCTCTTCAGAATATAAGCTGCACAAGGAAGGGATCTTTATTTGTTCATTTCACTTAATGTGTCCTAAGTCCCTACAACAGTGTCTGGCTCATAGAAGGTATTTAACAAGATATTCTTTTAAGTGAATTTCATTTGATAAATGTATATTGAGTACTTAAATTCTCCCAGGCACTGGGCAAATGTTAATGACTCATGTCCCTGTCCTCATAGAGCTTATATCCTAGTGAGGACAGAAGTAAATTTAACAAGTAAACTAATAAACAAGTTAATTTCAGATGGCAATGAATGCTATGAAAACAACCAAGTTGGTGTGAGAGTTATGGAGAAGCAATTTTAGATGGAATGATCAAAGAAGTTTTCTCTGAAGAAATGACACTTAGATGGAAATTTGTATAATAAAAGGAAGCCAGACTACAAAGATCATGGGAGAGAACATTTTAGGAAGAGGGGACAGATCAATGAAAGATCTAAGGTAAGTATAACATTAGCCTATCAAGGAAAGAAAGAAAAACAACATGATTGATGAAAATCTGTGGAATGGATAGGTAAAATATGACTTTGAGAAGTAGGAACGGGCCAGATTACATAGGTTTTATATGCCATGTATGCCAGAATTTGAATTTTAGTTTATGTGCAACATTTGCTGATCAATATTATAAAAGTGTTACTTTTTGGAGAATGGATTGAGGAAGGAAACTGGTTAAGAGTCTATTGCAAGATGGGAGGTTTATACTTCTGGCAATATGGTACATTAGATAGTCTGGGATAAAAATGGTCCATCACTAAATAACTTCTGCTTGATATATTATAGTAAACATGCTTTTAAATATGTTGTCGAGCTCACAAGAAAATAAGGGAAACGACTGAAGAAAAAAATTAACAGTAAATTGAAACAAGAATGCTAAGAAAATTTGGAAGTCAGGATAGTCCTGAGGGTAAAAGTCAACACATGAAACTAGAAATATGGGAACTAACAGTCACTCACAAAATGACAGGCCACACCTCAAGCATATACATGTAGAGAGGCTGAAATCAGACCCTTACATGATAATGGGAACCTCAAAGAGGTCAGATTCTCAATGAATGATGAATGGAAAAAAAAAAATCCCTATCCCAAAGGGAATCATTAGAAAAACCTGTCTGATCTGATCTTGACTCCAAATATAGGTATAATTACAGTAGAAATAATAGTCTCTCTAAATTTTGCAACAAACTGCCTTTGAATGTGCCTAGGAGTGAAATATATATTAACTGCACAACTGAAATAGATATAATACATATATATGTATGTAGATATATTTCAGAGCAGGAAGGGAAAATCATTCTAAAATTTACTGTATCAAATAAAATAGTTTTGAAATACATAACATTATAAAAAGTGAATAAATCCACATTCAAGTGGGAGATTTAACAAATTTATCTTAGTTATTAAAAGCTCAAAATTAGTAAGGATGTAGATTTGGACAGCAAAATTAACGGGCTTGATTTAAAGAGCCCCGCTCTAAACAATTAGAAAGTAACATTGCCTAAAACACATATGGAGCATTTACAAAAATTAATACTTTCCAGGCACAAAGTTACAATGAATTTCAAAAAATATCATTATGCATTCTATACTCCCTTACTAAAATATAACAAGAGGGTAACTTTTTAAAAATTTTTTTATGACACTTAAAATGTATTTCTAAATTCTCAGAGATCCAAGAAAAATTTAAAATACAACAAAGCAAAATTAATGACATGTATGGCTATTTTCTAAAGTTTGTAATAGAAAAGCAGAAAAGCTGAAATTTAATATAGTGTCCAAATAAAAGCTAAAAAATTAAAAAGAAAATTAATGTCAATAAAGTAAAAAGAATAAAAATGTTAAATAATATAAATTAATCAGTACAATTAATTAATTAAAATTGGATACTATAATAAGCAGCAAAACTGGACAAATAATTGGTCAAGTAAAAAGAGCACAAATAGCCTGATAACTGAACATAGAGTTACAGAAACAATGACACTGAAAATAAAAAAGATAATCAGAATATCATGAACAGTAGGCTAATAATTTAAAACTTTAGTGAAATAGACAAATTCCACTGAAAATATACAACTTAGTAAAACTGTCTCAAGAGGTAGAAAATATCAATAATTCTATAAACCTTTTTAAACATTGTCTCTGTTTAAATCTTCTCCCCACAAACCACCAGGCTCAGATGGTTTTATAGATGAATTCTTAAAATTTCAGGGAACAGAAATTAACTTATTACAGAGAATACAAAAAGAGAGAACAGTTCCCAACTTATTTTGTGATGCTAGTATAATCTTGATATTGAAATCATAAAAGGTCCCAAAAGAAAAGGAAAGTACAGGTCAATCTCACTCATAAATATGGATGCAAAATTCGGAACAAAATAGTAACAAATTGAATCCAACTATTTAGTTTATTTAAAATGTAGTGAATCTTGACCTAGTTGGGTGTATCCCATGAATAAAAATCTGGTTTAATTCTAGAAAGTCTTATAATTCATCACACTTTAGAAAAGGAGAGAAAGGAAGGGGGAAATGTGATAATCTCAATGCAAAAAAAAAAAAATCACTCAAAAATTTAACATAAATTCATGATAAAAAATTAATAACAAAGTATAAAATGAAGGTAACTTTCTTAAGCAGAAAAAAAGTGTTTCTACAAAAGCCTATAGTTCACAAAACACAAAATAAAATATTGGAATCACTGTCTTTAAAGTTATAAAGAATCACTTTCTATAAAGTTATGGCAATACTAGTCAGCAAATTATGAAAACAATAAAATGTTTTATTTAATAAAGGATACAAATTTAGAAAGCAAGAAGAGAGACTACAGTAATTAACAGACGATAAGATTTTTTCAGTGGAAAACCCATCTAGGGGAGGAGCAAGATGGCAGAGGAGTAGGAGACCTAAATATTGTCTGATTCCAGGAGTTCAGCTAGATAGTTATCAAACCATATTGAACACCTACAAACTCAACAGAAGATTGAAGAGTAGAAGAGGAGCAATTCTAGGAACAGGAAAGCAACCACTTTCTGGAAGGTAGGACATGTGGAGAAGTGAATCTGAGGTGATATGCAGGAAGATAGACTGTGGGGAGGGGCCAGCTCCCTGCAAGTGGTAGAACAGTGGAGCACAAAACAGGAACTTTTAGAAGTCTGCTCCACTGAGGGACTTCACTCCAGAGGCTAAGCAGGGGTGGAGCCCTCATGGGGACAGTGTAGTCTCAGGACTTGCAGGAACACAAAAAGGCTAGGGGTGCCTGAGTGTGGCAGAGATCCCAGGTATCAGACCAGAGAAGCTGGCTACAGAGATGGAGCTGAGGAGGGGGTTCTCAGCTTGGGCTTACCTTAAACTTTGATCTGCGGCACAGTCACGCCACTGCTCTTCGAGCAGGTACCCTACAAGTGGTAGATCTGGGGAGACTGCCCCCTTCCACGCCTGGGAAGAATGGCATGGAAGCATGCTGCAGGAATTGGCTGGGTTTGGAGACTCCAAATGGAACCATTGCCAGAGATAGAAATGCTTGGTCACAGGCTGGGTGAGCAGAGTGCAGCTAGAGACCAGGGACAATGGAATGACACTGCTTTTCTCTGAGGGTCCACTGGGGAGTGGAACCCTGAGCTCTTGGCTCCTATAGGGCCAGAGATTGAGAGGCCATGATCTTCATTCCCATTCTCCAAAGCTGTACAGAAAGCGTTCAGGGAACAAAAGCTACTGAGAGCAAAACCAAGCAGATTACTTAGCACAGCCCCTGGCAAGGGCAGGACAATCGCACCTTGGGCAAAGACATTTAAGAATCACTGCAATAGGCCCCTCCCCCAGATGATCAGCAAGAACATCCAGTGAAGACCAAGTTCACTAATCAATGAGAACTGCAGAAGGCTAAAGCTAGGGGAATGCAACACATAGAATTCATGTTTTTTTCCTCCATGATTCTTTAGTCTTACAAAGTTAAATTTTTTTAATTTAAATTTTTTCTTATTCTATTTTTTAAAATTTTTCCTCTTCCCTATTTTAACCTTTTAAAAATATTTTATTTTGTCAATACCTTCTTTAAAAATCTTTTTTTTTTAATTTTCATTGTGGGGCACCTGGGTGTCTCAGTGGGTTAAGCTGCTGCCTTCGACTCAGGTCATGATCTCAGAGTCCTGGGATCAAG
Organism: Lutra lutra; assembly: GCF_902655055.1. Classification (NCBI taxonomy): domain Eukaryota; kingdom Metazoa; phylum Chordata; class Mammalia; order Carnivora; family Mustelidae; genus Lutra; species Lutra lutra. The sequence continues at coordinate 137,053,293 of NC_062278.1, read as the reverse complement.
CCCCGCATTGGGCTCTCTGCTCAGCAGGGAGCCTGCTTCCTCCTCTCTCTCTGCCTGCCTCTCTGCCTGCTTGTGATCTCTCTGTCAAATAAATAAATAAAAAATCTTTAAAAAAAAATTTTCATTGTTATAGTCATAGTCTATCCCTTAATTGTATTTAACCTTATTTTTTGTATACATATGGGTTTTTCTTTATTTAAAATTTTGGGATACAGTTTCTTCTAAAAGAACAAAATATACCCTAAATCTAACACAAGGCTTTGTTCTAGTCTCCAGCCTGATCATATTCTTTCCTCTATTTTTTTTCTTTTTGCAACCAAATTCTTATCTTATGAATTCTTTTTTTATAATCGTTTTTAATTTTCATATTTATACTCATATTCCATCTCTTCATCATGTTTACATTTATTTTCATATGTATTTCCTTCTTTAACATTTGGATGCAGTTTTTTCTAACAGACCAAAATACACCCAGAATCAGGAGTGTGGCTCTGTTCTATTCACCAGTCTAATGTGTGTGTGTGTGTATACTATATATTAGATATATACTAGATAGTTTAGATTAGATCAGATAGAGAGAGAGAGAGAGATACATTTTATTCTTTTTCTCCTTTCTTCTCCCCCCAGTTTCTGGTCTTTTCTGATTTAGTTAGTGTATATATTTTCAGGGATTGTTACTACCCTTTTAGTATTTTGTTCTCTCATTTATCTATTCTTAACTGGATAAAATTACAAGGTGGGAAAACTCATCTCAAAAAAAAAAAAGGAACAATAAGCAGTACCAATGGCTAGGGACTTAATCAATAAACATTAGTAAGATGTCAGAACTAGAGTTCAGAATGATGATTATCAAAGTGCCAGCTGGCCTCAAAAAAAGCATGGAAGATACTACAGAATCCTTTTCTGGAGTAATAAAATCCCCTTCTGGAGAAATAAGAGAACTAAAATATAACCAGTTTGAATTTTAAAAAGCTACTAATGAGGTACAATAAAAAATGGAGATTCTTACTCCTAGGATAAATGAGGCAGAAGAGAGAATTAGTGATATAGAAAACCAAGTGCTGGAGAATAAAGGAGCTGAGAAAAAGAGAGATAAACAAGTACTAGACCACAAGGGAAGAATTTGAGAAATAAGTGCTACCATAAGACAAAAAAATATTGGAATAACTGGGATCCAGAAGAAGAAAGAGAGAGGGGGGCAGAAGATATATTGGACCAAATTATAGCAGAGAATTTCCCTAATTTGGTGAAGGAAACAAGCATCAAAATCTGGGGGACACAGAGAAACCTCTTAAAAAAAAAAAAATAGATCAACAACCCATCATTGCATAGTAAAACTTACTATACTATTCTCAGTGACAAAGAGAAAATCCTGAAGGCAGCTCGGACAATACGTCTGTAACATAAAATGGTATAAATATTAGACTGGCAGGAGACCTATCCACGGTGACTGGGCAGACCACAAAGGACTGGCACGATATATTCAAAGCACTAAAAGAGAAAAATATGCAGCCAAGAATACTATATCCAGCTAGGCTGTCATTGAAAATAGGAGAGAGAAAAAGCATGCAAGACAAACAAAAACTAAAAGAATTTGCAAACACCAAACCAGCCCTAAAGGAAATATTAAAAGGGGTCCTCTAAGCAAAGAGAAAGCCTAAAAGGAGCAGACCAGAAAGGAACAGAGACAATATATAGTAACAGCCACCTTACAGATAAGACAATGGCACTAAATTCCTATCTTTCAATAGTTACCCTGAATGTAATGGGCTAAATGCCCCAATGAAAAGACACAAAAGACACAGGGCATCAGAATGGGTAATAAAACAAGACCCATTGATATGCTGTCTGCACGAAACTCATTTTAGACCCCAAAACACCATCAGATTTAAAGTGAGGGGTGGAAAACAATTTACCATACTAATGGACATCAAATGAAAGTTGGGGTGGCAATCCTTATATCAGATAAATTAGATTTTAACCCAAAGACTATAATAAGTGATGAGGAAGGACACTATCTCATACTTAAAGGGTCTGTCCAACAAAAAGCTCTAACAATTTTAAATATCTATGCCCCTAACATGGGAGCAGCCAACTATATAAACTAATTAATAACAAAATCAAGGTAACACTTCCACAATAATACAATAATAGTAGGGGACTTTAACACCCTTCACTGAAGTGGACAAATCATCTAAGCAAAAGATCAATGAGGAAATAAAGGCTCCAAATGACACACTGGACCAGATGGACATCACAGATATATTCAGAACATTTCATCCCAAAGCAACAGAATACACATTCTTCTCTAGTGCACATGGAACATTCTCCAGAATAGATCACATCCTGGATCACAAATCAGGTCTCATCCAGTACCAAAAGATTGGGATCATTCCCTGCATTTCAGACCACAGTGCTTTGAAACTAGAACTCAACCACAAGAGGAAAGTTGGAAACTTTGAAAGTTGGAAAATTTGAGTTGGAAACTCAAATACATGGACGCTAAAGAACATCCTACTAAAGAATGAACGGGTCAACCAGGAAATTTAAAGAAGAATTTTAAAAATTTATGGAAACAAACACAACATTCAAAATCTTTAGGACACAACAAAGGCAATCCTGAGAGGAAAGTATATAGCAATACAAGCCTTTCTCAAGAAACAAGAAAGGACTCAAGTACACAACCTAACCCTACACCTAAAGGAGCTGAAGAGAGAACAGCAAGGAAACCCTAAACCCAGCAGGAGAAGAGAAATAATAAAGATCAGTCCAGAAATCAATGAAATAGAAACCAAAAGAACACTAGAACAAATCAGTGAAACTAGGAGCTTGTTCTTTCAAATAATTAATAAAATTGATAAACCCCTGGCCAGACTTATCCAAAAGAAAAAAGAAAGGACACAAATGAATAAAATTATGAATGAAAGGGGAGAGATCACAACCAACACCAAAAAAAAAAAATACAAACAATTATAAGAACATATTATGAGCAACTGTACACCAGCAAATTGGACAGTCTGGAAGAAATGGATGCATTCCTAGAGACAGATAAACTACCAAAACTGAGGGGTGCCTGGGTGGCTCAGTGGGTTAAAGCCTCTGCCTTCAGCTTGGGTCATGATCCCAGGTCATGGGATCGAGCCCCACATTGGGCTCTCTGCTCAGCAGGGAGCCTGCTTCCTCCTCTCTCTCTCTCTCTGCCTGCCTCTCTGCCTATTTGTGATCTCTGTCAAATAAATAAATAAAATCTAAAAAAACAAAAACAAACAAAAACAAAACAAACAAAAAAACTACCAAAACTGAGCCAGGAAGAAATAGAAAACCTGAACAGGCCCATAACCAGTAAGGAGATTGAAGTAGTCCTCAAAAATCTCCCTACAAACAAGAGCCCATGACCAAACAGCTTCCCAGGGGAATTCTACCAAACACTGAAAGAAGAATTAATATCTATTCTCCTGAAACTGTTCCAAAAAAGAGAAATGGAAGGACAACTTCCAAACTCATTTTATGAGGCCAGTATTACCTTGAGCCCAAAACCAGACAAGGACCCCATCAAAAAGGAGAATTACAGATGAGTATCCTTGATGAACACAGATGCAAAAATTCTCACCAAAATACTAGCCAATAGGATCCAACAGTACATTAAAAGAATTATTCACCACAACCAAATGGGATTTATTCCTGGGCTGCAAGGTTGGTTCAACATCCACAAATCAATCAATGTGATACAATACATTAATAAAGGAAAGAACAAGAACCATATAATACTCTCAGTAGATGCTGAAAAAGCATTGGACACAGTACAGCATCTTTTCTTGATCAAAACTCTTCACAGTGTAGGGATACCTCAATATCATAAAGGTCATCTATGAAAAACCCACAGCAAATATCGTTCTCAATGGGGACAAACTGAGAGCTTTTCCCCTACAGTCAGGAATATGGCAGGGCTATCCACTATCACCACTGCTATTTAACATAGTATTAGAAGTCCTAGCCTCAGCAATCAGACAACAAAAAGAAATAAAAGGCATCCAAATTGGAAAGAAGGAGTCAAACTCTCACTCTTTGCAGATGATATGATACTTTATGAGGAAAACCCAAAAGACTCCACTCCACTCACCTCTGTGAGCTAGAATTCATAGAGGAATTCAATAAAGTGTCAGGATATAAAATCAATGCACAGAAATCAGTTGCATTTCTATACAACAACAACAAGACAGAAGAAAGGGAAATTAAGGAGTCAATCCCATTTACAACTGCACCCAAAGCCATAAGATACCTAGGAATAAACCTAACCAAAGAGGAAAAGAATCTGTACTCAGAAAACTATAAAGTACTCATAAAAGAAATTGAAGAGGACTTGAAGAAATGGGAAAACGTTCCATGCTCATAGACTGGAAGAACAAATATTGTGAAAATGCCTATGCTACCTAAAGCAATCTACACATTTAATGCAATCCCTATCAAAATATTATCAATTTTTTTCACAGAAATGGAACAAATAATCCTAAAATTTATATGGAACCAGAAAAGACCCCAAATAGCCAGAGAAATGTTGAAAAAGAAAAGAAAAGTTGGTGGCATCACAATTCCAGACTTCAAGCTCTAACAATGCTATAATCATCAAGATAGCATGGTACTGGCACAAAAACAGACGCATGGATCAATAGAATAGAATAGAGAGCTCAGAAATAGACCCTCAACTCTATGGTCAACTAACATTTGACAAAGCAGGAAAGAATGTCCAATGGAAAAAAGACAGTCTCTTCAACAAATGGTGTTAGGAAAATTGGACAGTCACATGCAGAAAAATGAAACTGGGGGCACCTGGGTGGCTCAGTGAGTTAAGCCTTCAGCTTAGGTCATGATCCCAGGGTCCTAGAATCAAGCCCCACGTCGGGCTCTCTGCTTAGCAGGGAGCCTGCTTCCCTTACCCTCTCTTTCTGCCTGCCTCTCTGCCTTCCTGTGACCTCTGTCTGTCAAATAAATAAATTAAATCTTTAAAAAAAAAAAAAGGAAAAAAAAAAGAAAAAGGAAACCAGACAATTTCCTTACACCACACACAAAAATAGACTCGAAGTGGATGAAACACCTCAATCACCTCAATGTGAGACAAGAATCCATCAAAATCCTTGAAGAGAACACAGGCAGCAACCTCTTCAACCCCAGCCATAGCAACTTCTTCCTGGAAACATCGCCAAAGGCAAGAGGAGCAAGGGCAAAAATGAACTATTGGGACCTCATCAAGATCAAAAGCTTTGCACAGCAAAGGGAACAGTCAACAAAACCAAAAGGCAACGAACAGAATGGGAGAAGACATTTGCAAATGACACATCAGATAAAGGGCTAGTATCCAAAATCAATAAAGAATTTACCAAACTCAAATAATAAACCCAAAGAACAAATAATCCTAAAATTTATATGGAACCAGAAAAGACCCCAATAATAAACCCAAAGAACAAATAATTCAATCAAGAAATGGGCAGAAGACATGAACAGACATTTCTGCCAAGAAGACATCCAAATGGCCAACAGACACATGAAAAAGTGCTCCATATCACTCGGCATCAGGAAAATACAAATCAAAGGCACAGTGAATACCACCTCACACCAGTCAGAATGACTAAAATTAACAAGTCAGGAAACAACAGATGCTGGCGAGGATGCAGAGAAAGGGGACCACTCCTACACTGTTGGTGAGAATGCAAGCTGGTGCAGTTGCTCTGGAAAACCATATGGAGGTTCCTCGAAAAGTTGAAATAGAGCTATCCTATGATTCAGCAATCACACTACTGGGTATTCACCCCAAAGATACAAATGTAGCTGTCTAAAGGGTCATGTGTACTTGAATGTTTATAGCAGCAATATCCACAATAGCCAAACTAGGGAAAGAACCTAGATGTCCATCAACAGATGAATGGATAAAGAGGAAGTGGTATATATATATATACAATGGAATACCATGTAGCCATCAAAGAAATGAAATCCCACCATTTGCAATGACATGAATGGAACTAGAGAGTATTATGCTAAGCGAAGTAAATCAATCAGAGAAAGACAATTATCATATGACCTCTCTGATATGAGGGATTTGAGATGTATGGCAGGGGATCGTGGGGGAAAGGAAGGGAAAAAATTAAACAAGATGGGACCAGGGAGGGAAAAAATCCATGAGACTCTTAATCTCAGGAAACAAACTGAGGGTTGCTGGGGGGTGGGGAGGCAGGGATAGGGTGGCTGGGTTATGGACATTGGAGGGTATGTGCTGTGAATTGTGTAAGGTTGATGATTCACAGACCTATACCCCTGAAGCAAATAATACATTATATGTTAATTTAAAAAATAAAGAAAACTCATCTACCAACAAATTATTTAAAAGCAAGCCCTAAACAAGACACTAGCTTAATGTACAAATACTAATTATATTAGTAAGATTAAGTTAAAAATAATTTTAAAAATTAATAAAATAAAATTAATTACATCAGCCAGTGACAAACAATGTGAATTTTAAAAAAGACCACTTAACATGCTGAAATATTTACAGATGAAATAATATCTAAGATTTGCTTCAAAATAATATGGAATAGGAGAGTGGATGGAGGTTCAGAACAAGCTAGGCTATGTAATGATAGTTGTTAAGGCTGATTGATGAATAAACTGAATTCATTACATTATTCTCCATATATTTGTATGCTCAAAAATTTCCATAATAAAAGAATGTCTATGGTACTATCTACTGATAGAAGTACTAGAAGAAAACATAGGTTAATTTCTTTATAACCTGGAGTAGGAAAATCTTTCTTATTTGCCCACATAAAACCAATACTTTCATGGCAAAAGCAACAAAAAAACACCATAAGTAAAGTCAAAATACAAGCACCAAACTGGAAAAAAAGAATCTGTAACCTAACACAAAAGGGAAGTTCCCTAACATGTAAAGAACTCCTAGAAGTTGAGAAAACCAATAAGCAATAGAAAAATAGATTTTAAAAAATAAAATTAAAATATATTAATATAATATAATATATATTATATATATAATATATAATATATATTATCTATAATATATTACTATATATTATATTATATTCCCTATATATTTTATATATATAATATATACTTAGGCAATTCACAGAAATGGAAAGATACTCAGCCTTGCTCATAAAAAGAAAAAAGCAAATTGGGGTGCCTGGGTGGCTTAGTGGGTTAAGCCTCTGCTTTCGGCTCAGGTCATGATCTCAGGGTCTTGGGATCGAGCCCCGCATCCGGCTCTCTGCTCAGCAGTGAGCCTGCTTCCCCCTCTCTCTGCCTGCCTGTCTGCCTACTTGTCATCTCTCTCTCTGTCAAATAAATAAATAAAATCTTTAAAAAAAAAAAAAAGAGAAAAGCAAATTAAAAATACACCAAAAATCCATTTCTTACTTATCAAATTAGAAAAAAAGGAAAAGATCATAACAACATGATAGGCTAGCAAGTCTATGGGAAATGAGCCATCTTCTATAGTGGTGGTGGGAATACAGAAATAGTATAACCTCGTAAAGACAAATTTAGCATTATTTAGCAAGATTTCATATGCACATTTGATCTGGGAATTACCACTTCTAGGATTATATTCCAAGGGTGCCCTGGTAAAATGCAAATAATATAGGTAAAAAGCTGTTTATTGTGGTGTTATTTTTAATATCAAAAGACTGTAAATTACCCAAAAGTCCATTATTGGAGACTGGTTGGATAAACTATGATATAGCCATACAATGTGATATAATGAGGATACAAAAAGGAATAGCTGCAAAAAAAAAAAAAATTCTCTAAATATTGATACAGAATCATCTGCAAATATATATTGCTAAGCAATAAAAGCAACATGCAAAAATTATTTATTGTATGTTCTTTTTAAACATCCATTGCTATTGTACCCTAACTATAAGCATACTGTTGTACAAAAGAGGGAAAGGTAAATAAGATTTTTATATATAAAAATTCATTTGTATTTTTTGGAAAAAAAAAAACAATAAAAGGGAAATTTTAAACTTCTTTAAAAAATGGTTACCTATGAGGGAGATAAGAAGCAGGTGGAGAGGACAGGGATAGCAGCCAGACTTCTGCAAATGTGTTTTGTTACATAGTTTTGACTTTTGAACCATAGCAATTAAAAGCAAAATTAAATCAAAAAGGAATAATCAATGCTTTAAAATTAAAACCAGAATTTAAAAAATGGATCTAATTAAATATCAAGTTAGTGGTATAACTACTCATAGAAAAACTTTACTTCAATTAATGCTAAAACACTATCTTAAGTTAAGTTAGAATACATCCTAAAATGGATGTATTCTAAAAACAAAAAGAGTCACAAAGAAATCTAAAGTTTCGTTCAATAGTCTTTTTGCTAGTAGGAATACTAGTATTCCTATTTTTGAAACCATTAATATTATATTGACTCCATTGATATATATATGCCCTTACAAACCCAAGTTTCTTGTGTAAGAGGAAAACTACATAATCAAAGCTAAGTTAAAACTCCATAAACTGAAATTTGAACTAGAAAATCCTCATAACATTCTTTTACAAAATTACACATATTTCCTACTTCTGTCCACAGTCATGGAGGCAATAGTGACCCAAAAGTAATAGGCACCCTTAGTACCCAGAATTAAGGCTTCTATATACCACTTGCTACGGAAGGAAATGGGGCTTTTTAAAGAATTTACTTCTGTTAGTGCTAAAACAGCAAATGTACAAGATAGGCTCAGGACATCTCTTATCCTAGAAAGGAAGAAAGCTGTAGAAGACTACTGGAGTCATCTGTAACAGACACAGGAGCCAACTTGAAAGGGCTCCCACTGGACTAAGGTGGAACAATGTGAGCATTTAAAAGAATAATGACCTCAACAGTTGAAAAATACCAAATATACAAAAATCCATGGTTTATAATGATATTGATAAAATCTCATAAGTCACCACTGAAATTTGCTAAGACATCTATGATTTACTCTGAATAGTAATTAATGGAGTGAAAGAATCAAGTGCTGTGTTTGTGATTCTCTTTTGGTCCCTCAGCTCCATTCTCTACCCTTCCCTTCACTATCCAGGAATATGACCCCAACAGCTGCTTCACACAGGTTCCCCACTGGGTTCAGCCAGTGGGTCAGCACTGGCAGGGATGGAGGTGGGAGCAGAGAGTGGTTACTATCATTCCTCCCCTCCAGCTCAGGCCGCATTTACAACAAAGGCTGTCCTTCCCTTTGGCCACAGCACCCTTCAGGTAGCCCATCTTACATCCAAAATTTACCTGGTAACAATCAGGGAAATTTCAGCATGAACTTGGTATGAGATGACATAAAGGAACTGCTAATTTTAAGAAGTATGACCATAACATGGCTGCAATGGTTTTTTAAAAATCCTTATTATCTGGGCATGAATACCGAAGTATGTGTTGGGTGAAATAACTAAATGCCTGATCTTTTCTTTCAAATACTTTAGAAAAAGCAAAGAGAGACAACGAGAGGATAAATGAAACAAGATTAGCCTAACCGATAACATCGTATAACAAAAACTTGAAAGATACCACACACAAAGGCAAGACAAATTTATAGTTCTTTAAAATAAATTTGACAATAGATTTAAAAGACCTTGATGCAGAAAATTATAAAATTTGTAAAGACCTAAAAAGACTTAAATAAATGGAATGGATAAGAAATAAAAGGATTAGCAGTATCCATATAATAAAGAGATCAACTCTGCCCAAATGTATCTAAAAAGTCAATGCAGTTCTAATCAAAATCCAAACAGAGGCTTTCAAGGAACTTGATCTGCCATTTAGGATATGTGTATGGAAGAGCAAAAGATCAGGAATGACAGTCCCTCATGAAAAACGAGATGAAGGAAATTGCCCCACTAAAAAGCATATATTAAATCCATAGTGATTAACATAGTTTCAGCATAGAAATAGATATGCAACCAAATGAAGAGTTAGAGAACCCAAATCAGACCCAAATATATATATATATATATATATATATATATGGAAACTTAATTTATGAGAGAGGTGGCATTGCATATCAAAGAGGAAATAATAGATTGTAGGTATCCATAAAGGAAAGCAAAATAAAATGAGGGCATTACTTTTGCTTTAGACAAACTTGCGATTCTAAGATGAACAAAAACTTGAAAGTAAAACACAAAACATTAACGCTTTTAGAAGAAAATGCTATCTAAATGACCTTAGAGTTGGCTAGGATTTCTTTTTAAAAATATGAAAATTACAAATCATAAAGTAAAAGATTAACAAATTTGACTCCATTAAAGTGAAGAACTTCTGTTCATCAAATGATACCATAAGGAGAATAAAAATATAGTCCACAAATTGGAAGGAGATATTTGTATCGTGAAAAACAGAAAAGGATCAGAAAAGAATAAATAATAAGGAATCCTTATTAATCACTAAAAAGTAAAAACCAAAAAGTGAACTAAAATACCATATTAGAGTAGGTTAAATTGTGCTAGAGCAACAAATAAACCTAAAGATCTCGGTACTTCTCTAAAGGTTTATTTCTTGTTCGCAGATTGCCTATTGCAGGTCAAGCAACTCTTGTGAGCAGCTGTCCTTTATGAAGTGATTCAGTGATCCAAGCTGTTCTGACCTCATGGTTTCAACATCTCCACATAAGCCTCCATGGTCATTGCATTGGGGGAAGACGGAGCTCGGGAGTTATGCACCAACCCTTAAATGCTCTGGTTCCCCTTATGTCCCATCAGCCAGAACCATTCACATGATCCCATCTAACAGGAAAGAGGATGGGAAATCAGAGGCAGTACATAGGAAATAGTGAGCAGAAATTCCTTTGGGATGGACATAGACATTTCATAGAAGGGGAGCACACAAATGGTCAAAGAAACACAAGAGGAAGTGTTCCAATGTCATAAAGGAAGCACAGATTAAAACCCCGGGCAGATATCATTTTACCCATACCACACTGCCAAAGAGTTTTAAAGTCTGACTATGCCAAGCGTTTTTGACAAGACTGTGGAACAACAGACCATCATTTGCTGGGAGAAATACAAATCAGAACAACCATTCTGGTCAACAATTTGGTCCTATCTTGAAAAGTTAAACATGCACATAAACTATGACCCAGAAGTCCCATTCCTAAGTGGTCTTTAAGACTATTTTCTCTCTTAACATCAAAAGAATATTTTTATTGGGTCCTTCTTGCACATCTTCAAATTGGTCTAAAAAAATTTTATCACGAATTTGAACAGTCACAGAAGGTATAGCTTCTGGCATGTTATAAATATTGAAATTTTTGCAACACTCATAGATATATCCAAAGGTATCTGAAAACGGTAATAGTTTGATAAACTATTATAATTTCCATCCCCCGTTTAAAAATACATGTACAAATTCTTCTTCAAAGTCAAAAATTTTACACCGTTCCTAATTTAATTCTATGTTCATTTTATTGATCACTCTATCATACGTCTCTGCAACAAAAAGATATCTTTAATAAATTGAAATGTATCTCTTTATTTTCTTCGTGTTCTGCCCCAAGACATTGGATGAGAGTGCTCATGGCATGACAGATTGCGGCATGAAAGAAACACAAAGAAATGAAGGTGCTATCAACAAGCAAGTATACAAACAAATTGAGGTTATGCACATAATGGAATACCATGCAACACTGAAAAACTGGTAGATTATTGCCACATGTATTAATAGGGATGAACTTCAGATATGTAATTGTTGTGGAAAAAAAACAAATCACATAAAAATATGTAAGATAATATGATACCACTTGTAAAAAAAAATACAAAGCTTAACAATATATCATTGATAAACATTTTTGTGATACAACCAAAAACAAAAGGCAAAGGAATGATAAACCAAAATCAGAACATTGATTACATTCCTCCCATTGAAAGGCTGAAGCATGGATTTAGGATGAAAGGAGACCTCCATGATATTTACAATGTTTTATTGCTAACGTTGGATGTTTGTTTTACTCCTCTTATGTTATTTTTATGCATGAAATATTTTTAATGTTTTTAAAGAGGACACTAGTGGCTACAAAGGTACTGACCGACCTGACATAGAGTCCCCATTATGACCCAGATGATGTGCCTGGGAAATGTCATGCAGTTCTCTTATCTAGGAAGCCTGTCCTTTCTGCCTGAGCACTCTATTTTGGGAGAGACCCAAAAAAGAAGACACTGTCCATACAGTCAAATTATCTCTCTGCTAGAGAGCTCTCACATCTGAGGCCCAGAGTTTGTAATCTGGGAGGACTAATTTTTTTCTGTAAGACTTCATCTCCAGCTTTGATTGACATTGTATTGGTTCTTTTCAGCCTTTGCTTGTACACACAGGAGATCTCCAGTATAGAGCATCTCTTTGCACAAATTGATTCATTCATGCATTCATTCACTCATTCATTCAACAAATGTTTATTGATCTCCTGCTTTGGGCCAGATCCTATGAAGAACAAAAAAAACTCTGTTTTTTTGTGTGTGTGGGTTTTTTTTTTTTTTTTTTTTTTGAAGCTGATAGTTTATGGGAATTTTAGTATAAGAAATCAGGATTGTTCGAGGGAAAGAATGAAGGGAGAGAAAGGAGAAAGCAAAAGGCAAGCTTTCTAAGAAAAGAAGGAGATGCACAGATGTGAATAATAAGGATTTTGTTTCTTTATTCCCAAAGCATCCCCCATTTGATACATTTTCCTTCATAGTTTCTCAGCTTGGCTGAGCCCTCAGCATTTTAAGGCATTCCTGATCTTCAGAGGCAGTGAGAAAGGAAGAGAGAACTTAGTCCCTGCCACTTGACCTGAGGTGTGTTTCGGTGAGGAACTCTCAAGTTTTGTATTTTTTGGTGTTGGAGTTTCATCCCCAATGGTTTATTCTATTTCAAGTCTACCTCTTTAACCTTTCTTGGATCACGGACTCCTAAGGAAGCCTGTGGACCCCTTCTCAGACTAATGTTCTTAAATGCATAAAGTAAAAATACGTAGGACTGAAAAGGAACCAATTACATTGAAATGTAGTTCTATTCATGGACCTCCCTGAGAGGACAGGCTAGGATAATAAAACAAAATAGGGAGAGCAGGGTCCATTCGACTCCTGGAGGCTGCTACAGGAGGTAACTGGCTAGGGTTTAGTGATTTCACTAAAGACAAACGTATTTGCCTTGCCAGACAGAGAAATAAACTAACTCAAGAAAACTTGATTTAAAAGTGAAGTGGCTGATTGTCTATTTCCTAATAAAGTACTGTAATCAAAAATGCTCAGTGTTGTACTTCAACAGAGTGTTTCATTTATCAAATGTTTCCAGAACATCCAATCCATTTCTTAATTTCTGTTTACTCTTTCATCATCTCCCCCCACCCGCCCCTGCTTTATTCCAATCTTTGATCTAAGTCTTAGATGTTGACAAAGGATTTGGCTTATCCCGCTTCACTGCACAGGATTCCATCACCTCCCTATTAATGAAGCAAATAGCACTAGAAGGGGATGTAATATAAGTATTCTCGATGTGAACAGTAACTGTGACTTCGGGAGCCTCTTAGATTGCTTGATTGCACGCCTAATCATTTGTGGTAATTCATCCACTGGGCTTGATTCGGGGGGCAATGCTTTTTGACATGCCACATCTGACACTCATCACAACTCAGCATCTTTACAGAAAATATTTGACAGATATGTATATGCACCCACATGATGAAATGTGGTCCCTGTGCCACGTCTTCATTTGGGAAACTCCCCAGGCACCCCCTTAATAAAAGCCAAGGATTAAAATATCTCCAGACCCAGAAGACAAAAACACCTTTGCTGTCTGTTTTCTCAGTTATAGCCTTTTTTTTCCCAAAGAACTCAGTCAGCTATATCTATCATATAATATAGTTACAGAAAAAATAATTCTGTCCCTTGCACTATGATATCCTTTCTGATAATTGATACCAGTTCACATAAATATTAAAATGCATTACCCTCATCCTTCCAAATGAGGACTCAATAATATTGTCTCTCTCTCCCGCTCTCTCACTCTCTCACATACACACACTTGCATACACACACGCACACACCTTCGCCCAGCACCTTCTCCCCCTTTCCATCTAGAGTAGAGAGAGAAATAAAAAATTAAAAATATTAGATATTGCCTTTTGACTTGACTGCTAACACAATAAAGCCGCATTGTAAACCGAATCAACGGAGTCTGCTGTTCTTATTGCTCTCTTTGCTGGTATTACTTCATGGATATTAGAACCCTTAGGGATATTGGAATATGAATAAAGATTTTTTTTTAAATCAGCTGGGTTTTTTTTTTCTTGGTTCTGTTTCTAAAAATAATGCGGTTTGCAAAAACAGAAGGTTTGGTTTATAACACAAACAAAATTGTTACATTCTGAATGGGTTGTAAGTACCTGATTCTTTGCCTTTTTACTCATCCCCGCAAAAAAAAAAAAAAAAAAATCTGCAAATCCATTTGCTAACCAGCTGTACCTCTGTGCGAAACAGATAACAACCTGTGCAAGCCAGGGTTTGCTGTGAATCGGTGCTGATAGGCCCGAGTCTCATAGCTTTTTTTAAATGCTAATGACAAGAAACATTTCCGAAGCCAAAACGCTCTTGTAGATCTGTCTTCCTCTATTATGACTGATATTTGCTTGTAAGTACATAGAACACTTGTTCCCTGTCCCTTATCTTCCGTGCTGCAGCATGCTGACCTACATACCATTCAGCACAATATGATGCACAAACATCTTCTATATAATTTTTCATTTTCGACTTAAAAACAGTAGAGGCAAAATGGGATTGCTGCAAATCTAACAAAGAGATGGCATTATTTCCAAATAAAAATGTGCATTTTTCCAAAGAATTTATTTGTCTAGCAGCATGAAGTTCATACATAGCAATGCCGGGAAAGGGGTGTTGAATGGCGATTAGGCAGAAAGGACTTAGAGAGAGACAAAACACATCTTTTATACTACCCAAGAATAATTAAGCTAACTTCTTTCTCACCACAATTAAAAGTTCAGCTTGCTCTGAACTGTGTTTTTGCAATGTCACGAAATGAGGCAGATATAATAATGCTGAAATAGGTACAATAATAACAAAAGAATGAGGGGAGAAAGTGACACGGGGAGCTGTGGGAAGAGATGAAAGAGTCTGTTCTCACACCTGCCATTGTTGGAACACTCCAGACCAAGTTATTTATCTTTTTAATTTCTTGCCGCCCTGGCTGCCTCGTGGTGGGTCCTTCCCAGCCCTGAAACAAGACTGGAGTTTCCAGCAAAACTGTGAAGAGCTGCAGTTGAGACCTTAAACTTGGAGTTATCTGATAATCTCAGCTCCTTAATGCTCCCGGAGACCATTGCAGTTGCAAAAACAGTTGAGCCACGTAAAAAGGAGGACTGAATTTTGAGGACAGCCACACAAAGGAAACCCGGCAGGGACACTGACAAGGTCAAAGGGCAAAGAGGGTGAAAACCCCTCATTAAACTTGGTACACAGCTGAAGACCCCACTCACACCTCCTTCCCTTCACCAACTGAAGAGGTGGCTTACAAATGCACTTAGGTTTAATTTTTAATGACAAGCTGTCTTTGTTTTCCGAGTTTGATGTGTCTTAGACAATTGGAAAATCCCCAACTAAGATAAAAATGGCTTGGGTTGTGGCCCAAATGACTTCTTTCCTTGCACAAAATTACTTATTTGGCTTCCTACTTATTTTGAGGGGACCTGAGTCAGTGGGCTGCCACAAATACTTTTACCATGGTTATTAGATGCTGACAACAGGTTTTAAGCACGAATCACATTTCAGGATCATTATTTTATGGTTCTCTAAAAGTAGAGCAACCTTGTGCAAATAGTTGTTATTTGAATCTGACCAGCTAGAAGCCTCTTCTCCCATAACCCAGATCATAGATAAAATTAATTTTCACACTTTTTGCGATTTTGTAGTTATTCTGCTTAATTGTTTGCACCAGCCAAATGTATCCATCAGCTGCCAGACCCCTGCTTATTTGTGATCAGTGTTAACCCAGCATTTTCCAATTTCTGTGTGATATGGTGAACAGAGCATTCTGCTGAGGGTCGGAGAGACCCAGTGTTCTACCCTGGCTCTACCCCAAACTAGCTGTGTGACTTTGAGCAAGTCACTTGACCTCTCTGAACCTATTTATCTGGGGTTTGGAATAGTTAAATGATAAGAGCTCTTCTGGCTATAAAATTCTACAATTGGCTCCCCATATATCCTTTTCATTTGGGACCACTTATCTCACCACTGTTGGCTCATGTTAACTGCTAAATGCCATAGAACAATTTTCTAAGTGCTTATTTCAGATGATATTGAAAGCTCCTGGAAAACTTTGTCTTTCGGCATTACCATAGATATGTGTAAATGATAACCCGTTTCCACTTTACTATACATTGCTAATGGCAATGTTGTACCCCCACACGCACACGAGCTCCATAGGTCTAACTTATTAATGGTCTATGCTAATGCAATTTCCAGAAAGTATACTGTTATTAAATTTTCTGGAATTTCAACACAGCAAAACAACATATAACTGCTTGATAAATTACTCTGAATAGATTTAGTAATTTGTGTAAGGGTGGCTCTCATTTATGTAAGAAGCCTAAATCCATTTAAAGTTAATTTCTAATTTTCTTATATTTATGTCATTCAGAAATACACTGCTGGTCCAGGAGCAATCTTTCCAAAACCCAAGTGAACTATTAATTTTGTTTGGGTTAAAGCATAAAATGTTAGTGTACAGAATCCACAATTTGCCTGTTACTCTCCAGTCTTTCCAAATATGGTCTAGGAATTTTTTTCTCATGTGACTGAGATTTCACACAGCACTTCTGCTTTTTATCTTAAATACAGGGGAAAAGATAGATGGGTTTATTAAGGCACAGTTCCTAGCAAAGATCAAATTAACACAAAAATTTTCGTGGGCTAAGCAAAATGCATTTGATACTGCTTTTAATGATTTAGATGAAGATATAGTGCACAATTCTGGGGCCCTTTTCTTTTGAGCTTCTACTTACCAAAAAAACACAGATGAAGATGCTACTTCCTCCTTGTCATCATTACTTTAAAATAGACACTTCCTGTTGAATTCTGTCTGATACTGTGCTAGGCACGGTAGGTAGGGCCGTTTATCCAGTTGGAAATGCTGCCCATGATAAAACAAGGAGATAACAGTAAGATGGATTCACCCACACAGAACATGCAGATTACAAAATATAAGCAACGGGTAGAATTCCTACCGGAAATGAAGAAAAGTGTTGAATTTTAAATGCTATGCCCCAGTAACATCTTTTGCTCTAGGCTTCAGCAGACAGTTAATTACATACGTGTGCACATACTCTCACAAACAAACTTACACAAAGTTCAGCAGTATAGACCAGTGATTTAAGAATGACTCACAAACACCAACTGATATTTCTGCTGGGGGATAATCTCTTTCAGAATTTGGGAAGTCCATAATGAAGTTGGAAAGGAACTGAGGTGATTGATTTTTTACTTGTTTTAACCAAATTCATTTATTTATTCATTTACTTAACATTTATTGAGTTTTTGCTATGTGCCAAACAACACGTTTCTGCTAAGTTCAGTATAATTCATGATAGAAATAAGATATTCAAGAAAGAAATCACTCTGGTTCCTAAAGCATTTTCATCCTTAAATTTGCAAACCAAGTAAAATGGATGAAATACTGTTAATAAAATATTTTAAATCTGATTTTTAAAATAAAAAAAAAATTAAAGAGATACTACCTTAACTATCTTTTTATGTTACCACTAGAAATATTTCAAAATCTTATCTCAGGCATTCTTTTGTAATAAACCGAATATATGATCCATTGCATTTGACTTTGAAGATGCAACTAATCTGGTAACCCTAGATTATCTGAAAGTAGATGATCCGAATCACTGTCACTTAATCTTCAACGGGGCATCTGCCTCTAGGCAGAGATAGCCATTTGAATGAATGCAAAGGTAGCTAAGAGTCATGTTCCAAGCCAAGTATGGAGAAATAAATGCCAAGGACATGTCCATTAAAGATACATTTGTTCATCATTTCAATGTGGCATCCTTGGGTTTGGAGATAGCACATCAGGAACCCTTGCCTCACAACCCCCCCCCCCCCCCACGGATAGAGTGAAAACTTCCTTCTTAATTTTCTCAGCTATATAACTAGAGCAACCATACATCCCATTTACTCAGACCATTCAAGCTTACTCCTGTTATCCCAGGATAATTATGAATAGCTTCTATTCATGTGTTCAGAAAAGGCCCTGGTTACAGATTATTCATGACACAGGTCTCCAAATCATAATACATTCAGCAATACATGATATATACCCCAGAACTACTGCATCAGAACAAATTCTAGTCCTGACCCAGCACCGGAAATGCAGCAGGCTGCAAAGTTACAGACACCTGCTAGAATTTATAAACTTCGTCCCCCATGCAATGGACACTTTTTTTTTTTTTAAGAAACAGGCTAAACAAACTACTCTGTCTGATTCGTCAACATGACCTATAGGCATAAGGGCTGTTGAACCATAACTTGCCTCTATCACCCGCTGAACTCACTTAAAACTTCTCGGGATGCAGCTAAGCTTTACTGCATTGTGCACAAAGCCTGACTCTGTTCTGAACTTCTTAAGAATAGAAAATTTATCTTATCCATGTTGGTGTCTCCCAATGCCTTTAGCACGCAGCCTGATTTGTAAGACCACTCAATAAATGTTTGTTGAAATGTCTGGAGCATCCAGTCAAAACACCTGGATGGTTAGCCTAATTCTTTACTTTCCTCCCAGCCATTTATCATCATGTAGATCCAAAGAAATCCAGAGAACAGACCGCCAGGCCTGCGAGCATTTGTGAAGAGGGGTTGCCCAGGTGCACATGGAAGGAAGTAACATCCACACTCAAACCACTGCTTCCCCACCTAGTAACTTTTCCATCTATCTTCATGTTCTTTCCTAAGGCAACTAAATGGCCACATTCTACAACCCAGATAGTCTGGAGGTAAGAGCCAGGTCTTCCCCAACAAGCCCATCAACAAAACAGTTGTTTCCACCTGTATCCCCACACAAATTGAGCCAGAGTTCAGACAAAATCTTGCTAAAGAAATATCAGTGCCTGATGCTCACTTGCATAGCATCTAAGGAAGTCCTGACTCCACAAAGAGACCAGCCACACCGATGGGAGAATAATAAGGAGGTAACGGAGGAGTTTAAAATAATTTTTGCTCCTTCTGTCTTTTAAAAAAGTGGAAGTTTGTCCACAAGACAGTAGGAACTGTAGTATTTGAATAAACCCTCGTTGATTGTGCTGAAGCATTTTGCTCTCGGTTTTCATACTCAAATTTTAATTTGTGATTTTTCAAATCACAACTTCAGCACACTTGTGATTTTTTTTTTTTTCAGAACACCCATGCAGATTACATACATGTGCTAATTGTGTCTCATGGAACGACTTCTATGAACTTACCACATGGGATGGAGTCAAAACTGTCATATAATTTGGCATTGTTCTGGTAAGAAAATGGTTTTCGACAACACCCATCCACCTCTGAAAAACAACAAACAAGCAAAGCAGATTTCAGGCTGGAAAGAAAGGATATAAAGAGTCGGGCCCTGGATACAAGACTCCACATTCACATAACACGTTCTTTCGGAAGGTTTGAGTCTGGGAGCTTTCTCCTTTCATCGGCGGACATAAAAGTTGTTTCAGCAAGAAGTAGGGAACAAAGGAAGACTTTCATTTACAAAAACAAGTCTAATGGCACAGTGTCTGTTAGGAACTTTTATTTATGCGGCACCTGGCATTATTTTTAACTATCTGTGGGACAGAATTGCCGGTGCCAACTCTGACAATGAAATAGTGTGTTTCTGCATCCAACACATAAACCTTTGTCATGTGCATGTGAACGCTGGGCCGCTGTCAGCATCGTGGGTTTTGACTGAAGAACTCTGGTAGAGGGGAGGCGTGCCTGCCTTCTTTATGGGGCTGGTCTGCCTCCCAGATTTTGCAAACAGAGGACCATCCCCGGAAGCTCTGGTCTGAGCCTTCTACAGTTTTTGCCAGTTCCCAACTGCCGTGCACAAATTTCAGTTCTTCCCCATCTCCAGGTAATGGTCTCTGAAATAGCCTTGCAGACAGCAGATGGATGAAGTCAAACTGGGGAATCTTTTCATTCATTTCATAATTCCTCCTAGTCAAAGCAAGGTTTTGGAGTTTTTAATTATTAAGTCTCTAACTCCATCTAAAAGCATTATCCTTCCTTTTTTTTTTTTTTTTAAGATTTTATTTATTTATTTAATGGACAGAGAGAGATCACCTCTGCTGAGCAGAGAGCCCGATGCGGAGCTCGATCCCAGGTCCCTGAGACCATGACCTGAGCCGAAGGCAGAGGCTTAACCCACTGAGCCACCCAGGCACCCCCCTTCCTTTTTTTTTTTTTTTAACCAAAGAAAATATGATCCAGGTACGTAGTCATGTCTTGCTCTGCTAAGGAGAGCAAGTCTAGTTGTTGGATTAACCTAGTTCAAAGCACAGAAGGAAACACACACACAAAGGACTAAGACCATGTTTCGTTGAAGACATCACTTCATCTCTCCCTTTATCAAACTTCCTCGTAAATATAAAAAGAATCTTGGCCAAGAGAATCTCAAATTTCCATTCCAACTCTAACAGGAGTCCATGATGCTCTAAGAGGAACCTCGCTTTGCTACCCTGCACATTTTAGTTGGATGTGAAAATTGTATTTTCAATGCATTTAAGTGCTGATTATAATAGAAAAGAAAGATTTGAGCTAAGAAACCTGCAGATCCTGACCATCAGCTCCAGTAAATTTGCAGGTTCAATATTATATTCTGCTCTGATCAAATAAATGCAGATAGAAAGCTAACCAGATACTCAGACAAAGTCTGACAAAGCTATCCAGTAACAAGTTATATGCTTAATTTGCTCTTAAAGAGAAGCTGGTGTTGCATTTAATCCATATTATAGCCTCCAAGAGCTCAAAACGTGGGTTGGGATTAACCTCTAGCCAATTTTAAATCACACACACACACACACACACACACACACACACACACAAACATAATCTTTTGGAAAATATGAAGTCTTTAGTAAGAATCATTTCTTCCTAAGTATGCCACCAGCAGAGAGTCCAGAATTTTACCATAACACTTGAGAACCCAAATATTAAAACTGCAGCTTTTCCTTTTGGTTTTCAAACTTTTTTTTTTTAAAGATTTTATTTATTTATTTGACAGAGAGAGATCACAAGCAGGCAGAGAGGCAGGCAGAGAGAGAGGAGGAAGGAAGCAGGCTCCCCGCCGAGAGGAGAGCCTGATTCGGGACTCGATCCCAGGACCCTGAGATCATGACCTGAGTGGAAGGCAGCGGCTTAACCCACTGAGCCACCCAGGCGCCCCTGGTTTTCAAACTTTTAAAACCCATTTTACTCTCTCCTGCCCACAAGCCTTTAATTTAGAAAATTAGAATTATAAATTTTCTCCTCTTTCCCAAAATCCAAAGCTCGGTCTCTTCCTGCCCACCCTCCATCTCACCATGGAATGATTGCATATTGCCTGGCTTTCCGAATGCAGCAGCCCCAACCAGATTAGCCAGGAGCAAAACTGAATTCACCATGTGACACTGAATTGCTGGAGTGCCCATAAAAGCTTGTTGCAGAAGAGAGTGAAGGAAACTGTCTCCAATTCCAAAAAAATACCCCTCCGCCCTCAAAAGGGCAGCTTGCAGAAGAGCTGCCCACATCCTCTTTGGGGTCATGCTTTCATTTATTCCCTCAGTTTGTCATTCCCTCCCGGTGGAGTTCAGGCATTTCCTGGGTAGGTAGCCCACACTCTGAGCTCATCAGAGCTTTTCTTTGTCGCTGGAGCTGTTAGCTACATTCTGAGTTCCCATGCACCACACACTTGGTTGAAGCTGGGAGGGGGTGGACAGAAAAGAAGTACACAGATGTAGAGTTAACATTTATGTCCTATAGGGATACCCTTGAAACTTGTTAAAAAATGTCAGTCAAGACATCTGGTCAGCTGTCCTAATCCATATTGGGGTTTTTAGGCTACTGTTATGCCCCAATATGCTTTGAACATTGCCAATATGCTTTCTCCACAGAAGCAGCAGTGTGTCCCCTTTGGTTTCTCAGTTCGTCCCCAGCACTAGTATTTATAGTGTCACGTACTGAGCAAAATGAAAAACCACATACTGTATCTTGTGTGTCTGGCTAATGAAACGGGTCGGACAAACCTTGTGCAATCAGGGACGGGGGCCGATTGGCTTAGGCCGGGTCCATCTTGCAGACTGCAAAAGAATCAGCTGTCGCCAGTGCCATGCAGCAGATGGACAGTTTGCATCCGATTTCCAGTCAG
Organism: Lutra lutra; assembly: GCF_902655055.1. Taxonomy (NCBI): domain Eukaryota; kingdom Metazoa; phylum Chordata; class Mammalia; order Carnivora; family Mustelidae; genus Lutra; species Lutra lutra. The sequence continues at coordinate 137,030,882 of NC_062278.1, read as the reverse complement.
GCGCCAAACCCTTTAGAAGCTTTGGCAACCCGAGCACTATCAGGCAGCAGCCTTTGATGTCCTACAGATGGCTGTGGCGGCCATCTTGCCTTTGCTTCCTGAAAGGCCCAAGTCTTACTTTCAGGCAGCATTCACTCTGGCCTAGGCCCCTGGTCAGCCAGAAACACAGATCCCTGGTCTGAGATGCACTTGACACTAGCCAAGACTTTCCACCAACTTCTACTCCTATGTGGATAGCAGCTAAAAAAAATTTTTTTTTCCTCTAAAAAAGTGTAATACACACATAGAGATACCCCGATCTGATTCTTCCTACTTCAGATTTCCTGAGGTAAACATGCCTCTTTACCTCTTTCCAGATCACTAGTCTAACCCCTAGACAATGGCTTTCTTTTTCCCCAGTACTGCGAGATTTTTTTTTATACTTCTCAAAACCTCCCACTCGTGTCTACTTCTGCATAGATGACATAGGCACCCAGATTTTCCTTTAAAACAAAAAAAAGGCAGAGGGAGAAAAGGAAGGAAGGAAGGAAGGAAGGAAGGAAGGAAGGAAAAATAACTAAAGAACTAAATTATGAGCTGCTTCCTCCTTCCTCCAGATTTCCTGAGGTAAATAATGTCTATTTTCTCCTTCCCGGATCACAAGTTTAGCCCCCAGACAATCTCAGACTCCTTCTTTCCCCTGGCATTGCCACCCAAAGTGGAAGCAGTTGGGTGATTTCAGAATAATCAGGATTGCAAATTGGGAGGTTTTAAATTTGGTGTCCGTTTTAAGGCCCCTCAGAGCTCTGCTTCATCTGGGTCTGACTTGCCCTAAGCCCAAAAGCAGAACAAAGCATCGTCTTCATGGCGGTTGGACTAATCTTGTGCCATGAATAGCCCAGAGTAATCTGTCGAAAAGCTGAGCCTGGAGGTTTTCCAAACGGAGCCCCTGCACATTTGGTAGGAGCAGTTAGGAATTCTGACTGGCACTATTAGTCAGAAGTCATGTCATTGCACCGGAGAAGCAAGCATGAGTCTCTCCTGCCCGCAAGACCAACCTAGAAATTTCCACCTCCTTTCACATGCTCTTGATAGAGCAGGGCAGGCAAAGAGGTTTCGAGCAAGTGGCTGACAAAAAGTAAAAACAAACTCAGTGAAAATAAATTCAATAATGTGTGATTTCCAGCCACTCAAAAGTAATAGAAATATTTGGTAAAAATATATAGATATAAATTGCCAATTAATGCAAACTGGTTAAAGCCAGTAAATGGAAAAAAAGAAAAAGTTAATTAGAGCTTTTTGAAGCTTTGTTATATATACATCATTTGCAGGTGCTACAAAAGTGAAAAATAACCATTATAATTACTAGTATTCAAAGATTCATATTTTTCCCATGTAATTTATTTAGGATTATCAGTTTCCTTGTAGTTATACAAAAGGCCTGTCAAGGTGTTTCCCACGTGTTTGGCTCGTATGTGTTCCAAAAACAAGCTAAAATGCTGTTGTATTTCACCCAGTACAGGGAAGCTACTCTGAGTTGGAAAAAAAAAAAAAATAGGCCAAGTTTTACCTGGATCTCTATCTTGGTTAAATTATCTGACGTATGTTTTAATTTTTTTTTCTTGTTCTTACTGTCTTTATCTTTCTCTCTCTCTCTTTGTTAAAATACATCTGTGTTTGTTGACTGCCCCAGATTATATCTAAGTGAGGAGTGGGTGTACTAGCACCTGGTATAGTATATGTAGCTTAACAATACATATCATTACATTATTTACAGCTCATTTTATGTTATTCAATAGTAAACTGCAAATTAACCCTTCAAGAACCAGTTGGAGAAAACGCTCGGTTAGGCGTGAGACATTCGTTGAAGCTTCCGTGCCCCTTAGAATTGTTAAGAGTACATCTATAACTGTATTCATAAACAGAGAAGTGTGTTCATTACAGAAGGGATGCCCACCAGAGCCAGCTAATTCCTCTCTCAGGAAATCTGTTTCATAATGATATTCCTTACTACACCACACTTGTACTTATGCTGATAACACAGGTTATAAAAGGGACTTAGGACTGGAGTCAATTAATGTACTGGCTCTTTAACCTCCTTTATTAGAGTACATTAGGCACCAAAGGGACTCAGTGTAATGCTGCTGGCAACAGAAAGACCCGAGCGATGCCATTTCGTGCCATCTCAGCCCTGTGTTGGGTTCACAGGGATCCACATCCCGATCTGACCTCATTAGGCACTGATTCCACTGCAGTCCAGTTCAGGCACCCGGGGCAGAAGGTGGGTGAGCGTGGCTGCCGAGCAAGCACATTCTCCCACGCCTGATGAAGGAATCTTCACTCGAGCTGGCTCCCGGGTCCATGGCACCTGTTACTCAGTTGTCGCAATTGACTGTGTCTTCTAGATCATCGAGTTCTGCCCACGTTCATGTGTGGGGGAATTGAGGCCCTGAGAGGCAGAAACAGCTAATCTGAAGTTACCCAGCTTGTTAGGAGCAGAGAGCCCGGATGAGAGAATTCAGAATTCCCAGTTCCTAGAAGGGGGCTCCCACCTGGCTCCTGGTGCTTTGTAAACACGAAAGGCAATCATTAATGAGCAGGCATGAAAGATGAGACCCGGGGAAGGGAAAGGAATGGAAGCATAAATATAAATAAATTCTAAAAGAGAGAGAGTGCTCAGGAATTTTAAACTGGATTGCAACAGAGAAATTACAAGTTTCAAAGTTCTCTTCGCTAATAAGAAATCTGGTTTCTCTTTTCTCCCCTAATTAGCATTAATGGGGAAATAAATGTATGTGTTGAAGCAAAATTGAAGGCATTCTTAATAATGCGCAGTTCTCTAAAAGGAGGATATGATATAATCTGAGGTGAGAAAGAGCCCGCTGCCACTGTGCTACCCAACACTGCCGCTACCCTTTGAAGAGCTCAACAATGTCTTGTTCCCGAATTAATCAGTCTCAAGACTATCAGCAATTTAGCTACATTTTGTCGGTAATTAGCTTGATAAATTAAGATCTGCAATAGAAAACATGGCATCTTATTGTTCCTGAGGTTTTATGGTATTTTTCTAAAAACAGCAGCTTTCTTTTAAAATGTTCACTTCTATTGCAAGGAGACAAAACACAAAACCCAAAGTTTGCCGAGTCTGGCTTCAGACAACAGCCTGCCCCAGATCCACTGGGCAAAATATCAAAGATGAACCACTCATAATGCAAACTTCAAACATGTGGTTTAAAAATAATATTCAAATCCTAGGACTGTGGGCAGTGGCTTCTAGATAGTGAGAAACTATCAGTTCAGTTCCTTCATGTTCTCCGTTCTTTTTGATAATCATGGAACAAATGAGCTGGGGGAAGAATATTATGCGAAATGGTAAAACACGGAGGGATGTTTGCCTGCTAATCCAAATGACTCCCTGCGTATTAAGAGCGCAAAAATGACAAGTTAGAAGCCGAGCTCTTTTTCATCAGAACTGTCCACAAATGAGATGATCTCTTGGGGCTCATTTCCATTCAGGGAATAGCGAGAGTTATTTTAAATGACCAAGCCATTTCAGAAGGGTAAAAGCGTATCACCACATCCATGGGGTCAGAACTGCTCTCTCTCAAAGACTTGAAATGCCCCAGGAGGGCCAGAGATACAGTTCCCTCCCTTTCACAATGAATGAAAATGAGCAAAGGTATCTTCTTCTGAAACATGCTAAAAATATAGCAATTACCCGATACAGATGTGCTGTTATAAACTCTTATTCCAAAGCATTCTGTTTCAGCCATGATTTCCATTGCAGAAAACTGTACTAATAGAAACATCCCGATTAATCTGAATTTGAGATATTTCATACAATGTATATTACCTTTCTGCTGCCTGCAACCTTCTGCCAGGTTTTTTTTTTTTTCTTTTTAGGAGGTGCTTTGAGGGGACCATACCATGAGAACAATACACAGCTGCTGCTGTATAGAGATATCTAATTGTCAATATTGTGGAAATTCTACAGCTTATTACGTGCATTCAGTCTAATTCTGGGCAAATTGCCAGTCACTTCAGGGACAATCAAGTGAGCCACGTTACACGTGGTACAGCATCACAGCTTTAAGATACCCGGCTGTTTTGCCTCTGGCCAGAGAATGTTTGTACCAGTGCTACCGAGTGAAGGGGGGTAACTACAAATAAAATAAAATTTGTATTTTTTCAAGTGGGCTGCATTTCAAGCCCAGATGTTAGTAATGAAAGATTCAATTTAAGGATTTAAATTACAAATAAATAAAGTATGAAACAGATGTGATTTTTAAGGAAGTTCAAATTATCCAGGAAGAAAAATATCTCTGTGCATGACAAAGTAATAGGGATTGTCTTGAAGAGTCTGTTGAAACCAATCTGCTAAGCGCAATTCACCCCGAGGACAGGATTGGTTTGAAATGGGAAGGACTGGTGGAGCTTGTCATTAAACAAAAATTGTGTTTAATAAAACTTTATAACCGTGATTAATCCTATGAGGCCCTAAAGGAGTTTGCAGTTTCTGATAAACACATTTTCCTTGTTTGCAATGGTAATGATATTTTGAAGTGAATGGAATAAGAACAAAAAACTCTAAGGGTAGGAAAAGGAGGATTTGGCAGGTACCACCTCAGCAGAAATTACAGGGATAAGTAAGAAACAGGGGCCACCCATTAGGAGACTGCCTCGATGTGCGTGCGACACGTGTGCACATAGGTAGGTGCAGATATTACTAAGAATCCAAATTATTGAGCAGGCAGTAGCGGAGCACATCTTTATTTATACAGACAAGCTAATAAGGCTTTTTTTTTTCTCTAAGCTGATCATTAGGTTTGCCTATCAAAAGGATGACAGTGATTTAAGACTCAGTGTCTCATATTTGGAGAATATTCCTTGAAGATAAAATCAGAGGGGACCACCAAAGTTGTGCTGTCCGGTACAACAGCCACAAGTCATATGTGGTTATTTAACTTAAATGTTTCCATTTTCCATTGCATGGCCACGTTGCAGGTACTTACTTAGTAGCCACATGTGGCCAGTGGCTACCTTATTGAACAGTGCAGATAAAGAACACTGCCATCACCACAGAAAGTTCTAGTGGACAGTGTTTTGCAACAATACAGCAAGATCAGATTTGGATATCAGGAGATAGTCTGACGCTCAGGTCTTGTCGTTGTAGCCATGGGACCTGGTCCTTTTTGGTTCTCCCTTGTCTTTATCATCCTGAATCTCCTACACACTTGTGTATGTGTGGACACACACATACAAAGACATATATACTGGTACTCGGACAAGGCTGACACAAGCAACCGTGACCATAATAAGCTTTGTGAGTCCCCAAGGAAAAGTCAGCCTGCAAGCCCAGCTCTGCTAAGCCGACCTCACCTGCTGGTCAGTTAGCCCTAAAAGGAAACTGAGGACAAACACCTCCAAGAATTGCATTCTCACTGTGGAGGCATTACCCCGGGGGGGTCAGAGTGCCAACAACCAGACCCTGGCTGATCAAGAGCCCACAAAACCAAATAATTTTGTGACAACTTGGTTGTGGGGAAACGGAAACAGCAAAACAATAGGGCTTTCACAGGAGAACCAATAAAGGGGGGGAAAAAGAAGTGTGATTCCTTTAACACAGAAGCTCTAACAATTGGGTTGTGTCTGTGATGGAAATCTTGTCTCTGGGCATCTCCCCTCATGCCAAATGAGCCTCCTTTGAGTGCCAGCCTGCACACAAACCCACCCTGGAAGCACGGCACAGCTTCTTTGTGCACGGGGCATGATCCCTCTGCCGCATGAACTTTTTCTGACTCCTCGGAACTGCCAGCAGCCATTTCACTCAGATCCTGGCTGTGACGGGAGCCATACTGCCTCCCTGGCATCAGATGGAAAATGTCATTTTATGAAAGCTCAAAAGTCAAAATCTTTTGAAAGTCAAACCCCTTCAGTATGTGCCAGACTATTGAAAGACTTTCATAGGGTCTTCGTATTCCGGGAGGACGCTCAAAATGTGTACCTTCTCCGCTGCAGCGAAGCAGGTGCCTCTCTGTCGGCTCTCACCCGGCCTTCCCCTCGCTCTCTCTTTATTGGAGGATTTTTGTTTCATAAAGTCACACATAGTTCCATCTCTGAGATTAGGGTAATATAGACAGTAAAAGAATCCTAGCTTCTTGGAGCTAGATGAGACCTCAGAGATGGTCAACAGCGGAGTTCATAACTTGGGGTCTACAGACAACTCGAAGGTTCATGAGTGGCTGCAGGAAGCATGCGACTCTTTGGGCATAAAATCGTGGGTATGGGCATTTTTCTGAGAAGAGAATTCACAGCTTTTATCAGGCCATCAAAGTCCAAAGAAATGTTCTGATCCCACCCATTTTAAGTTCCAAAACTGGGGCTCAGAGAAATGAAGCAACTTCCAAAAAGTCACACCAGCTAGTTTGACTCAAGTCAGATTGAAAACTGTTCTCTAGAGTCATAATCAACTGCTCTTTCCACTATAACAGACCACAGAGGGCATTTTTCTTGTTGCCTGTAGTTAATTTACATGTCAAAGTTCATTCAAAATCCTTGGATCTTGAAAGCCAAAAAAAAGTACAATAGAGGATTTCAAGGAAATGCTCAATTGAAGGTGTGCTGTGTTCTGTTGCTACAACACAGACTCTCAAATAGTTCCTTATATAGAGGGAAACTTGGGGAATTTAATGTTGTTTGGCAAAACTTAATTTTTTGTCTTTCCCCAAATTTTAGAATTATTTTAGAAAGAAGACCCCACCACTGGTTATTTCCTAGAAGGTAATATTTATTTTGTTTTCAAATAAACTCATTTACTGGGTTTTGCTACATGCCTTGGATTTTCAATCGACATAAGCACATGGATAATTAGGAAATGCATGGGTGTTAATATTATATGCTTACCGCAATTTTTAAGAACTTGAAGAGAAAAAAGAATATTCGTTTTTAATTGAAGCTTTTAAGACACTTGAAGTATATTTAGTTATTTCTTCTACAACATAATGGTTAAGGGCCCAAATTCAAAGCAGAATGACTTGGACTTAACCCTGGCCCCATCCCTCACCATCACAAAAGCTCTGTGGTCCTGGAGAAGTCACTTAACCTCTCCAGACCTCAGCTTTCTCATCTGTGCAATGGAAATAACAATTCTACCTTATAGAATTGTTTTAAGGGATTGTTATAAAACAATACACTCAGACTTCATACCATGTATGGCACAAAGAGAGTGCTGGGAAAGCTTAGCTCATGATTACAATAAATTTTAGATGCCCAAAGTCAGATATTTTTAAAGTATAGTAAGATCAACAAACCCATTGTGGTGGATTGAATGATGGCCCCCAAAATGATGCATCCCACATTGTAACCCTCAGAACCTATGAACATGACCTTATTTGTAAAAAAAAAAGATCCTTGCAGATGCAAATTAAAGACCTTGAGAGGAGACCATCTTGGATTATTTGGGTGAGCCCTAAATTCAATGACAGATGTCCTTATACAGACACATGGAAGAAGAGGAGAAGGGCATTTGGGGATGGAGGCAGAGACTGGAGTCACTCGGCCACCAGCCAGGGTAACACCTGGAGCCTCCAGAAGCTGGAAGTGGCAGGAAGGATTCTCCACTAGAGCCACAGAAGGGAGTGCAGGTCAGCCAACACCTTGATTTCAGCTTTCTGGCCTTCAGACTCTGAAAGAATACATTTCTTTTGTTTTAAACCCCCAAATTGGTAGAATTTTCTAGAACAGCTGCAAGAAACTAATACACCTGCTATGCCTTAACTGCGACTATGTGCATTATTGATACACACTTATGTAGTCTGCAACAATATAAAATTGGGATGATTTTTAAGCAGGCACCACAAATGATAAAGTATTTTATTTAAACCTAATAAAATTGGCAGAAAGTTGATGAAGCCCTCAGTTTTCTTGAGGATTTCCTTGACTTCTAGGTCTACTTTCTCTGAGGCTGCCCCAGAGTTAACAAAATCTGCAGAGTTTGGGGTCATCTCAGAAACTCACTGCTCCTCTCCCCCAATCCTCTTATCTTACCCTACCTAAGAGAGAACAGAACAAGATACCTCACCTGGTTTTACAACAAAAAAGGGAACAAGCACAGTTGGTCAAACCCGGGAATTAACTCAGCAACCAAATTCAAGCAGCAAAGCTGAAGACGGAGTGGCCCAACAAAGGCATGGACTACTTCCTACAAATGGAATTTTTCTTCTGCCTCTTTGGAGGGTTCAGAATAATGACATGAGAGTAGGACTCAGAAGGAAAACAAAATAGAGCAATTCTATTTCCCTTCATTGAAGTAGGTTAAATAATCATCTCTTCAAGAATGTTTCCGTGCCCATAAAATGGCATTGCCCCTCAGCAATGCCAGGGGACATCTTTTCAGGGAAAATGGTCAAACCAGTTTTGTCACCTTCCTGGGTAGCCAATGTCATCAAATGCATGACCAATCTGATCATATCAGTGCTTAGCCTGCATCCCCTCAGCTCCCCTTAATGGCATCTGTTTGCCCATCACCCAGCTTCTGAATTCTCTGCTCTCTGGTTGCCAGTTGTAACTTAACTGTCTCCAGGACAACCCCATAGACATGCCATTCTGAGGAAGAACGGATTTGGTGAAGTCTCTTTACAAGTCTTCTCCTGGGGCGCCTGGGTGGCTCAGTGGGTTAAGCCTCTGCCTTTGGCTCAGGTCATGATCTCAGGGTCCTGGAACCGAGCTCCATATTGGGCTCTCTGCTTAGCAGGGAGCCTGCTTCCCCCTCTCTCTCTGCCTGCCTCTCTGCCTACTTGTGATCTCTCTCTGTCAAATAAATAAATAAAATCTTTAAAAATAAATAAAAGTCTTCTCCTTCTGTCATTAAAAAAAAAAAAAACTGAAACTTCTCAGTCTTTTTTTCTTCTTGGTCAATAAGAATCATGTGGTTTCAAATTAGGAAGGAAATTGCCAGTAGGTCCAAAATAGTAGGGGAAAGAGATAAGGGTAAGAAAGGGGGGGAAAGCCACCTCTGAGAGAGCAGCCGATGGAGGGAATCAAGTACAGGTTGGAGAGAAAGATGGCAGAAGAGAAGCAACACTGGACAAAGTCAAGAGTCAGGTTCAAATCCTGAGGTTCTGTCCTTCTCATTTGTTCAAGTTTGGGAGTCTTCCTGAGCCTAGTTTCCTCCCTGTACAGCAAGCATAATACTCACTTTCCGGACTTTGAGAATCAACTGAGATAAGATAGGTTAAAAACATTTCATGAGCTCTAAGTGCCAGAAAATGTTTGATTCTTTGCAGGTGTGATCAACAAGAATTAGCATTGTCTGAGGAATTGTAGCTGTCCCTGCCCCCATGCCAACAGCACCCCCTACCTGAGAGACAGCACCCACTTCCTGTTTTTCCCTTCTTCTATCCTGCCCCAGCATCTCTGCCACACCCTCCAAGGAGTCCATCTTCTTCTAACTGGCTCTTTGGGATTTTCTGAGGCAGAATTAAGAGGAGGGAGAGAAGACAAGAAAAGCAAAAAGGAAAAAAATAGAAGGGGAGAAAAATGGCTAAAGACAATTTACATATGAAAGTGCTGAGGGGTGGGATGCCTGGGTGGCTCAGTGGGTTAAAGCTTCTGCCTTCGGCTCAGGTCATGATCCCAGAGACCTGGGAGGGGAGGCTCAGGTCATGATCCCAGAGACCTGGGAGGGGAGCCCCGCATCGGGCTCTCTGCTCAGCGGGGAGCCTGCTTCCCCCTTCTCTCTCTGCCTGCCTCTCTACCTACTTGTGATCTCTGTCAAATAAATAAATAAAAATCTTAAAAAAAAAAAAAAGTGCTGAGGGCCAGGGAGCAGCAGGAGAGAAGGCGTGGTTGTGCACGTCCAACAAAGAGGAATTTTTTTAAGTAATTCGACAGGAGAGGCATTGGAGTCATTGCAGAATTGAGAGAGTGGACTGAAGGGAAAGGAGTTGCTGTAGATTTGTATTTCAATCCTATCACAGATTTCCAAAAATCCAAATAGAGAAGAGAATTCCTTTTTAATTACTTTTGGCTTTGAAAATATGATTCTTGAACAAGATGCGGCTTCCAGTCTGAGCCATATGGGACATTGGTTTTATAAGGATTATAAACTCTAGCTGGTTGGACTGAGGAGTTTGAACTATCAAGGTATAAATGTGAAGTTGTTTTATATTTCTACTAACTGCTACCAACCGTGCTCTGCCAAATCATCCAATTTTTCTATAGGTTGGGGGTCATCCTGTGTGATACCTCAGCCTGATTCCAGAAATTGTTAGTCACTTTCGGTTATAAAATGGTCCCATGTGGGTAACAAGACGTAGTCCTTAGTGCTTAAGAAGATGTATTGAATTCCGAGTTCCACCATTCCCTGGGCAGGAGCACTGTGGCTCTGTGGTACATAGGAAATATGATCTGCTTTCTTTCCCATACTTCCTTCTTCCCTACGCTTATTCCTTCATGTTCCACAGGAAGGGAGGAACAGAAAAGGGTTATTTCCTAATGTGATTGCACTAGCCAACTGACTGCCTTTTTTGTTGAGCAAAAGCACTGCTCCCTTACATAAACACCCCTCTATCATGGTTTAGATGCCTGATCCGTCTCATAGTCCCGATCCCTCGTGAGGCTGTTAGAGGTCTCCCCTGGCCTGCAACGGGAGAATCTATCCCTGTCATTCCCCTGCTTTGGCGGTTCCTTGAGAAATGCTGCTGTATACATCATCGACCCCCAGCAGCCACGAATGTGTGAATGTCTCTACCCCACACTTGAGAGGTCTTCCAAAACCCGGGATTCCCTAATCTCATCCATACCCCAGATTTTCAGTTGTACAGCTTGGAGGCATTATGGTCCATCTTTAGTTTGGGAACTCAGGAAGGCAACTTGTTCCCTCTACTTGCCAGAACCATTATGCAATTTCTCCTCTGTGCTTTTCCCCCACTCAGCTAGCACTCGGGTGGATCGCCAGACCCAGAGGTTCAGCAAACACCCAGCCAAGGAATAAGGTACTAGTTTCCCTTGCTATCTCAGCTTCTGAAAAGAAGACCAAGTAAGTATTGCCCATAGGGGAGGAAAGATGCGTCATCCTCTTCAGCAAAGTGTGTTGGTTAGCATGGACTCTAATGCAAGACTATCTGGGGTCCAGTCCTAAATTTATCATTTACTCCCTGGGTGTGCTGGTTATTTTTCTATTTTTCTATCAGCAACAAATCCATTTTTTCATGGGCGCTCTAAGGCACACCATAAAATTGGTCTAGTACTCTACAAACTACATTTGCAGACTCTTGCCGGGTGGCATACCATTTTACAGATTGTAAGAAAAGAGGAAGGGAGACTTAACCCTCCTGCTTCCAGCTCCTGTCTACAACACTCCTGCAGTGGCGGACAGCTATGGCTCCAACCTAATTCTACGGCACTCGTGGCATCAGCGTATCACACCCTCTCATGGAGGGAATCAAGTACAGGTTGGAGAGAAAGATGGCAATGCTAGTAGCAGACATGCTAGTGCCCCTTCCCACCCCCCCTCCACCGCCACCTTCTTAATGAGTACCAGCTAGCTTTGCTCTTTTGTTGCCCTGAGTACCAACCAAGCCTTCCCACCTGCGTGGTTGGCTGTGCACCCACCAGAGCTCAGAGCACCATCCAGCCGTGCCTCCCACAGAGGTCTGAGCACCAGACCCTCAAAATTCCCTTCCAATATTTAATCACTTGCCTTGCAGAATTTCCTCTTCCAAACTCCAGCTTCTAGTAACACTTCCTCTTCCCTCTCTAGTAATGGCTGAGTCCTATCCTGAGAGATTCTTAATTAATTGGTCTTAGTTATGCCCTGGGATCAGGAGTTTTAAACACACTCTTATGTATCCAAAGTAAAGAACCATTGCAATAAGCCATTTTACAAATAATGAGAAAAGTTTTATGCAGATGCATCCACATCTTATCACACTAGTTCTCTAAGACCATCAGCACATTTGCAAAAATGTTGTTCACAGGTAAGGTCAAAACAAGGATGGCTATGTAATTAATTCTTAAAGTCAGAAGGTAGTTATTGAAATTCCACATGCCCAGCACTATACTGGGTACTATTCAGGACACAAAGAAGTGAAAGATGTGGTCTTTGATCATCAGATAACTTTAATTTAGTTAGAGAAGTCAAGATTAATACTCATGGAAAAAGGAAGAACTGTACACAGACATAAGACTGTAATTGGCATGAAAACAAAACATACAACAGGGATAGTTCAGTCTAGTGTTAAAAATAATCCTCTTGGGGCTCCTGGCTGGCTTGGTCAGTGGAGCATGACACTCTTGGTCTCAGGGTCATGAGTTTGAGCCCCATGTTGGGGCTAGGATTACACTTTTAAAAATATTTAAAAGCAAAAACACAAAAACAATCCTCTCTTCTTCAAATCTCACCAAAGCAGGAGAACAGACTTTCCTCCACCTACAGGCTTCAGACCCTTTCCATCAGAATCACCAGGGTCATTTCTATTTTAAGATTCCCAAGCCCCACCCCGTTGTCTCTCACTCAGAGGAGCCTAGCAATAGCACTCTAACTCTCCAAATGATCTCAGTAGAGGTGGTTTCCAACCATCCATAGGAAAAAAAACTCCATCCTATTACTTCATCCTACTTTTCTAGCAAGTAGTGCCCTGCCTCTGGGATCCAAACATCCAGCCTCCCAATCCATTGTCCCCTGCACTTACCTGAGCTCCTGAGCTCCTCATTATAAATTATCTTCAATATCAAACTGCTCTTTCAAGACTTGACCAAGAACTCTGCACTGATCCCAGCCCTAATTTCTGTTCTCACCTAATTATTGTTGAACTTGGATTCTACCACGCCCACTTACTTCTGGGGCTTTTTTCAGTATGTCTTATCTGCCCACCCCCAGTGTTACCTCCATGCTCCTAGTATGTCTCTGAAGCTGAGAGCAAGGCTCCTTCATAACCTATAGGTTTCTGGAAAGTGGAGTTTATACCTTACAATTTGGAACAGAGTAAAACTAATTGGCTATCACAGCAACCAAAACCCATAGCCTTAGATTCATCAGTTGAGAGCTTTGAACTAACCAGCTGAAAGCTGGAATGCATATTCAATTACAGAAATTACCAAATTTTACCTCCTCCTTATTGGAAATGAAAGTAGAAAGAGCTAATGAGGTTTTGTGCAGTTCTGAATAATGATACTACCTATTGCGACAGTTGATGGTTTACAAAATTCTCATATGCCTTAACTCTGTTGACCCCTTTACAACTTTGTAAAGGAGGCCATGATGTGATGTCATTTTCATCCCCACTTTATGACTGAGGAAACTGAGTTACTAAGGCCAGCTTTGGAAGACTATGAACCCCCTGAAGTCTCCTGAAGACTCTTTGGTCACTGACTAGCATTCATCAGGGTCCAGATAAGTCTACACAAGGAATAAGGAACACCAAGCTTGTGTCAGATATTCTACACATATTATCCTTCTCCTCTTCCCCTGACTCATTCCTTCTCACCCCCAGTGGTTTTCCCACTGTTTCTCCAAAATGCCAGACACCTCCTGCCTCAAGACTGCTATGCCCATTGGTCTCTCTGCCTGGGAAGAGTACCCTCCAGCTACCCACAGGATCCCTTCTTTATTTCCTTCCAGCCTTTAGTCAAATATTCTCTGTGAAGACTTCCTTAACCAACGTACTTAAAATTCCAATTCCCCACTACCAATTGCTACCCCTTCACTGTTGTTTTTTAATTTTGTCTCCATGGCCCATATCACCACTTGACACAATATTCATGTTCTTTATTGTCTATCTCCCCAACAATAGCATATAAACCTCATGAGCACAGATTCTTATCTGCTTTGTTCGTCGCACAAAGTAGGCAGTCAATAAACGTTTGTCAGATACGTTATAACATCTAAGCCTTCAGCATCTCTGCAAGATAAATGTTATTAGTTCCACCTTAGAACTGAGGAAACTAAGACAAAGAGTTTAAGTGATTTTTCCTAAATCTAGAGTTGCCAGATTTAGCAAATTAAAACATAGCATGCCCAGCTAGATCTGAATATCAGAAAATCCAAAATTAAGGGGTTTTTTAATTTTTTTTAAAGATTTTATTTATTTATTTGACAGACAGAGATCACAGGTAGGCAGAGAGGCAGGCAGAGAGAGAGAGGAAGCAGGCTCCCCACTGAGCAGCGAGCCCGATGTGGGGCTCGATCCCAGGACCCTGGAATCATGACCTGAGCCGAAGGCAGAGGCTTTAACCCACTGAGCCACCCAGGCACCCCCAAAATTAAGTTTTTTAAAAGAAGTATGTTCCATGGAACATTTAGGGCATAACTTATAGTAAAAATCTGAAAATTTATCTGAAATTCAAATTTAATGGATCATTCTGTATTTTATCTGACAGCCTTACCCAAATCGCACTACAAGTAAGAGACAGAACTGGGAATCCCACCCAGGTTTCTTTGACCACGAAGCCCTGCTACCATCTCTCATTCTGAAAAAAGAGATCAGACAAAGACAGATGTAGCTATCCTCACAAAAACTACTGATGAAGAAAGTGCCTTAACATGCCTTGCCAAAAGTTCGGTCATAGTCTCTGATACAGCTATACCTACTCAAGGGGGAGAAAAGCCCACTTCATTCTTCTGGGCTGTCAGTCTTATAGCTTTCATAAGCATTAAATTAATTTAAAAATCTAGAGCCTCTCAATGGAATTACAGTCCTCTAATTCAGTTGCCTGTTACTTATTCTGTATTAATAATCCCATTCTATGACCAGCCATTGGATATAGAGGAGTTGATCTCATAAAATTTTAAAGTAAACCTGTTTCATTCCCAGGAGGGCCCACTGTGACAGAACCTATTACAGAAGATTGACAAGAAAATATTTGGGTAGCCAGGACATTCTCTGGAGCAGCATAAGATATTTAAATATTTACTTGCAGTGTGATGATACTTCTAAGAAAAGAATGGCTGGCATAAGAAACTTTTTTCCTGTGGATAAGATAGTCCTCAACCAATCATGTAGGGAAACTAACCAAATCTAATGGTGTTTAGCTTCATCATCCCTCATTTAGATTTTCATTAGCAAATATTTTTCCTCACCATTACCAGATATCATCATTTCCTAAGTATGAAGCTTATTTTAAACATGAAGCATTTAGAATCTTAGGAAGAGAAAAGTTTAGATCTCATGATCTTTTGAAGAATTTTAGGGTTCCAGGGTGTTTCTGGGTCTTTCCTATGTAGACTTGGCTCTAACCAAAGTGCTTAATAAATCACAAAACTCTGCACAGACCCAACCGAGCTAAGATTGATGAACAAAGGACCTTGGGAAGCACTCCGCATGTCAAGCAGAGTGTGGGGTGGCCTGTAAGGCACCTCCTGTAGAATTAATCACATCTTGCTCTTTTTATGAGCCCAAGAATTTGTTCCACAGATGCTAGTTTACTGTGAAGACATTTAAGTTATTCCTCAAGGTAAATTACAAGTTCAGAATCTCTCATGAACTATATTTTATTAATTCTCAGAACATTCTGGTACCATATAAAAGATGTAGTACTTCTTGTCTTCATATCATACATTCCCTCAACTTCTTCTAAAAGCATGTGTGCACACGCACACACACATGCGTGTGCACACACACATATACATACACACTATTTATACACAAAACCCAGCCTGCCCAATCTAAGCCCTCATCCCCCTCTTCAGGGTGATTGTTCAGTGATGAGCATGTGACCAGAAATGGATCAACCAGAGCCTTTTCTTGAGATTATCTAATTGATGCTAGCAAGGGAAGCCTCTTGCCTCCTAGACCTCAGAGCTAGAACAATATAAGCCCAAGGCTAATGATAGTTATAATTTCTTGCCATAGGAAGACACCTGTCTGCCACAGGAAAGAATGAAACCAAGCAAAAACAGGCTGCACAGAGAGGGAGGGTCTTAAAAAAACTATGTCCCCTGGTCCAGTCCCAGGCTCCAGAGCTGCCCATGCCTTCCTCAAGCTCTTGCTTTAGACTCCATAAGCTGACCCAGAATCCTTCCAATAAAACCTTTTTTCCTTTAATATAAACTATTTTGACCTGAGTTTCTCTCACTTGCCACCAGTGAGATCCAGATTGATATACAAGGAGAAAATACTATTTCCATTTTATACAGAAGAAAAATTAAAGTACCACAGGTTATGTGCCTTAGCCGTAACTGTAAATAGGATATTAGACTTTGAAATTGCTGCTACCCATCTGAAAACAAATACTTGCAACACACCTCTCCTATAGCTGTGACTTTCAGTCTTACAATTCACTGTAAAAAAAATTCATTTTACACTGTGGTCCAGTATATACATATGTGTGTATATGAAACAAAAATTTCACATAATGCTTACCCTTATTAAGTATGATGCACTCTTTTATTCTCTATTCTATTTCATTTTTTCAAATGCTGTTTGTGACCCACTAAATTGATTTCACCTCCTACTAAGCTGATTTCCCAACTCACTAGTGGATCCAAAATTGTAAATGTTTAAAAAAATTATACTATAACCTTTTTCACAATATATTGCTAATTAAATAATCTTTCTCCCCACTATAAATTTCCCTTAGGTGAAACTCTAGAATATGTAGATTAACTTGTATATTCATTTTGACTTCAGCATATGTAAATTTCAAGTCATTCCTACTAGGAATGATTAGAAAAAGAGAATATTGGGGGATGGTAGGAAAAGGAGGGATGGTAGTAGAACCTAAGAGCAGGTTTTTACCATCACGCCACCAGAGAGAAAGGAAGTGAGTTTATATAAGGCCAACCTGGCCTTAAGTCACCCCCTATGTCTATCTATTTCATCACAAGCTTAATACAAATCAGAGTTTTTGGTTTTTTCCCTCCTCTTCCTTCTCTGCTAGTCTTCTGGTCTCACTATGGCATCACCATTGACCAGAGCATTCAAACTGAAAGACCATTCTCTAAACTAAGCTCTGACTTCAAAATATATCCCAAGTCCAACCAGCACTTCGTCAAGAGCACTCAAATCAGACCATATCATCGTTCACTTGGACTTCTATGATAGCCTCCTCATCCAAAATCCATTCATTCCCCTGCAGTACAGTCTCCATAGAGCTGCCAGAGTAATCTTTGAAAAATCTGAATCAGATCATGTCATACCTCACTTAAACTCCTCCAACATCTTCTCCTTCATATTTAAAACAAAACCGAAACCTCTTCCCATGATTCCCTTTCATGTCCCCAAACTCATGCTTCTTCAATTCTTTATCTCACTGAGCTCCTGCCATCTTGCTGATGAACATGCCACAGTCCTTCTTATCTCAGAACTTTTGTACTCCCTGTTCGTTTCAGCTAAAACATCCTTTCCCCAGATCTTCTCACTTTTCTTAGGTCTCTGCTCAAATTTCATATCCTCAAAGAAGCCCTCCTAAAGTAGCTCCTGCCTCCTAACATTCTCTGTTCTCTTCCCCTGTCCTATTTTCCTCCATTGCACCTACTTCTACCTTAAGTTATATTTTTGTTTATTTGTTTAAGGTCTGCCTCCCTCACCAGAATGTAACTTTCAGGACAGTAGGTGTTTACCACTGACTCCCTGAAAAGACCATCAAAATGAGCTGTTGATCAAGCAAAGCCAAGGTTATTGCTTGCACCAAAGAGTCCAAAGAAGCGTCCAATGCCTTGACAAGTCTTACTAGCATCTCAGAAGGGAAAAGTGAAAATCAAGTATTTTAAATTTGGGGAATTTCATTTAAGACAACTATTTCAATGCAGGTATCCTGATTGGAACTGAGTAAAGTTTGTGATAGAACAGTTTAGGATTGCTGGGCTCAATGGACAAGGGTTTTGAAGAGATCCTTGAAGTGTAAACAGTGTTGGATAAGCTAGTCAAGTATTATTCTGAGAAAGAGCTATTATTACCCTAATGAGACCTGATTGACTAACCTGTTATTCTGACAGGAAAAAATAGATTTCCACAAGTTCCTGAAACAATAAATTTACGGTAGTTTCCCCTTATACCAAGGAGACAGGTTCAAGACCCCAGGTGGATGCCTGAAACTGTGAATAGTACTGAACCTTACAGACACAATGTACATACATACGTATAATAAAGTTCAATTTATAAATTAGAATCAGTAATATATTAGCAATAATAACTAACAATACAATAGAACAATTATAACAACCTTCTGTAATAAAGATTATGTGAATGTGGTCTCTCTCTCAAAATATCTTATCATACTGTACTCACACTTCTATTTCCTATGATGATGTGAGATGATAACATCCCTATGTGAGGAGATGAAGTGAGGAGCATGACCTCACATAAGGCTACTATTGACTTTCCAATGATAAGTTAGAAGGAGGATCATGTGCTTCTGGATGAAACTGAATTGAAACCACAGAAAGCAAAACCATGGATAAGGGAGGTCTACTGTATTCACTAATTCATCTTTCTGGACGAAAATTTTCTGGGATAGTAAAGTCATCTCCTTTTTTTTTTTTAAGATTATTTATTTGTTTGAGAGGAGAGAGAGAGAGGGTGCATGCGTGCAGGGGGAGAGGCAGAAGGAGAGAATCTCAAGCAGACTTCCCACTGAGCATGGAGCCCTAAGGAGTGGGGCCCATCTTGACATCATGATCTGAGCTGACATCAAGAGTCAGACACTTAACCAACTGAGCCACCCAAGCACCCAAGATAGTAAAGTCATCTCAATGCTGTCTTTTTTCTTAATCCTATTAAGCTTTATAGCTGTATATGGTTTTATGTATAGGAATCATATTTATCTGAATTAATAACATAAAGTGTTCAGAACCATGCTTGGCACATAGTAAGCACTCAACAAATGTTTACTGCTATTATTCTATAGTTGTAGAAAGTTTCTTTCAGGTGCAACAAACATTCAATAAATGTTTGTTGAATTA
The DNA here is from genome assembly GCF_902655055.1 of Lutra lutra. NCBI lineage: Eukaryota > Metazoa > Chordata > Mammalia > Carnivora > Mustelidae > Lutra > Lutra lutra. The sequence continues at coordinate 137,012,002 of NC_062278.1, read as the reverse complement.
GTTAATTAATTATTATGGTTGGGAGAACAAAAACAGAGCTAATCAACCATGAGAGATAGAAGCCATTGGTGATATATCCTGCTATCTCCTTATGGGCTCTGGCATGGCATTATTATAGGCAAAAATACTGGGAAGAATGTCAGAAAAAAATTCTCTGTTGTAATGAACTAAGAGGATTAAATGAAGACTCCTCAGTACTATCTCTACATCAAACATCCTTGTGTTGTGGACCCTGGTGGGACCTCATGATGGAATCAGAAGTTAAAAATATGAAAAGGCAAAATTGTTGGCCTGTCAGGTGGAAGATCAGACACACCAAATGGGCCCTTCCATGCATCTACAGCAAAGCAAACACCTGTTCATAAGTCTCATTGAAACTGCAGGGGAAGAGAGATTCTGAAAGTTTTCTATTAAGCAAGGATGGTGAATGGATATTGATTTTGCACTAATAATAATGTAAGATGTGCAAAATGTTATACATAGTATCAAGTATAATTTTTCTTAGTTGAAAATAATACTTTCATACCAATATAAATTGAGCACCTGTCAAAGATTTATTAACTCATTAATGAGGGAGGCAGTAAGTAGGTAACTCCAGTCTAGAGAGCATTTTGAGGAATGGGGTATTTATAGGCATTTAAAAAGAAATGTTAGAATTAGATTGCAAGGCTAGATACAAAATGGATTAATGTTCCACAGGACATCATTGCTATTGGACAGAAATTATTTGCCCATCCGCCATATAAGATCTACAAACTAACATGCAACTTCACAGAGTTTGAGCCCTTAATTAATAGTAAACAACAAAGTCAAGGAAAGTCACATCCCTAAGATAATTAATTATCCTTAAGTGGCCTTGTTAGACAATGCTCCTATATGTCATGGAAAGACATGCCTGATTTCCACGCTTTGAAGAATTTTTCATAATAATATTCTCTTTGCTTCATGTGCTATCTTCTTTCATTTCCATGAGTTTCATTTCCATGGATTCCATTACTTTTTTTTTTTCCATTACTTTTCGTAGCTTTCGAGATTCTCTCTATTTGGATCAGCACCTCTATTGTTCCCTTAACATATTATGGTAGAACACCACAACAGAGAAGTTTTTTATTCGTTGAGTTTTTGTCTGTTTGGTGGGGGGACATCAACCTCATGATTGAAAAGGGTCGTTGGACTTCGTGTTTGTCTCCTTCTTCAGACTGCAGGCTCCTCAAGGCTAGTATTTGGTCAGTTCAAAAACATCAGCATGGCCTCTGCTATATATTTCAACTCTCTAGTAATGCCTGATATGTACTGGGAACACGCTTAATCATGATCCCTAGACAAATGAATGAATGTAATTAAAGCAAAAAAAAATTGTTATCCTTAATCAGGAAAAAGTTACATAGTTACAGAGTGGTATAATACATAGGTCCAGGTCATGAAGGAGTTTTATATGACAGAGGGGCAGTTCGGCTGGCTTTTAGGACAAACAGAAATCAGCCTATGAGGAAAAGGCTTTGGGGTAAAGCAGACGTTGTTGCAATTAGCCTTTAGCCCAGAAGATACTCTTTTTTTCCACCTAAAATAACTGCGGTGTATAAAATCCCAACCACCACCCTTAGTGGTGGGTCTTAAAAGAGGATTGCATTCAAGAGTTGATCCTCCCAGTTTCGGGGCGGGGGGGGGTCTGTCATTAAGGAATTTTCCCAGTAACTGTAAAGAAGAAATATTATAAGAGAATTATGTGTTTGTTATATTTGTTTTATGTTTTATTTAAGGATTTAAAATAGCTTCAAATAAAAGATACAGAAAAAGGTAAATTTTTTCTGGTGGAAAAATGTCATAAAGAAAGGAAAATAGGTACTGTTACCAGAAATCTAGCCTCAAGCATCCTGGTAGCCAAAGCAAGAGAGAAAATTTTACAACTTGCAAAATAAGGGAAATACCAGAAGTTTTTCACTAGCACTGAGTTATGCAAGAATTTACTTTGCAGACTCTTGTATAGGGACACTAGAGAGTCAAAGCCTTCAACATAAGTTTTACAAAAGATGAATTTATGCTCTTTATATTTCTGTTTCTGGTATTGTTGCTTACTAAAAGCTAAGTCCACATTATAACACCTTATATAGGTAATATATCCAGATATGTAGCATTTGGTTAATCAAACTATATATGAAGGTATAACTTAGAGAATTTGCAGAGATGAAGCTGGAAAATCCTTTGGTTTTCAGATATCAATTAATTGATTCACACTTGACCAAAGCTATGTAAGCAGCCAATTTAAGACTGAGATATAAATGTTAATAGGGAGAAGATACATGCTACTAATCTTTGTACTCTCTGTGCCCTGTTTGATGCCTGGCACATAATAGGGACTCAATAAATACTTGACAAACAGTACTAGTGACTGCTGAATATTCCTCATAATGGAGAGCTTCCAGGGGCCATGAAGTAGCAGAGATGGCCTTGAACAAAGGACTCCCGTCCAGATCTGAGTAGAAGAAATGTCTCCTCTCTTCCTATGTCAGTGAATCTAATACATGTCTTCAGGTTCAGGACTCACTGAAGTTATGCAATGATACTTTTATCCATACTTTTAGTAACAGATGTTACAGTTCAAAACCTCCATGTAGCTTATTCCTTAACAGGAGTTTAGTTCTTGTCAACAAATCCTTTGCTGTTCTAGAAAAGTGATAAAAAGATTTTTTTTCTTAAATGGTAACGTGGGAGTCCAATAGATGCTTCTACAGTACTCCACCCTAATCAGTGGAATGGGGAATGGTGGGCTCAGAGCACTGGGGTTCTCATGCAGGCAACCATGGTAACATTAAGAAAGGTGATTCCAGTGACCCATTCCAAAAAATGATATGCCAGACCACCAAAACCATTGTCCCAGGGGCCTCCTTCCTGTGCTTTCCCTAGTCCAACAGACCCGGTACATGTGCACAAGTCTGCTTTTCTGCAAATACCCTTTGATTGTACTGCCCCTTTATGCAAAACATGTCCATGTTAGGAGAGAGAAAACAAATCCGTGAGTTGAGAACTGGAGGAAAATGAGGACATCCCTCAAGGACCATCCCACTGTTGGGTCTGTGCCCTGATTAAACATCCAGTAAGCTCCGGAACCATAGATCGATCAGAACACAGGAGAAATCATTTGGGACAGTAAACAGCAGTTTTGGAAAACATATTCTCTTGTGTGTCTTCCCGCTCTTTTTCTCAAACATTCTGGAGGGGCAGAAAAGGCAGGGTCTTCCAGAGATGTATCAACTTGATGAACACGTCAAAGAAAATACTGTCCATTTGTAGAGCAATTACAGTTTCCTCTGTAGTCAGCACCCCACCTTGTGGATCCTAAGACAGAAATCTAAAGCAGTGCTTCTCAAACCATCCCTGGCAATGAACCACTTTATTTTTCTGTTTCTAATCCATTCCAGACCAACATTTTTATAAAACAATGAATTGTTTCTTTGTTTCATTTCTATAATAAAGATGTAATTTTTTATTATTATATTTCAACCGATCAAAAAATAGGCTCAAATTGCTTTAAAAGCTTCCAAATATTTTCTGTCAAAATCTGGACCTGTCATATACCACTAACATTCAAGAGCTGGCACCAGTCAGCTAACAACTCTGCACAGCACTGATCTAAAAAGTGTGCTGGAAATCTTCTTGGGACACCAGACAAACTCCCTTTCTTTTCCATTCTGGGCACAATGCTTGAGAAAAAGTCATATATATAAGAAACACAAAATTCCTAATGATTTTTTTAGGGGGTAAGAACATATCAATAATTCATATGGGTTTTTTGACATAAATCCAACTTATCCATCATGTCAATTTCACTGACCTGTATCTATCATTGCATCATCAAGGAAAGGCCAGTCCTTGGGAAAGGTGATTTGGTGATTTGGTCTCCAGGGATGTATTAACAGTTAATTCCAATTACCATATTAGCAATCGGAGAGAGTGCAAACTTATTTAAGAATAGCACGTGCTTAGGTCTAAAGTGATTCCCAAAACAAAATTATCCGTCCATTCCAAACAGAAGTCATCCTCTGCTTCCCCTCCTGCTTTGAGTCTGAGACACTTTGGCCATTTCAAGGTTCAGACCATGATCAGGGAACATTTTATGTTCCTATCCATACCAAAGGTTATCCAGCATATTTTATTGTCCTTCAGCAGGTAGAAGAGCCTGCGCATGCATCCTAACCCATTAGTTTCTTCTAGAACACATTAGAACAATTCTCCTCTATTTACCAAACTGTTTTCTCTTCTTCTTGGACTAGTTTCATTCCTCTTTGCAGTTAGGTATGGCCTCAGGACAGAGTTCTGGGTGACAGTGGGTGGAAGAGAGGCATGGAGCTCCTCCCAGCCTGCCCCCTAAGAACCTCCCATGCCTGGTCCTTCATACTCTTTTCCTCCCCACCCCCCACCCCCCACCCCCCAGCGACCCTGGGAGCCACATGTGGAAGCTGCAGGAGCCACAAACTGGAGGAGCCAGGGTCCCTGAACCAGGGCTTGGAGGAGACTCTCCCCAATCAGGAACGTTCACTCTAGACATCAGATGAGAGAGAAATCCAACATGGAGTTATGCCGTTGAAATTTGGTGGTTTGTGTATTAGAGTAGCTGATGTTACCTTCATTAAATGCCTTCATAATCAAAGATATTAACTATTTTTCTCTCTCCTTAAGCAAGGTTGGCTGGTGAATTAGAATGTCTTTATGTACCAACTCTTATCACTATCCATTGCATGGGCCTGCTCTGTATCTAATCACGTATTCAAAATTATCTCCTGAACATCTACTGTGTGTCTTCATTGGGTACAAGTATCATATCTAAGGGTCCCTTAAAATGAGACCCAAGGGGCGCCTGGGTGGCTCAGTGGGTTAAAGCCTCTGCCTTCAACTCGGATCATGATCCCAGGGTCCTGGGATCGAGCCCCACATGGGGATCTCTGCTCAGTGGAGAGCCTGCTTCCCCCTCTCTCTCTGCCTGCCTCTCTGCCTACTTGTGATCTCTGTCTGTCAAATAAATAAATAAAATCTTTAAAAAAAAAATGAGACCCAAGAGGAACAATTCTTCAAATTTAGTTTTGGGGTGCCCAGGTGGCTCAGTTGTTAAGGGTCTGCTTTCAGCTCAGGTCATGATCTCAGGGTCCTGGGATGGAGCCCTGCATCAGGCTTTCTGCTCAGCAGGGAGCCTGCTTCCCCCTCTCTCTCTGCCTGCCTCTCTGCCTACTTGTGATCTCTGTCTGTCAAATAAATAAATAAAATCTTTTTTAAAAAAAATGAGACCCAAGAGGAACAATTCTTCAAATTTAGTTTTGGGGTGCCCAGGTGGCTCAGTTGTTAAGGGTCTGCTTTCACCTCAGGTCATGATCTCAGGGTCCTGGGATGGAGCCCTGCATCAGGCTTTCTGCTCAGCAGGGAGCCTGATTCCCCCTCTCTCTCTGCCTGTCTCTCTGCTGACTTGTAATCTCTCTCTCTGTCAAATAAGTAAATAAAATCTTTTTTTAAAAAATAGTTTTAAAGTGACTCAGTTTCAAGCTATAATTATACAGCAAAATGTACCTGTAGACTCTTAAATGCCCACCCTCTTCTCCTGATCTACATGCTCCCCCACCACCTCCATCCCCATGTTCCTGTGTGTTGAAACACAGGAGGAACTCAGGCTGTATGATTTTAAAGAAAGAAAACACAAAGTTCCCCAAGAGGTTTCCTCGCTCACCCTCAATTTGGATCAAGAATTTCACAAGGACTTCAATCTGGGAGGATATCATTTCCATGGTGCTGGTGACAACAGAGACTGAGGGAGGGAGAATGGCTTGCCCTTGTGAAATGAGAGATTTGTTTGTTTTTTTTTTTTTTTTAGGTGATCCCCTCTTCTGGGTCCTCAAGTGACTCTCACGGAACACCAGGATTAATTCTTAAGGCTGGTTTGCTTCTCATTAGTGTTTCAGGGCACTGAGACAGAGCTTATGAGAGAGGCACTTAGAGTTTGACTGCATATGTGAGTATGCCATTCCAGCTTCTAGACTTGGATAGAATCTATCTGTGTTCTCTGCTCCAGATTCAGCTCCCCAGCATGCAAGCCACACCCCCTCACGTCTCATCATGCATTCGCCTCTCAGAGGCATGCTCTGCAGTCTTTGTAAAAAGTTTCATCGTTTTGTATGAACCTTCCCACACAGCTGAGCAGCTCCCTTGCGCACCATCACATTTGTTTACTTGAAATGGAAAGTCGGGATTTGCAAATCTATTTTGATTTGATTTTTTGCAAGTAAAAAATTAAGCATAGATGAATATAACCCAGGATATTTTATTCTTTCTTGCTCCTCCCATCCAACCTGTGGTCCTATTTCTCCAAGGAAAGATTGGTTTATCGTCCCACTGTCCCACCCAGACTGCTCCTTTCTTCGCTGTTTATAAAAACACTGCTGGGAAATTAAAACAAGAAATGCTCTTTTCCAGAGACACTGAAGCATATCTGAGCTTAGGCAAATAACGTTGTTTTAAATGATATCAGAAACTTGGAGCTGAGTACTGAGCTGTATGGACACCTTGTAAATGGTTAATTACGATGGTGGAGATGACGGAGCCATCCATTGACCCGCCAGAAAAAAAACAAGAGAAAACCTTCAGTCTGCAGACCACAGACTCAGCTAGGGGACCGATGCTCACTCGCTCTGAATATGGATTTCAGGACACTTCCAATCACCCTCCATCTGCAGGATTTAAGCCCCCAAGGCCAGACCATCTATTTTTCACATTTGATTTGGGCTGGGACCTGGGGCTGAAAGCAGATCTCATTCCCCCTCCCCCTCACTACCCTCCCCCTCACTACCCTCCCCTGTGCCTCTGTAGCTCTGTTATTTCTCCTATTAATATCTCATCAACATCGGGCAGGTGCTTCCTGTACGGAGGTTCTTCATTAACAAGTTGTCAATGGGACAGAGAGTCAGATCCCCACTGCTGAAGGAAATGGGCATAAGAGCGGCAGGAGGGGGCCTGGGCACCTCCTGCATGACAACTACCCTTTCTATCGGGTCTGTGTTTTCCCAACAGACTTAAATTTGGATTCACCTATCTAACTTCGGAAAACTTTCCTGGAACTTCCTCCTTAAGCAAACATTTGTTCTCAAATTAAATCTATTTTTATGCTCAATGTAATATCTGAATCAGCAGTTTTTAAATACTCAATATATCTTTAAATGCTAACAGACAACAAGTATAGCAGGTGTTTAATTGTGGTTTAAAGATCCACATTGTTCACATTTTACAATCACAATTAAAATTAAGCAATAACACCAAAGGAGTTCCGGTATACGGCAATAATACTTACCAGTATAGTGAAATTGATAAGGATCCAGATATAATGATGCCCATTGTAGTAACCCTGTGGTGACTGATTGCTATTCTGCTGTTAGCAAACAACCAAGAAATACTTTATTTTTTCAGAATTATCAATTTGTTTCTAGGGTATGTGAACAATGGAAACCTTAAGGGAGAATGCAATAGTTAGTGAGGTATTAAAACAGTTATATAACTAATAAAAACACTAAATCAACTTAGATATGCAGCAGTGTGTCATTTCCATTTTAATAAAAAAGTACATTATTCTCTTCCCAAAATTACAAAATTTTATTTTTTTTTTACTCCGTGCCAACATATTTGGAAAGTAAAAAAGTCATAAATCTACGGTTTCTGGAATTGTCGCTTATGTGATTCTCTAGTCCTTAAAAAAGATAGAATAAAAACAGGCATTTTCATAAAACGATCGATTTGAAAAATTATTTGCATTCACTGCTTGTGATTTTTTTCTTGGGGAGGTTGGAAAGGGGAGCATGGGGACTTGTAAATAAAACACATTTGATTTTCCTAGCATCCCTGTATGCTGAGCATTAAGATCTCTAGAAGTGCCTGCTCGAAAGGCCATGTGTGGAGATGCTTTATTGGGAGAAGTCTTCACATCCTCCTTTATGCAGCCCTCACAGTAACAAAGGCCCAGGCAATGGGTCAGACTCCCAGTCAATGAAATCCAGTTATCTGCAAGATGAGAGACAACTGGGTAATGCACACATATTTCTTCTCTGAAAAAACAGAGGCAGACTTATCAAGGGACCACAGGATGGTTTCCAAGTACCCTTGAAAATTCCCATAGTTTATTGCCTGGGTTGCTAGTGAATACCGTCCCACAGGAAAGAGCCAAAGTAGCTCTTGAAGGATCTAGATGTAGAATTTTAGGACTGCAAAATCATTTGAGAAGACCTGAAGAAAAAAGGCAGGAACAAGAAAGGAATCCATTCAGGGCACTGTGTTGCATTTTTTCACCCAAGTCCCCTGGAGCAATGGTCTTTGCCCTCCCTGATCATTAGTATCCCACAGAGAGCTTTTAAATGAGTGTGTGTGTGTGCGCGCGCGCTGGCGTGCGTGCATATTGATGCTGCCCTCTGGGCCAGTTAAAACCAAATCCCTAGGGACAGGGCCTGGGTGAGTCTGACACATGGATGCACATCACCAAGAAACTTGGGGGTGGAAGCCTTTGCCTTAAAATCTGTGCACATTTTGCAATTTGATTCAATGAAGTATTTTTGTTTTAGTAATTAACTATATAGGTTTCTTTTTCTCTAAATATTTAGGTACAATCAATGAACCAGGGTAGTGTGCCATAAGTCCCCCTGTGACTTGCCCTCCACCTGAGAGTATTAAGAATACCAGAAAAGTAAGGATCTGACTCATTGCATAAATGAAGAAACTGAGGCCCAGAGAAGTAAAGTCCTTCGGGATTTCTTATGACACTCTACCATCTGCTCTTTTGTACCATATGTAAAGGGCAACTTAGTGATGAAATACTCTGGATTCCATTCAAAAGAACATAAGGAAATATGAAATGGCTGGAAAGTCTGATAAAAGAACACGCTAACAATGGCAGTTATGATTTACTGAGCCCCTGCTAAATATCAGAAATTTGCATATTCATGCATTCATTCAACAAATTTTATTGAATATTATTATAGGAATAGCACTAATCTAGCCACCTGGAGATACCATAGGTATCAGTATGCGACATGATCTCTGATTTCTTGAAACTTCAGGCTCCTGGAGAAAACTAACATTCACCAAGAGCCACAGCAATATGATAATAAGAAATAGGTAGTAAAAAATAACAATGACTTGGGATACCTGGGTGGCTTAGTCCATTAAGCTGCTGCCTTCAGCTCAGGTCATGATCCCAGGATCCTGGGATAGAGTCCCGCATCGGGCTTGTGTGCACTCTCTTTCTCTCTCTCACACACACACAAATAAATAAATAAAATTTTCAAAAATAGATAAATAAATAAATAAAAATAACAAAGACCTATAATAAGTGCTCTGAAAGGAATTTGGTTTCATTAGAACAACAAAGAAAGATGATCTATGGAGGAGACTTGAGAAAGAATGGGACACCTAAGCTGAGAGCATGAGAAGCAAATGGGAGTTCATCAAATGGTGGGGGATGAGAAGGTAAGGAAAGAGCATCACTTACAGAGAAAATAACATGTGCAAGTGTCCTGTGGTAAGAGAAGGCAAAGCACTTTGGAAGACTTGGGAAGGGGTCAGAGTGGCTGGAACAGAAGACTGGAGGGGCAGGTTAAGGCCACGCATTTATGAGATCTAATGTTTGTAACCATCTCACATGGAAGGTGTTTTGGATCCCATTTTATACCAGAGAAAACCAAGGCCCAGAGTTTACTTAACATAATCCAAGATCACATCACTAGTAAGTGCTGAGTGAAAATTAAGCATATCTGCTTCCCTGGAGTATCCCATTTTATGCCCTGGCACTGCTCAAAAATACTCAGAGTAGACAAAGGATCTTCAGAGGTTGCCTATCATGCCTCCATGTGTGTAATGTGTCCCCTCTGCTTCACATCAATAAGCACCATGCTCAGAAGCTTAGACTGCAGATTGGGCCAGTGTTGAATAGAGTACAAGAGAAGAAGCCAGAGTCAAAGAGCAGTGAAACAAACAAAGGACCACTATAGAAGAGCTTAGACGGCCGGTGCAATCTAAAATCTACGTGGAATTTTCATATTGTTACAAATAGCTTTTTTTAGTACCATCATGATGTTTTTAGCTGCACTTAAGAAAAAAACTCAACTTTAAATGGTTTAAGCTATGAAGATATTTTATTATTTCACATAACATAAGCACCAAAGGAGGATGAATCCAGAATTTACTCATTAAGAGACTCAGTGAAACCATTAAGGACCAACTTTTTTCTGCTCTATTGTCTTTAGCTTCTTTTCCTCAATGACTGTCCACAAGAAAGCTGGTCACAAGAAAGTTGCTATAGTTCAGGTTTTACCTGCTGACAGGACAACAAGCAGCAGGAAAACACCATTTCTTCCTGATGTTTCCTATTCCAGAGTGAGGAAACATTTTCCCGATGTCTCTGCACCAACAGACTTCCCCTCAGATCTCAGTAGCCAAAACTGGGTCATATGCCAACCCATACCATTGACTGTCTAGGGCAATGAGAAGACCACACATGACTTAGACAAATCAGGATTTTCCCCCCAAGGTGGGGATAGCATCACCTGAAAAGCAATTGTATGTGCAAAATTGGAGTTCTGTTAACAAAAATTTAGGGGGGCTTAGTTGAGGTAATCAATAGTATAGTTTCTACTCTGCTTGATTTGTTCAGAAAAAGTCCCACCTTCTGGGCAGCAGGGATTCAATGACATCAGGTTCATCAATGGTGCTCCCAATCAGTTCAATGTGGTAAACATAAGTCAATAAACAGTAGGTAGGAAGAAGACAGTCTAACTTTGCATCCTGGATCTCTCCATGTGAGAGGAAGAGAATAAGACCAAATCCTAGGCAGCAGCCAACTGTGACAACTTTGAAGAAGTCATCAAACCTGCAGTTGTATCCTGTGTCCAAGTTAACCTGCGACACATGAGGGTCAGCCACATATTTGGGCAAGCCAGCCCTAAACCCAAGGACAGAGTTTAGATGATCTTGAGAGTCCATTTTCAATCAGTGGGATGAAAATCACAGGGCAATTATTTGGCAAGTCCTTCTCTCTGCTTCCATCTCAGGGGACCAGGGCAAGCTATACACATTAATTAGGAAAGATCCGTGGTCCTTCTGAGATGAGAGTAGGGCTGGAGTCACAACTGCCCATCACAATAAGCTCTGAGGACAAATAAGCCCTACCCAGCACCTTTCCTGAGGTTCCGTGGCAAATGACATTGACACTTAACAACTAGTGGGGGACTCACAAACCACTTTCAGACACACACGCACAAAAAAGAAAAGTCACATGCATCTGAGTTGCAAACAGGACCCCCAGCAAACTTGTAGTTAGGGGTTTTGTGTAATGTCACATCCCCCGTGCTCTCGCAGGTATCTCCATTCAACTTGATAATTCCTATAGGGTAACTCTGGAGTTTCTGGTAAACATTTATTAAAAAAAAAAAAAAAAGCTACTCATCTATAGTGTAGCATGAAATAAAAGTAAAAGCAAGAGTTTAGGGGTCAGATGTCACCTCTCCTCTTTCCTGGCTGTGTGATCTACTTGGTGTCTTTAAGCCTCCACTTCCTCCTCTATACCAAGGGAATTCTTTTGGTGGGGTTGTGAGGATGGAGTGAGAGAATAACAATACGTGCTACTGACAGTGTCTGACACATGGTACGTACTCAATAGCCACCAGGCTATGTGAGACTGGAGGAGTCACGCTGTAAACAGGATGCCAACAAGCAGGATCAGACAGTCACAGGACATGTGGGAAGAAATACATGCTCAGGAAACAGGGATCCTAGGATCAGCAGATCACAGAGACAAAAGAGGCCTGAAGGCTACATAGAAGTACTTTCTCATAGTACACTCCAGGCATAATGGAATCTTCTTGTTCCCCAGGAATTTAGGGAGGTTGACATCCCTAGAAAACTTCTATAGGTTCATTCTATGCTTGCAATATTGTAATCCCACAATGTGACATTTCTCGCTGTTATCACTCTTTAAGTCTCCATTTGTGCACCCAACACACATTTATTAGGTATGTACTATGGACCAGTAGCTATAGAGGTGAGTTTAGGGCTCCATGCTTGGCATTTTACCTACTTTTTTTTTTCAGATTTTATTTATTTATTTGACGGAGAGAGAGAGAGACAGACAGAGAGGAAATACAAGCAGGGGGAGTGGGAGAGGGAGAAGCAGGCTTCCCACTGAGTGGGGAGCCCGATGTGAGGCTCGATCCCAGGATGAAGAGATCATGACCTGAGCCGAAGGCAGATGCTTAACGACATTTTATTTACTTAACAATAATCCTAAAGATCAACTACTACTGACCCCATTTAAATGTGAAAGCCTGGTATATCTCAGAAAGCCTGGGTATATCTCAAAACCACAGCTTGTGAGTTGTAGAGATCAGATTTGAACCCCAGTCTACCTATGTTTTGCCACAAAAATGCTGCCAAAAAACAATACCAAATATCAGTAAGTTAAACTTACATTCATTTATTCTTAGCAATCTGCAGACCAGCAAAGAGCCATTTGATCCAGGCTAGGCTTGATTCAGGGTGAATCTGCTCCCAATGCCTACCATCTTTCTGGGAACATCAGGCTATCTTGGACATATTGTTCTCATGAGCATGGCAGACACCCAGAAGGGCAAATCCACCTGTGCAAGCACTTTTCAAACTTGGTAGCATCATCTGTGCTAAAGTCCACTGGCCATAGAAAGCTACATGGACAAACCCAGATAAGTCAGAGGAATACACTCTAGCTTTTAGTTTCTGGACCTACCAAGTCATATGGCAAAAGGGTGAAGAATTAGGGCCATTCAGGTAATCCACCAGTAGGAGTCTGATTTGCAAACCTACACACTTTCCTCCATCCTGCCAGCCTCCCAACAAAAGCGAATAAATACAATACCTTATAATTCCCCAATAGAAAGACATTGAAAATGCTGGGAAAGTATGGTGGAAGGGCCATGTCACTCTTCCCAGGGAGGCAGAGAAGAGGTACAGTAAATAATGACTACTGAAAGAATGTAATCATGTGCTACTGTCTCCTGGCTGAGACGAGGAACAGCACAGGCATGAAAATGCCAAGCTCTGGGCTCAGCAAGTCCATCACAGCGGGGGGCGGGGGGGAAGCCTGGGGAATGGAGGAGACTTTTGATGACTCAGATCAAACCAGGACACAAGCAACAACTGGAACTGAAACTCTCTGTGGTTTGCCTATGCCAGGCATCAGCTCACTGGAGAGATGGACGTTATGATCAGTTAAACAATTTCATCAAACTTCACACTGTAACCCTTGGGCAAAACCAGAAATAATAATTCACTGGTAAGAGTTTAGTAGCTAGAGGTGGACCCAAAACTCTGACAGAAGAGTGGCATCCAGTGGCCAAGGGTTAATTTGCAATGAGCCACAGCTGCAGGCAGGCAGATACGGCAGTTGCTGGCTAACCACACCCCAGTGGATGTTCAACAGACCACAAGAAGGGGCAGTCACCAGCTGGGAGCCTGCAAAGGAGAAGACTCAGCCAATGACAAAGACAGAGAGGGTCACCCTCCTCCTGGAAGAACATAGCAACATTCTGAGTTTCCTTCACTCGTGGTGTTCCATTTTTTGGTGAGACCCCAGTTCTCCTGAATTAGAAGTTCTGACGGAGGAGCCTAGTCACCTGTGTTTCCACAAGCCCTCCAGATGATTCTGAGAACCACTGCGTCAGAGCACAAGGGAGTGGTTCCTGAGAGGAAGTACAACTTCAGCTGGACCTTGAAGAAACTAGAAAATGGGAGAGACCTTGTATAAATCAACCCAGAAGGCAGAGCAGCAGCCATGAGAGTGACCCACTTAAGGACCCCTTAGGTGACTGTCTGAACAGAGGACAGGGTGATTCGGAGTGGTAGACAAAAAAAGATTAACTACGGGATGCCTGGGCGATTCAGTCCATTAAGTGCCTGCCTTTGGCTCAGGTCATGATCCTGGGGTCCTGGGATCCAGCCCCATGTCTGACTTCCCTGCTCAGCAGGGAGTCTGCTTCTCTCTCTCCCTCTGATCCTCGGCCCTCCATCCTCCGACCTCCACCCTAGCCCCTGCTCATGCTTTCACTTGTTTGCATGCTCTCTCTCTCAATGAATAAATAAAAAATCTTTTTAAAAAATAACTAGACTGAGTGCGCTCAATGTGTAGTTTTAGAAAACCTTGAAAACTGGCTACAAAAACGTTTGGACTTCTTGCAACGCAAGATAAAAGATTTTTACTCTACCTAGAGAAAAGGGCAAGAGGATAGTGAGAAACAGGGAGAACAATGACTCACCCGAGCATATCCTCCAACAGTGACGCCTTCTTTTGAAAAAACATTAAAAGGACATGGTGTGAAAGCAAGAGCCAGCTATCAATAAGCAACCCAAACATCAGTGGTTAGACAGTGAGACCCAAATGGAAGTTCAAGGATGCTTCGTTTAGTGCCCTTCCCTGGGCCTCACCCCATCTCCTGCCCCACAGCACCTCCTCCCCACCACGATGACAACCAGGGACAAAAAGATTTAAAGAAAAGTAAGTGAATCAACACTGTAAAGACCAGTTTCAAAGTGTGAGAGGCATTCTGGTTTTAGAGACAGCTTCTAAACTCCCTCTTGAGAAACTGCTGGTAATTTTGTGGGGATTAGGGACTGAATTTTTTTGTCTTAATTAATTTAAATGTAAATTTAAGTAGTCACATGTGGCTAATGGCTATCATAGTGGATAGTATAATTCTAGATCACTGAAAAATTGTGAAAACTTCCCAACAGGATAGGCTCTCCCTGACCCCAAAACATGATAAAATGAGCACAAAAGATTATAGGCCAATCTTACTTATATACAAGTAAAAAAAAAAACCTTAGTAAAATAAAATGTATGTAATCCAGATCATTATTTTAAATATGCATGCACACACATACACCCTGATCAACTTAAAATTACTTCAATATTTCCAGAAAATTTATTAATGTGATTCATTGCATTATAAGTTAAAAAGAAAAGATGATCTTGATAAATACCAATAAGCTATCTAATAAAACTCAACATTAATGTCTGATTTATTTTTGAAGATTTTATTTATTTATTGAAAGAGAGAGAGAGAACATGGGGGTGAGGGAACGGAGGGAGAGGGAGAAGCAGACTCCCAGCTGAGCAGGGAGTACAACTCAGGGCTCCATCCCAGGACCCTGGGATCATGACCTGAGCCAAAGAAAGGCACTTAACCCATTCAGCCACCCAGGCACCCTAGTGCCTGAATTTTTAAAACGAAAAAAACTCTTGGGGCACCTGGGTGGCTCAGTCATTAAGTGTCTGCCTTCGGCTCAAGTCATAGTCCCAGGGTCCTGGGATTAAGCCCCCTATCCGGCTCCCTGCTCGGCGGGGAGCCTGCTTCTCCCTCTCCCACTCCCCCTGCTTGTGTTCCCTCTCTCTGTGTCTCTCTCTGCCAAATAAATAAATAAAAATATTTTTAAAAAAGGAAAAACTCTTAATAAATCAGGAATAGAAGGCTATTTCTTTAATACTACAAGTAGCTATCAAAAATAAACTATAACCAACTTATTCCTAATGATGAAACACTAGAAGCAGCCCATTAAAGAACAAGAAAAATATGGTCCCAATGATTGTCATTGTTTTGTCAGTGTTTGCCAATGTTATACAAGAGGAAAATGAAATGATATAAATATTTGGAAGAAAGAAATCAAAGATCATTATTTGCAACTGATTTTATTGCTACTGCAAAACCAACGAAAATTAATGATTAGAACAAATATGAAACATCAGCAAAGTTCTCAAACAGGGCAAATTTAACAATATTCCCCTTCCTATCCCCAGTTTTTGGAAACATCAAAATAAAGACCTGTCTAATCTCATTCATCACTTTATTTTTAGCACCTAGTAGAGTCTCTGGAATATGGTAAATTCAATACTTATTTGTTATATTTATTTATTTGTTTATATATCTATTGACTAAAAAGTCTGGAATTTCTGAACATTGGATTTTATCATTTACCCACAGAACTAGTTTTTGAATTCTGTTTGGTAGAATCCTAGTAACCTGGACTGTTACGCCAGAAATTGCAGGTGAGGGCCAGTAGGAAAGGCATAAGGGAGCTCTGGATGAAGCAAGTGTCTCTACTCTCATCTGATTTTTTTATGTTATGGTACTATGTAAAAATCTATTTGCAAACACTGAGGTAATTCTGTTTTCTAAAGAAATAATTTTAATTACCAGCTAGGACTCTGAATATGATGACAAACAAGCTGTATCTTATATACTAAAATGTAAATTTAATTACCTCACTATTTGTACCTTGACTCCTGGACTCATTAAACTTCTTAGGTTGCTAATGCAGATTTTATCTCTGATTTCTCAAAATAGTTTGGTCTATTTTTCTTTTCATTGCTGTAAAACAAAACATACCACCCATACAACAAACCCATAAAAAAGGACTATTTCTCAAGTGATCCGCCCTCTAACCCTTCACCATGAGATTTGACTCTGGAAAGGAACAAGGCTATTGAAGACTGACTTTCTCTTGAAGCTAGAAACCATGTCCTGGGTTACAAATCAGACTTTAACTAACTTAAAAGAATTTAAATCATGCAAAATATTTTCTCTGACCATAACATAACTAATCTATAAATCAATAACAGAGGAATAACGGGAAAATTTTAACATACTTAGAAATTAAACAGCACACTTCTAATCCATGGATAAAAGAAAAAAATTTCCAAGGGAAATTGGAAAATATTTTCCTTTATTTTTTTAAAGATTTTATTTTTTATTTGACACAGAGAGAGAGGGCACAGCAGGGGGAAGGGCAGAGGGAGAGGGAGAAGCAGACTCTCCGCTGAGCAGGGAGACCTACGTGGGGCTCCATCCCAGGACCATGGGACATGACTGAGCCAGCCCATGGCAGCTGCTTAACTGACTGAGCCACCCAGGCGCCCCAGAAAATATTTTAAACAGAACAAAATTTTCAGAGCAAAATTCATAATATTAAATTATTGTGTTAAAGAATTCTCAAGGCTCCACCTCAAGAAACTAGAAAAGGAAGAGCACAATAGGCCTGATTTAAGCAGAAAAATGAAATAATAAAGAGCAGAAATCAACAAAATTGAAAGCAGAAAAACTATAGAGAAAATGAATAAAACCAACTCAGATGAAATTAACTTATTCTTTGAAAACCACAAACTACCAAAAATCATCCAAAATAAAATAGATAACCCAAAAAGTCCTGAAAATATTTAAGAATTAAATTTGAGTTTAAAACCTCTGAAAAAAAAAATTACCAGGCGTAAATGGTTTCACTGGTTTTCTACCAAGAACTTAAAGGAAAAATGACACCAATCCTACATGTTATCTTCCAGAAAATACAAATAAAGAAGACATGTCCCAACTAATTTTACAAGTCCAGTATCAGTCTTATACCAAAACCAGGCAAAGACATATCAACAAAAAAAACTACACCCCAGTACTCCCCATGAAAATAGGGAAAAAATTCCTTGACAAAATATTAGCAAAGCTAACAATTTATAATAAGAATACTACAATACTATGAAGGGGTTTATCCTGGGAAAGTAAGGCTGTTTAGTATTTAAAAATCAATGTAATTCACTATATATACAGCCTTAAAAAAAGAAACTTATAGTATATAAATAGATGCAGAAAAAAATATTTCACAAAATATAAGACACATTCTTGACATCTTAAAATCTCTCAACAAACTAGTAATAGAAGGAAAGTTTCTCAAAATTATAAAAGACATCTACAACTATCATCAAACCTAATAGGGTAAGACTGCATGTTTTTCACCTATAATCAGAAACAAGACTAGGATGTCAACTCTGACCATGCCTATCAATAGTGTCCTAGAAGTCCTAGCCAGTGCAATAAGGCAAGAAAAAGAAAGAAAATATGTACAGATTGGAAAAGGGGAGATAAAATTGTCCCATTTATGGACAATATGATGTGTACACAGAAAATTCCAAGGGACTTATTAAGAAAGAGAAAGAGGGGAAGAGAGGGAGGGAAGGAAGGAGGGAGAAAGGAAGAAGGAAAGAAAATCTCCTAGAATTAATGAAGTTGGCAGGATTGAACTATACAAGGTTAACACATAAAAACCTATTGCATTTCTTTTGCCCTTAAGTCCTAGCTTCCTCATCTGTAAAGCTGGAAAAGTAACAGAATTTGCCTATAAGTTTGTTGTGAGAATTAAACAATTAATATATGCAAATCTTATAGTGCCTTGTACATTGACAACACTTGATAAAAGTTAACCATCACTTACTATTATTAGGTATAGGAAGTAGATGTGGATGCATGTGAAGTTGATAGGAAAAAGACCTATGGGTTTGACAGGCTAGAATCTCATTGAGGTCAGTGGATCCAGCTGCTAAAGATTTTAAGACTTCATTCTGAGCTCTGCAGAATAAGAATATATCAAGTACATATCAGGCTCCAAATTTGAGTTCTGTGTTCAAGCTTTGGGTGCCACATCTTAACAGGTACACTGAGAAAAATAGTAGCCTCCTAAAGGGGTATGAGCAGAAGGATGAAGGTTTGGAAAAATGTGCCATGACTGCAGCAAGGAGGGGTGCTTACAGTGGCAATACAATGGCTTAGGAATTGCAAGATAGCTGATCTCAAATATCTGCTATGGTGAATGATGATAGACATTCTCCAGAGGACATACCTATGACTAGAAAGTAGACAGTACACATGTATTTAAATTTAATATTAGAAATAAAAATTAAAGCTCTTTTTAACTGGAACTGGTTACCTAATGGAACACATAAGGATTATAATTTGATCCCCATAATATAGATGAAGGAAATTCAGGCTAAAATTTAAGTACATGACCAAAATCTCAAAGCTAGCCAATACACCCATGATTTAATTCTTGGCCTTTTGACTCTATGCAGTGATTCTCATGGTCCTTCAGTAAGTCAGAGAGAGGCTGGGACTAGATTCCACAGTCTTTGGCTCTGCTAGTTGGTCAGGTGGACTGGGCCTCAGGAGTGAGGCTGAAGCCAAAATGCAACTGTTTTGAAGCAACTTTCTAACTATGCTGGAGTTAGTCCACAGTGTAAATCCTGAGTTTCAACACAGAAAGGTGCAGAATCTAACATCCAGCTTGCTTGAGCTATCCACCAAATGAGTGTGGGGTAGGGTGATGGGGTGTGAGCAGATGCTATTGATGTTTTTTGCCGAGTGTTTGAAAACCCACTGTGAATATTGATGCCAAGAGCTTGTTGCTGGCTCTTAGAAACAAACAGAAGATGTAACAGCCATTTTTTTTTCCCTCAATACAGGATACTGTTAGCCAAATGCAGAATTTCCATTTGATTAAGAAACACAAGTCCATCATACATTTGCTCCTCTTGTTAAAATGTGTTTGTTGATGACTTGGGGAGTGGACTCTCCTGAAAGGTTATACCAACCACAGCCTACAGAGGCCCAGGCAGCTAGGCCATATGTGTGACAGTGTCCTGTCCTCCCAGCCAGATCAGCCAATGAATGGATTTTTTAAATGATTATTCAATACCTTCCAACAGAACCTCATTAGCTGTGACCATTGTCACCCTCTATCCTGCCAGTGAGTTGGGTTTTCAGTTCAGTGGAAGCTTAGAATTTTCCTACTCACGCAGGCAGATTAAAGCTCTCAACTAACTCAGGTGTAACTTACTTAATTCACCACCCAACTAATTACTGCAGATGCAGATAAGCCAGGCTAAGAGGAAAGAATCCACTTCCTAACACAAAACAAAGACCAAGTAAGCATGTTTCTAAATACCCAGCAAAGGCTGTGTCAGATGGCAGACATCCTTAAAAAACAAACAAATGCTCCAATAACTTCAAAAATCAATGAATTCTAAAAGGACAAAAATTATAGTGTGGTTTCTGTGCATTTGAGTTCTACTTGGTTCAACTTTGAATGCTATTTAACAACATAAGTAGATCAACTGTTTCAATCAAGTAAAATTCAAATTCAGCCAGTTCTCACACAATCCCATTCTAAACCATGTATTTTTTTTTCTCCCCCAAATTGGGCTTGATTAGCAATGAATAAAATATGGCAGCTAGAATCAAGAACACTTTTTTAAATGTGAACTCTGTCCCAAAGAGGTTAACTTTTGAAATATGAACTTAATTGAATGTCCTTTGCTCTAAAGAACATTAATTGGTTGTATCTTACTGTGGTAAAAAATATATATATATATTTCAAAGGCAGTTAATTTAAATATCAGACTTTTGATGTGACTGGTTATCTTCTCAAGAGGCATATTCAGGAAATAAGTTATTTGAGCATGTACTCTGAAAACAATATAGAACCAATCTCAAATACCCTGTTAAAATAATTCAGTTTTTCATTTGCAAAGATTATGGACTGAATAAAAGTTTCAATCTGGGCAGAGAATGGTATTCTTAGTGAGGAAATGAAATCTCACATGATATGCTCTGTTTTATGAGTGACTATTACATGGTAACATTATATTACTCATATTCCTACTAACTCATCACCGTGAGATGTTTTGGGAAATATTTCATGGCCCCATTAGAACGAGAACAAGCCTGCCCATTAGAAAAAGTTCTAGCAGCTGCTCCACCATTCACTGTGTGTATGACCTTAGTGAATCCCTAACTCTCTGAGCCTCATTCCATCATCTGTAGCATATCACAGCCCTTTCGTAATACATAGAGCCATGGAACAGAGATAAGTCTTGATAAGCCAAAATTCCACTAAAATGACCAGGTCCTTGGAGGCTAACCACTAGAATCCTGATTCACATTCACATTGTAGAAACCCACTTAATCTGTATTTCTATGTACTATCTGAGAGAAGACAAGAAATGCTTGAAATTGCATTTGTGATGCCCACAAAAGAATGTGTTCAGAATAACTTGAGTTTTGTTTCTGTAGAGAGAACTACAGATGACTTAACACACACAATGAACCAGATACCAGTCTCAGATTCACCCCCTTGCTCTCTTTCTCTCTTTCTCTCTTTCTCCCTCCCTTCCTCTCTCCCCCCAACCCCCAACTCACCTAAGGGCTCAGTGACTGTGTTTCCCTTGAGCAGGTGAAACCAGCAGTCTTGTCAGCCATGGGGCATAGGAGAGGTGGGGTTTTTTTTGTTTTTGTTTTTATGATTTCTGTCTTTTATTTTTTTTATTTTAATTCAGTTAATTAACACACAATGTATTATTGGTTTCAGAGGTACAGGTCTATGATTCATCAGTCTTATATAATACCCAGGGCTCGTTATATCATATGCCCTCCTTAATGCCCATCACCCAGTTTACCCCATCTCTCCACCACTTTCCCCTCTAGCAACACTTAGTTTGTTCCTATCATTAAGAGTCTCTTTTTTGATTTCTCTCCCTCTCTCTGGTTTTGTCTCATTTTATTTTTCCCTCTCTTCCCCTATGATCCTCTATTTTGTTTCTTAAATTCCAAATATCAGTAGAGATCATATGATAATTGTCTTTCTCTGACTGACTTATTTTGCTCAGCATAAAATATCCTCTAGTTCCATCCACGTCATTGCAAATAGCAAGATTTCATTTTTTTTTATAGCTGAGTAGTATTCCATTGGATATATATTTGTATATCTAACATCTTTATCCATTCATCTGTCTATGGATATCTGGGCTCTTTCCAGAGTTTGGCTATTGTGGAAATTGCTGCTATAAACATTGGGGTGCTCATACCCCTTCGGATCACTACAATTGTATCTTTGGGGTAAATACCAAGTAATGCAATTTCTGGGTCATAAGGTAGTTCTATTTTTAAGGGAAAGGTATTTTTAAGCTCTCTTTGGTGTAAATCTACTTCAGTCTAGAGAAAGAAACCATCAACCACCCATCACTCTGAAACACGGGTACCATGACACTTTCTGGAGAACTTCATCAAAAATTTCTTCAGCAATCATAATTCAAAATATTTTCCAAAATTTATTCCCTGGAGTCAAAACCAAAAGATTCAATCGAGAAAAAAAAAATAGGGAAGGGGACTTAATGACTAAAGTTTTGGGAAACATACTTCACTGCCCTCTTGGAAATTCTTAATTCCTCTTTATTTAAAGGAACTAATATTTGCAGGAAATAAATCTGTTTAACTTTGATCAACCAGATATTTTCCAAACCTCTTAGACTTTGTCCTCATGTTAACCATTTAGAAATCCTACTTTAGTACTCCACCAAACACATTTAGGAAATTCCCATTCAAATCTTGGTGCCCAGCATCATGTGGACCACCTTCCCAGGAACTTTTTTTTTTTTAAACATTTTTTTTAAAGATTTTATTATTATTATTATTTTTTTTTTTTTTTTGACAGAGACAGAGATCACAAGTAGGCAGAGAGGCAGGCAGAGAGAAAGGAGGAAGCAGGCTCCCTGCTGAGCAGAGAGCCCGATTCGGGGCTTGATCCCAGGACCCTGGGATCATGACCTGAGCCGAAGGCAGAGGCTTTAACCCACTGAGCCACCCAGGCACTCCCCCAGGAACTTTTTTCAAGACAACAGAAAAACCTCAAGAAACCAGAATTTAAACAACATTCTTCTAAATGAGCCCAGGGCCAAAAAGGAGATCTCAAAGAAAATTTTTTCTTTATCCTTAGATTTTAGAAAATTCACCAGACTTGCTTGTCAATAATTGCTATTTTTATAATTCCCAGTTTAAGAATTTTGCCTGAATCATACCAAACTCTTCCAACCCACTGCCCGGCGTTGTTTTGGTTTGGGTTTTTTTTTTTTTTTTTTAAGATTTTATTTATTTATTTATTTATTTGTCAGAGAGAGAGAGAGAGAGAGAGAGAGAGCACAAGCAGGCAGAGTGGCAGGCAGAGGCAGAGAGAGAAGCAGGCTCCCTACTGAGGAAGGAGCCCAATGCAGGACTCGAGCCCAGGACCCTGGGATCGTGACCTGAGCCCAAGGCAGCAGTTTAGCTGACTGAGCCACACAGGCATCCCTTTGGTTTGGTTTTAATGCAAGTTTTCTTATTACGTTGTTCCTTGTTACTTTAATTATTATTCATCTGCTTTCTTTCCTCTAGCTTTTCCCCCTGGGCAGTTTTACCCTATCTTTTTCCTCTGTGTTCTTGGGAAATATTGCAAGTTTGTCCTAAATTAGTAATTTCAAGTGGGGGAGGGAGGTTTGCAACTAGCAATGTTATCGTGTGCAACCAATGAAAAGGCATGTTACTGTCTGCATCTCAGCCAGTTCCCTTGTACTCCCACCTGCAGTTCCACAGTATGCAGTAGGAACTCCATGGTGGGGAGGGGCGTGCCAATAATGTCCCTAGCATGGCCTCTGGACATAGAAAACACATGAGAAGTAGAAGCTATTGTTATAGCTATGATTCCAATTTGCACCAGCAGTTGAGTATCCACAAAAGAACTAATGTTTTTGCAATGAAAAAGAGTATGCAAAACTAGATATAAAGAGTCATAAGTGAATTCTCCCAATAGACCCCCCCCCAAAAAAAAGATAGCCATCATGTTTTTTTCACATTATTTAGATAGTAAAAACAATAGGCCAAAAAAAAAAAAAAAAAGTAAGAAGCAAGAATAAGAATCACCATCCCTCAATGTTTCTGGAATGTCCTCTGACCTCTTCTCAACCTTCCCACTCTGTGTTCTCTGGTGATTTCCAGATAGTAAATAGTAGATTATTTTGTCTCAAACTTGTTCTTATCAGGAGTAAATAATCAAAGATCTCTAGCTTTAAAAATACAGTTGCTAAAAAAAAGAGAGAGAGAGAGAGAACGATACTAGATGAAAACTGCTTTTCACGGGCACATAAACCTAACAATAGAACAGTAATGGCTGTTAAATACTAGCCTAATCCTACAAGTGAACAAATTATTGAAAATTTCAAAGTGGCAGCTTTGATTTGAAGATTCACCTCATTGACTATCTAATTCATTCCTAATGACATAATCATTGGTGAACAGTAAACGCAATTCAGAGGGTCAGAACTCTCCTATTAGTCATTAGCGTTTATATCCTGAGTGCTGTTTTACTACTGAGCCTTGTGTTTTACTATTTAAAAGAAGAAGGAAGTAGCCCCATTTCCAAGGTGATGATTATTAAAGCACTGCCACAAACGGTACATGGTTATTACAGCACAAATAGAGAGCTGTTTGAGATACACACAAAATACATTCACATCTATTCCACCCCAAAAAATTTTTTTTGCAAATAAAACTCAGCTAGAGATAAATTAATTACCTTATTATGTTCCACAAGGAAAACAAGTGTTAGATACCCTGCTGCATTGTTTGTGGTAAGCAATCAATATTTTACTGCCTAACCATATTTAACTTTACGTGTATATCTAAATCCCTTTCTACTAGGAATTCTAATACAATACTCTAAGCATAACTCATGGCCATATTCAGGTAAATTAAAGATTCCCTGAAATACACCACACGAAGGAAGTCATATTTCATCTGCATCTGTTTCTCTTATTCATTACCTAATCCTTCAACCCCCAATTCCCTCCACAGTTCTTTATTAATTTAAACAAAATATGTTCAGTTGGACTTTTCTTGGTTAGGCATAAATCTGTACACTTACCCTATCACAGACCATTAACAAAGCCCCCAAATTTTTATATAGTGAGTACTTATAACAAAATAGGTTTCTAAAATGTAATGTGATTAGAGAATTGCACTTGCTCGTATTAAGCAACCTTGGAAGGTTTGCTTATAGATTCAACTGTCTGTGGCTCAAATATTGATCTATTTCCTGGATTCTGAAGATGGATGGTACCAGACTACAATGTTGGGGTTGCAATAGTTAACCTGAAAGCCTTTTAAAGGTAGCCAGAGAAATGGTTGAGTGATAAATATCAAGAACTCCTTAACCATGGGAAATGTCTTCATACCCACTGGTGTTTATGTGTGTGTTTTATTTGGAATTTGTTATCAATTCCTCTATATTTCAAAATCCAAGAGACTAATGGGGAAAAAGGGATAGTGGTGAAATAGAAAAAAATGCACAATGATGTTTGATTTTATTTTCGTAAGTGTATTAATGTGATGAATCCTAAGAGAGGAGAGTGGTAGAAACCTGTCTTCGGTGTCAACTTAAAGCTACTGGACTTAATTTATTTTATTCTACAGTTTAGAAGCTTAAAGAGTAATGTTAATTTGACTTTACACTGAATGTTAAAATTTAACAGATGTCTTCATCTCCATGTCCATATGATGGCGACTTCCCTTTCTCAAAATTCCAAAGTTAAGTATTCTTTCAGAGCATATTTTTCAGTAAACTCTAAAATCTATACTAATATTAGATATTACCAAGAGTGGCCAACAAAGTCTCAGGGAATATCAGTAGGTCAATAGACTTTACCTCATCCATCCCAACTGTGCCCAAAACCCTGCTCTACCTCATCTGGAGTGACACCAAGGAAATACAAAGGGGTTTATCAGAATTAGTACTCCAATATAAATGTATTACTAATCCAGTAACATTAATTTAAAAAACAAGTTATTCAATAGTTGGATAGTATATCTCTGAACAATGCCATCAGATAATATTAATGATAATATTTTATAACCCTTGGAGGCAAAGACTAGCCCATCTATCAACTGAAAACCTGTTTGCAGATTTTTTCCCAAGGCCATTAAATTCTCAATATAGTGCTGTTTCAAAATGAATAAGTAAATAAATAAAGATACTTTTATTGGAGGGGTTAGGGAGAAATGTGGACATTTTGCCAGGGCTGGAAGTTACTAATTCTCTTTTCTCATGCCTTAAAAAAAAAAAAAAAGTAAAGATTTTGCCAAAAAGTCTTCAGGAAATTTCAACCTCAATTATCATAACCTAGGCAACACTCATAAATATCAGATTTTCTAATGCAAAAATACCAGTACCATATTACACGAAACCGAATTCTGAAATCTCCATTATCTACAGTTCTTGGGAGGGAAGTGATTCATCAGCACTGTTATCTCCTGGCATTAGAAATTATTTCTCAGTCTCTTATCCTTTATTTACAATAAACACTTGTTTGGAATCACTTCAGCAATGGAGATCATGGATAAGGAAGAATATGTATCATAAATTGCAGCCTCTCCTTATTTTTTTACCAAAAAACCTCAGATAAGTGACCACATTCTGTGGACTTATAAAAACCACACCGCCCACTACAAGTGTCCTTCTCCCTATTGGCTCCATCGTCTAAATGGAATAGCAGTCCTTAGTATTTCCTCACTTTGAATAAATCCAATTAACCTTGACCTTTTTGCTGCCATATCTGGGGTAATCATATCCTGCCAACAAGTGAGGCCCAGAGAATGCCTGATAAGTCATGATGAACCCCAGGAGATTCCAAGATAGGATTTTAACAAACTTAAAATAACACACAACTCATTGTAATCATTTTCACAAAGCTCAATAAAAGAATGTCATACCACAGTCAAAATCATATCCATAGGGTATATAACCTCAGTGCTCCATCCAGATACCCACAGATTTCTCAGTATCTTTTTTTTTTTTTTTTTGAGAACTGCTTTCAAGCTACCAGAACACACTTCTGTGCCTTCTAACATCTGAGAGGTTCACAGGTGTCAAAGCCCAGTTCCCTTGCCATGGACTAGGGAAGAGCTGCATTTGTAAACAAGAACTGATTGTCATTAAAAAAGAGCAATCAGGGGGCGCCTGGGTGGCTCAGTGGGTTAAGCCTCTGCCTTCGGCTCAGGTCATGATCTCAGGGTCCTGGGATCGAGCCCCGCATCGGGCTCTCTGCTCAGCAGGGAGCCTGCTTCTCCCCCTCTCTCTCTGCCTGCCTCTCTGCCTGCTTGTGATCTCTCTCTCTCTCTCCGTCAAATAAATAAATAAATCTTTAAAAAGAAAAGCAATCAAAGTAAGATATTTTGACAATTAATAATACAATTGTCATAACAAATTTGACAGAAAGGGTGTGGTGGGGGGGGAGAAAAGTAAGTTTTCCAGAATCATGAGGAGAATACTAAAGAAATGGAAAACACACAGGGAATCAATTGAAGAGAATCATGAACAAAATACAAGAAGAAACAAAGAAGATGAAGAAAAGAAAATAATTGTGGAGACAAACTTTCCGAGTTGAGAAAAGACAGAAGCCATGAGATTAAAGGCAGCCACAAAGTGCCTAACAGGATGACCTTAAAACTCAAGCTCAGGGACTCCTGGCTGGCTCAGTCTGTAGAGCAAGTGACTCTCAATCTCTAGGTTGTGAGTTTGAGCCCCATGTTGGGTGTAGAGATTACTTAAAAATAAATTCCTTTAAAAAACTGAAAAGACTCATGCTCAGTGATAATGAAATTTCCAATCACAGAGGATAATATGAAGATCCAAAAATAACAGCCAAAAAAAGGACAGGTTTCCTACAAAGGAAGGAGAGTCACTGAGGCACCAGATTTCTCATCAGCAGCATTAGCTACTAGGCAAGAAAGTAATTCTTTAAAGTCAGAAGTAGAAATTATTCTGAAACTAGAATTCTATTTCATGGCAAAAGCATGCATTTTTGGAAGAGAAGTTTATCTCTGCTAATCCTTTGTGGAAAGTAACTTGAGGCTCTCAACAGAAACACAAGAAAGAAGAAGCGGAATCTAAGAAATATTGCTGTTAGTGTAGGAGTTCAGGGCAAACATATCCCAGGAGGAGAGCTGGGTAAGGGAGCTAGGAAACAGCTGTTCCCAAATAGATTGGGAGGTCAGAGGGATCCAAGAAAAACATTTCTAAGAAGAAAGTATATTCCATTCCATTCATTTCTGGGTTGAGCTTAGCAATTAGATTCAAACATATGTTTCTTATGTCATGGGCGGGGGGAGGAGAATGTCAATTAGAAACCCCAAGAAAAATTAGTTGTATGAGACTAAAAAATGATTTAAATATGAAAGAAACTAAAATGTGGCCATATTTTATTTGAGCAGTAAGTTGGGTAAGGACATTAAAGTGGGAGGAAAATATTCGTAGTGGATATTTTCACATGCCTTCTTCAGGTCTGACTCCCCCGTCCCCCAGCTGCTGGTAATATCAGGTGCTGACTGTTTGCATCTTCCTTCTTCACTGGGGCTTGCCCTCAGCCACAGGAGCTATCTTGCCCAAGGTTATGTTCTTGACAGGATTATCTGAGACCTTAGCTGCAACCACATCTCTAGTGAGTCCCAGAGCCCAACCCTGCCTTTGTCACTTCCTTACAAATTCACCTTCCTCAATTCCTTGCCATCTTTCCTTCCTCACTTCTTTTGACTGAACCTCCCAAGAGCACTTCCCGTACAGTTATCCATCTCAGAATCTGTTTCCAGGGAACCCAATCTAAGACCCATGTGTAAGGTCCCAAAAGTAAAAGGGAGCACGGAGCCTTCAGAAGATTGCACAGGGTCCTTTCTCGATGGTGAGAGCCTAGAAGTTACACAGAGATATGGAGAGTTGGAGACAGAGGAAATGAACAGATAAGTGAAGGCCAGAGGGTAAAGAGACCTGAACGCCACATGAAGGAATGTGTCTCTCTGCATGGAGACTGTATGTATAAACTGTATGACCCTGATGAGTTAGCCTCTCTGAACCGCAATGACTTCATTTGTAAAATGGATTAAAAAAAAAAAAAAAAGACCCTCTGGCCTCTTTTTTTTTTTAATTTATTTGACAGAGAGAGATCACAAGCAGACGGAGAGGCAGGCAGAGAGAGAGGGAAGCAGGCTTCTTGCTGAGCAGAGAGCCCGATGTGGGACTCGATCCCAGGACCCTGAGATCATGACCTGAGCCGAAGGCAGCGGCTTAACCCACTGAGCCACCCAGGCGCCCGACCCGCTGGCCTCTTATGAGAAAAATGAGCTGCTATCTATGAAAATGCTTTGTGATGAGCTTCAGGTGTAGATTATTAATCGATCTCAGCCTATCATGTGACAGCACGCCTTCAGGCCTGATAAACCAGGCTAGCTGCAAGTCTATTTGCAACAGGAACTTAGAATTCTACCTCATGAGGAAAGGAAGTCAGGTAGAGAAGCCAGTCTAGTAAGAGCGGTTATTGGAAGAGGGTACGATTCCAAGTTCAGAGGAGTCACTTGGATTTGCCCACCTACCCTCACTTCCCTCCATCCCCAATCCCAATGAACTTTTTTTTTTTTTTAATTTGTGGTGATTGGGTGGGGGTGGAGTAAGGAGAAGGAGGAAGAATGGAAGAAGAATTGGGGAGGAAAAGCTATGAAGAAAAACAGGAAGAAGTTCTGTTAGCACAAATAGTCCTGCTTTATCATGTGACCCCAATTTGGGAGAGAGAGATTTTATCTACATCTTCCAAGAATATGATTAGTCGGGGTGCCTGGGTGGCTCAGTGGGTTAAGCCACTGCCTTCGGCTCAGGTCATGATCTCAGGGTCCTGGGATCGAGCCCCGCATCCGGCTCTCTGCTCGGCAGGGAGCCTGCTTCCTCCTCTCTCTCTGCCTGCCTCTCTGCCTCCTTGTGATCTCTCTGTGTCAAATAAATAAATAAAATCTTTAAAAAAAAAAAAGAATATGATTAGTCTATGGTATTCTGAGGCATCCAGAAAGTGTGATGCACAGTTGCCAACTAAGAGATCCCCCACATGGCAGCAATGATACACAATAGAAGAAGTGGAAGCCACAGAGAGCAGCTCAGTCATGGGCTCCTGGCAGGGAAGTCTCCTGCCAGAGGCTGGAGGCCTAAGCAGAAGGAAGTGAGGGCAGCAGACTAAGACAACAGGGGACATATATGGTACCCATCAGAAACACTGTGGGACTCCTAGCAATAACTACCAGACCCTTTCCCAGAAGTAGAGGACCTGCAATTATAAGTAGGAGGAGAATCAGAGAAGTATGTGTTGTTACTGTTAATGCCATCCCATTTCAACCAGGATTTACGTAGCTTAAGGAAGCATAATAATAATTACTATTATTATATATCAGGTAATAGTAATATTTATAAGAAATATGTCTCTTTTCTGTGAATTATCCCTGCCTAGCTTAATATCCTACAAATAGGTGCTGAATAAATGTTGACTAACTAAAAGAACAAATAAATGCATGACTACTTCACTATATCAGGTTTCCCTGGAATTGGAATAAAGAAAATATTACGAAGGCCTATAAAATGGCACATGAGGCTCATCATCAAAGGGTGATTAGTGAATGATATCAAAGTCCAAAGATTCTGGAATAGTCCAGAAGCACTCAAACTTCCATGGGTGCATCATCTGTAAATACGTCTAAAAACTCCTCTGGAATGGATAATATTTTCCATCTGCAACATCTCCTTGGGGTGGTAAATGTCATATGCTACTACCCCCTGGGTAAGTAGCATATCCCTTCCCTGTGCCTGTCTGTCTAAAATGCTAAGGAGTGTTATTTGTCATCAAGGGTGTCTTTCCACAGGGCATAAGCTGGGTACTCGGTGTTTGCTAATCATTCAGAGTGTGTCATCAGCTGCACCAAAACCTGGATCAGTTTCTCCTGATCAGCTGTAGTGAGTTACAGAGGTGGTAATTTCTTCTTATTGACATTACCAGTAATAATGTGGGTTGACATCTATGATTAAGAATTTAGGGGCCCCTGGGTGGCTCAGCTGGTTAAGTGTTGGCCTTCAGCTCAGGTCATGATCCCAGGGTCCTGGGATTGGGTGAGCAAGGAACCTGCTTCTCCCTCTCCCTCTGGCCCTCCCCTTCCCCCCTCCTCCCACCTCTTTACCCCTGCTCATGCTCAAGCATTCGCACTCTCTCAAATAAATAAAAAAATCTTTAAAAAAAAAAGAATTTAAGACATAAAAGCAAAGTCTTACAGTCTAACCATATCCCCTCTAGAGTCAAATTATTTTTCCCTATTCTTAATTAAAATCTTTGTCTGCCCCAAGTACAATTTCTACTAGATCTCATTTGTGTCCTTCTTGGCTGGGCCCCAGGACTCATTTGGGGTTGAGCCCACTTTATTCAGAAACCTCAGGTTGAAAATAAACTTGGTAGATGGATAGATAGAGAGATAGAGAGATAGAGAGATGGGTAGATAGATTGATAAAAGTTTGAAAGATTGGGCAGAAGTTTTCAAAATGTTTTTAAAATAAAATAAAATTTTTGACATCTTTTTCTTTTAACTAGAAATGGTCTTATATATTCCATCCCCTTTAATACACATTGACAGTAATATCCTAACCAATTTGATCCAATAAACATGGTTGAACCCATTTTTCTTACCAGATTTTTTTTCTCCTGCAAAGTTTTCTTAAGTGTGGAACAATATTATTGCCCTCAACTGTAACATGATATATTTCTCTGGTCTCCTTTAAGCTGTTTATCATTTGCTTCACTATTTCAGATGAAATTAATCTTCTAAAAACAGATTACACTCTAGGATGTTTTATGGCTAAAAGCTCCATCAAGACTTTTTCACAATGTGTTAATGGAACAGAAAGCAGCCAGGTAACTGAGTTCCATGTGCTGTAATAAATGCTTACTACTGCATTCGTTGAAGTCATCATGGTTGATTCACAGACATCAAGGAAGCCTCTTTGTTTCATAAATCATCGAAGCATTTCAGGACCTTTTGCATGGGCCAGAGACATTCTTAGGGTGTTTAGCATCAATAACAATGAAAACCAACATGACAACATCTTAAGCAATCTGAAATATTGTACAGGGAGTTCCAGCCTGCTTCCACTGAAGGACTACTAAAAATAAGTACATTTCACCACCCTTACACACACAAACACACACACACACACACACACACCACTTAGGCAAGTTATTACTTCTAAGGTTAATTAAGCCTTTCTCTTTAATAGAGGTACTATAACCAAACTTAATGCATAATGGAAATTTTAAATTTCAATCTATTCATACCAAATGGATCTAAAAGATATAAATTAGTTGAACATATTATGCACTATGAGTGAACTCAATTTGAAATACTTTACAATGGAGGATCCTGCTTAGCTTCTTCTGTCAGAATATCCTATTGGATATTTCATCAAAATAGTCCTATATAGTCACACAAAATAGTCCTACCAAAAGAAATGAACTTGGCCTTAATGAGAGTCATTCCTCTTTTCCAGTTGCTCAGGCCAAAACTCTTGGAATCATGCTTGATTTCTCTTTCTTTCACAGCCCACATCCAACCATGCAAACCCCAACCAGGTCTAATTTAACATGACCAAAATCCAGCTTCTTGCCACATCCACAACTACTGCCTGATCCAAGAGTCTCCAAAATGGTATCCCAGATTCCTTCTTTACTCTCCTATCTTCCATTCTCCAACAGAACCTAGAATGATCCTCTAAAAGTGTAAATCACACTGCGTCCATAGTTTGGCTATTGTCAATAATGCTGCAATAAAAGTTGAGGTACATGCATCCTGTTGAAAAAAAATGTAAATCACATCATGTCACTCCTTTGCTTCAAACTCCAATGATGTCCATCTCACTTAGAGTAAAAGCCAAAGACCTACCATAGTTTAGAAAGCCCTTCATGATCTAACTAACATCTGCCTTTCCAATGCATCTCTTACTACCCTTGCCCTCAATTATTCCAATTTAGCCACATTGGCTTCCTCTGCTCTCAAACACAAGATGCCCCCCACCTTCTGCCTCAAGAAATCTTTGCACTTGTACTCTCTGCCTAGAATAATTTTCTGCAAGATATTCATGTGGTTGGCTCTCTCACTTGCTTTGGACTGTGCTCAAATAATACTTTATCAGGGAGGTCTGGCCCCCATATACAAAGTCTCATGTTTTGGATTCAGTTTATGTACTTCTTCAGATTCATTTGTCCACCTGTCTCCAGGCATCACCCATTTTCCCTCCTTCCCCAGAGAAGTAGCCAGAGCAAACATAATGCATGTGATTAAAGCCATGATTATCATCATCATCTGCTCACCTCTTACCTTTGCTGGCTGACTTGACTTCCCCATTGGAGAGTTCTTGAACTCAGGTCCAACCCAACTGGACCAATGAAGGGTTCAGGCTCACAAAGAGCTGCCCTTGAGAAGCTAGATAACACAACCAGAAGTGAAACACTCTGTTAGGTGGACTTTGATCAATGAGAGACAAGGGATGGAAGGAAATCAACATAAATTGCTCTCTCTTTCTCCCCCGACTAAGCACAAAGCTCCATATGGTCTCTCTGGGAAAGTCCTGAGTAATCCAGCAACCATCTGTTTCTTCTGACACCGTGGCCGGATTAAAAATGCACACCTTCTTTTTCCCTGATTTCTCTGCTTTACATTTCATTTTCCCCTCATTTTTACTGCCCTGAGATTGTACCTCCCAAAAGTAAGGATGGAAGCTCTGTCTTAGGCTTGATGTTCTAGGGACTCTAACTCAGATACACATGTGTGCATACACACACACACACACAGCTATCCTCCAAACTATAACCCTGTATTATTTCTCTTCATTGCTTGTCATCACTTATCCTTATGTCCATCTCCCCCTGTGAAATGTAAACTCCATGACAGCAGTGACTGTTTCTTTTGTTCGATGTTACAGTCCCAAGATAGAACACTGCCTAGCACATATAGACATTAAATAAATGTGTTTATAACAATGAATGAATGAGAAGTTTGTTTGCAAGTGTGGAATTAGGCACCATTTTATTTTCCAAAAAGCCAGAACTAGAGAAGCTCAGGTTTTTATGCATGGCCTGCCTTTTCTGTTTTTTCATGACCTCCATTTTAATGTCAGTGTTCCCATCGGGAATTTTTTCTGTTCTTTCCACTCTCCTTTCTTTGGCCAACTCTCAGCTCAAAGTCAACTCCCCAAACTTCCTTTCCCCAGATTAAGTTCCTGACTGACATAACCATTTCCATCAGAATTCAAATCATTTTATTCAATCCCCTTAGATAGTGCACATACATATTTAGAGTATACTTAATGCACTTTTTCCATCCTTACAGAACTGCATAGTGTTCTAAAATAGATCCAGCATTTCTTTAGGCCTTCCTGCAGCCCACATCTCATAGATATACATAAGTATATTCCCTCCCTGCAACCAACCCCTTCATCCTGACCTTGTCACTAATGCTAACAGCTATTCATCACTGAGCACATATGAGGTGCCAGGCATTGTGGTGGACATTTAGTCCCCACCACGACTCTAAAAAAGTGTGAAAATATCTTAAAACTCACTCATACTAAAGTGTTTGGGACTTCCCATACTCCCCTCCGAGTTATTTTCCTGGATAAAGCTGACATAATCAACAGAAGTAAGTCATTCTGTTACAACTTTATGCATCAGAGAGCAAGAGATTCCATGGGGAAAGCCGGGTTCCTTCTTCCCCATACTCTTCAATTTACATCCCTGTTCAAATCACTGATTCACTGCTTTGTAACTGTCCTGGAATTATATCATGAGAATATGCTCTGTCTTTTTATGTGATTTAAAGCTCCTGGAGATCAGACATGTCTTTTTTTTTTCTTGGTGTTCCTGGAAAAGCACATTTGTCTCTTAACTTGATTCCAGGCTTCTATCTCTCTCCCTTCTGGCCTGTCTGTATTTCCACCACCAGATTTATTCTCTTAGATCAGCAGTCTTCAAAGTAGGGGTACACAGGAAATAAGCAAGATGATTTTTTGTATGTGCAGAGAAGTATTAGAAATTATACATATATATACATATTTACTGTTATCTAAAATATAAGAAATTGTATGAGCTTAATGTTTTCTATATTAATTCATGCTGGTGTATTTCTCTGGTCTATGTGTAAGAATGCCAAGGGTATAGAAGATACCTGAGATATCCAAATGGAGATGAGCAGGACCCCTTTACCTTTTTTGTACATTCAGTGCATTACAGTTTAGGTGTATATAGGGAAAAGTGGAGTTATAAAGTATATAATTGAGTTTTAACTAAACTAACCCTCACAAAATGGACACCTGGCTTAAAGATTCCTGCAAAAAAATCATTAATGGAAGAGAACACCATTTTTGCAAGGTCAAGTGAACAAGAAAATGGCAGATATAACCTTTCTACCCTTAGTACAAATTCTTCATCTAACACATTATTAGATAAAATCAGTTACCAAAAAAATGGGCTTGAAATTTCAAAATTATCCAGAAAATCATTTAAAATATGGATTTACATTTATTTTCATTAGCAATGAAATTCATCTTATGTGTATATTGTATCTTGACATATTGTTTAATGATTATTACATGCATATATAGAATTGTAATAGCTGATGATAATATGAACCAATCATAATTAATAAGACATTTTAAAAATAAGCATCTGAAACACAGAGTAACTGGCTTAAGGTCACAGGGCTAATAAAATGGTAGAGCCAGAATTGGAATCCAGGCTGTCTGGCTCCAGAGTATGCACAATTAACCTCTATATTACCTTGCTAACAACAGAATATAACATTGCTCAGGGTCATCCTTAACATTATATCCAAGTCACAAGCCCTTATAACCACATGAAAAAGCCACATGCATTAGAATCAATCTTGATGACAATACAAAAACTATGATTTTACCGTATAAGTTCAATTTAAATCTAGATCAAAGAAATCTATATTACTTGTCATTTGGGTTATAATCTCATATTCTAAAGCTTAAATGCCTATAAGAAAGCTTTATCTAATTTAAGATTACTAGCTCAAATATAAGCACACAGTTAATACTACTTTTTCTCTAAAATAATCAGCACAAAGAGTTCTATTCTTCCCATAGTAAAATATGTCATAGAACTTGAACTAGTAGGCAATCACTATCTTTTCTTCATAAGGAAAAAAAGCCTTTCAAATATGTACCATAACCTCTAACAAATACAATTATCCTCCTCAAGAACTGAGGCTTTTTTTTTTACAAAAACGATGAGCAATTGATCCATAGTTCTTTTATTTCTCAAAAAAAATGATTGTATATTGTGTAATGATCATTATAATTAAAAATTAAGATGGCTTGCAATAATTCCACCATTATTTGATTCAAAATCTTTATAAAATATTGGCATTTTCCAACATTTATTTTTCCTGTCTATGTTCCATTTAAGGCCAAATTTTCAAACCCAGCTGCCAAATTACACATATAATTACTGCATTTGCGCACAAAAATGTGATAATTGCTTACACAATTTCAGAGGCCAGCTTGAGGCTCCTTTCCAAATTTGTTTTACATGTACAGTTCGGTGTATGTAGTTTTATATGAAAATGGGGGAAAGTAGAATTCATGGTTCGTCTGAATGATGTGTGAAAATGGGTACAAAATAAAGCTTTTCTAATGTTTGGGCCTGTCTTCCTATTTTCTTCCCATAGATCTTTGTAAAAGAAAAGTATTAGAGAGCAGCTCAAACTTCAGCTAGTCTTGGAGTTATGTCAGTAGAGGGGATGGTGTCTGATATAATGCCATAAATAGGACAGGTATCCATTTTGTCAGTTGTTGACATGTTGTCATGGAACATTCTTCTGTCTTTGAACTATTTCTATCAACCTGGATACCAAAAGATAAAGGTGATATAAGGTCCACAATTGTACAGTCACCCAAGACAACACCAACCTCAGTAGAGCAAAGAGGTTGAGCACTGGGTGGCTAGGGATTTGTCCTTCCAATTTTGCTTGATGGCTGATACACTGTTTGGCAAATATTCACAGAGGATATTCTTACTGACAGGTTTGGTTCAGGAAAAGGCAAATAAAGAGAATCTCACTGGTTATATACATTAATGAGATGATCTAAGATACTTTTGTTTCTGTATAAGTTGGGTAGAAATTTATGCCCAGTTCCATATAACCTAATACTGAGTCTCAAAAATGCTACTTCTCAAATTCAAAGACCGTGAATCTGATCTCTAACTGTAGCCAAATAACAATGGAACCAATCACAAGCAATTTATCCAGGAAGAAGTTCTATTGCCAAAGAAACCCTCAGAAAGATCATATTCCCCCATGTCTACCTGAAATAATCATAACACTTCCTGAGTAACTGATACATGTTAAGCAACATTCTAAGCATTTTGCAGCAATCCGTTCCCTTTTTACATGCTTACTAATCCTAAGAGGAAGTGCTATTAATATCCCCATACATCTGAGGAGATTGATGCACTAAGAGTTTAAGAAATTTGCTCACATTCTTAGAAAGTAGAAAAGCCAGCTATTGGAATGAAGGCATTCTGACTCCAAAGTTTTTGCTCTTAACCCAAATAACATACTGCCTCTCAGATGGAGCCAAGGAAAATAGTAAACAAGGGATAGACTCCCAAAGAGAAGTCCTTGGACAGCCAGCAAAACTGTATAAATAATTCCCTATTGGAATGTAGTCCTTACCATTTCTGCCCAGCAGGAATAATGTTGGCATAGACTAAGGTCTATGGTGTGTTGTTTCCCATTCTTCTCTTTCCCAAATGGTAATTTTATTGCTATTATCTTGCACTTTCTTCATCATTTTATATAGGTTTTGTTATAGGTGGAAAATGTAGTATTACCCAAAGTCCCTAGACTATGGGGAGTTTCACTCAGACATGATGGAGAAGACCCCCACATCATCCAGAGAATCAAAACTTGGAGCTAACACACTAATCTTTTAGTTGTCTCTAGTGAGGAAACATGTTCCTAAGAAGATGAGTGGAAAGAGGGTACGTATGGGTGCTGGGTAGCCAACGGACACTTATTGATAATGTATCCAGTATCTCCTTCTCCTTTCTTATTGTCCATGGGCTCTTCTTCATACAGCCATGTAACTGGCCACTATCATAGCAGGGACTGTTGACTTGGGAGCAAAGTCCTAAAGAAGGAACAAAGTTCAAGTTATTCTGTCTTGAGTTTTTTCATGCTCTCCCTAGTATGCCCAGCCCTGAACTTCGTAGTCCTACAGACTTCTCAAAGGATTTTGTAAATCTTGTCATTAGCCCAAATTTTTCTTGCCAGTATATGATTGGATCTTGTAACTCAAAAAAATTCTTTCTCAGTCTCCATATTTAATCTTCACATCATAAATTTGCAGGCACATTCATGCTATTAAGCCACTTTTCTGACACAAAAATATGCAACATATATCAGAATGCACTCAAAATGCAAAAACTGACATCACATATCTTAACAGAGAAATTTCAATTAAAAAATTAGTTAACTGGGAAGGGGGAGGAGCAAGATGGTGGAGGAGTAGGAGATGTAAATTTCATCTGGTCCCAGGAATTCAACTAGATTGTTATCAAACCATTCTGAACACCTACAAACTCAATAGGAGATCAAAGAAAAGAACAGAAGCAACTCTATGAACAGAAAAGCGACCACTTACTGGAAGGTAGGATGTGCAGAAACATGAATTCAAGATGATAGATGGGACGATAGACAGGGGTGGGAGGGGCCTGCTCCCAGTAAGCAGTAGAGCAGCGGAGCACAAAACTGGAATTTTAGAAGTCCGCTTCCCAGAGGAATGTTGCTTCAGTGGCTAGGCAGGGGTGGGGAGAGCCCTTGCAGGAACAGTGTGGTCTTAGGACATGTGCAGTCACAGAAAGACCAGGGGTGACTCAATGGGGCAGAGCTCCCAGGTATCTGAACTGGGAAGCCAGCTGCAGAGATGGAACAAAGAAGTAGGTGGTCAGCTCAGGGTTACCTTAAACCAGGATCTGAGCCAGAATCAGACCACTACTCCATGAGCAGGGACTCCACAAGCAGCAGATCCTGGGAGACTCATGTTCCTCCTCCAGGAGGAGCAGTGCAGGAACATGCTGCAGGAATTTGCTGTGTTTGGAGACTCCAAACAGGGCTATGCACCAGAGATAGAAATGCTCGGTCACAGGCTGGGGGAGCACAGAGTGCGGCAGGAAACCAGGAAAACAGGAGTGACTGAGTGCTTTTCTCAGAAGGCACATTTAGGAGGGGTGCCCGAGCTCTTGGCTCCTCCCAGTTGGAGATTGGGAGGCCGCCATTTTCATTCTTCTCCTCCAAACCGCTATGGAAAGTGTTCGCGGAACAAAAAATACCAAGAGCAATCCTGAGAAGATTGCTTATCCTGGCCCCTGGCAAGGGCGGTGCAATTCTGCCTTGGGCAAAGACATTTGAGAATCACTTCAACAGGCCTCTCCCTCAGAAGATCAACAAGAACATCCAGCTAAGACCAGGTTTACTGACAATGAGAACTATGGAACTCCAGAGCTAGGGGAAAGCAACACATAGAATTCATGGCTTTTTTCCCATGATTCTTTAATCTTTCAAAGTTAAATTTTTTTAATTTTACTTTTTCTTAGTCTATTTTTTAGATTTTTCCTCTTTCCTATTTTAACCTTTTTTAACTACTTTATCTTACCAATACCTTTTTAAAAAATCTTTTTAAATTTTCATTGTTATATTCTATCCCTTCATTATATTTAACCTTAGTTTTTGCATACATCTAGGTTTTACTGTCTTTAAAATTTTGGGATACAGTTCCTTCTAAAAGAACCAAATATACCCTAAAACTAGTACATGGCATTGTTCCAGTCTCCAGCCTGATCACATTCTTTCCTCTCTTTTCTTCTTTTGTCAATGAACTTCTTACCTTATGAATTCCTTTTTTAGAATATTCGTAAATTTTCATCATTACATTCATATTCCATCCCTTCATCGTGTTCACACTTATTTTTGTGTATATATATATAAGTTTTTCTTTCTTTAAAATTTTGGGAGGCAGTTTCTTGTAAAATACACCCAAAATCAAGTGTGTGGCTCTGTTCTAATCACCAGTCTGACATATATATATATTTTTTTCTTCTTCCTCTTCTTCTTCTTCTTCTTCATTTTCCTCCTTTCTTCTCCCCCCAGTTTTTGATCTCTTCCAATTTGGTTAGTGTTTATTTCTCAGGGGTCATTGCTACCCTTTTAATATTTTGTTCTCTTATTCATCTATTCTTACCTGGATAAAATTACAAGGCAGAAAAACACCTCAAAAAAAAAAAAAAAACCCAAGAGGCAGTACCAATGGCTAGGGATCTAATAAATATGGACATTAGTTAAATGTCAGAACTAGAGTTCAGAATGATGATTATCAATCTTCTAGCTGGGCTTGAAAAAAGCATGAAAGATACTACAGAACCCCTTTCTGGAGAAATAAAATCCCGTTCTGGAGAAATAAAAGAACTAAAATCTAACCAGGTTGAAACTTTAAAAACTACAAATGAGGTGCAATAAAAAATGGAGGCTCTTACTGCTAGGATAAATGAGCAAAAGAGAGAATTAGTGATATAGAAGACTAAATGACAGAGAATAGAGAAGCTGAGAAAAAGAGAGATAAACACTACTAGACCACAAGGGGAGAATTCAAGAGGCAAGAGATACCATAAGACAAAAAATATTAAAATAATTGGGATCCCAGAAGAAGAAGAAAGAGCAGAAGGTATATTGGACCAAATTATAGCAAAGAATTTCCCTAATTTGGTGAAGGGAACAAGCATCAAAATCCAGGAGGCACAGAGAATCCCCCCAAAAACAAATAAAAATAAGCCAACAGCCCATCATCTAATACAAGTCTCAGTGACAAAAAGAAAATGCTGAAAGCAGCTCAGGACAAGAGGTCTATAACATACAATGGTATAAATATTAGATTGGCAGCAGACCTATCCACAGAGACCTGGCAGGCCAGAAAGGACTGGCATGATATATTCAGAGCACTAAAAGAGAAAAATATGCAGCCAAGAATACTATATCCAGCTAGGCTGTCATTGAAAATAGAAGGAGAGAGGAAAAGCATGCAAGACAAACAAAAACTAAAAGAATTTACAAACACCAAACCAGCCCTAAAGGAAATATTGAAAGGGGTCCTCTAAGCAAAGAGAAAGCCTAAAAGGAACAGACCAGAAAGGAACAGAGACAGTATATAGTAACAGCCACCTTACAGATAAGACAATGGCACTAAATTCATATCTTTCAATAGTTACCCTGAATGTAATGGGCTAAATGCCCCAATCAAAAGACACAAAAGACACAGGGCATCAGAATGGGTAATAAAACAAGACCCATTGATATGCTGTCTGCACGAAACTCATTTTAGACCCCAAAACACCATCAGATTTAAAGTGAGGGGTGGAAAAAAAATTTACCATACTAATGGACATCAAAAGAAAGGTGGGGTGGCAATCCTTATATCAGATAAATTAGATTTTAACCCAAAGACTATAATAAGTGATAAGGAAGGACACTATCTCATACTCAAAGGGTCTGTCCAACAAAA
Organism: Lutra lutra; assembly: GCF_902655055.1. Classification (NCBI taxonomy): domain Eukaryota; kingdom Metazoa; phylum Chordata; class Mammalia; order Carnivora; family Mustelidae; genus Lutra; species Lutra lutra. The sequence continues at coordinate 136,970,851 of NC_062278.1, read as the reverse complement.
AGCTCTAACAATTTTAAATATCTATGCCTCTAACACGGGAGCAGCCAGTTATATAAACCAATTAATAACAAAATCAAAGAAACACATCCATAATAACACAATAATAGTAGGGTACTTTAATATCCCTTCACTGAAATGGACAAATCATCTAAGCAAAAGATCAATGAGGAAATAAAGGCTCCAAATGACACACCAGACCAGATGGACATTACAGATATATTTGGAACATTCTATCCCAAAGCAAGAGAATACACATTCTCTACTGCACATGGAACATTCTCACATCAGATCACATCCTGGGTCACAAATCAGGTCTCACCCAATACCAAGAGATTGGGATCATTCCCTGCATTTCAGACCACAATGCTTTGAAACTAGAACTCAACCACAAGAGGAAAGTTGGAAAGAACTCAAATACATGGAAGCTAAAGAGCATCCTACTAAAGTATGAATGGGTCAACCAGGAAATTAAAGAAATGAAAAAATTTATAGAAACAAATGAACACAATGTTCAAAATCTTTGGGACACAACAAAGGCGGTCCTGAGAGGATACTATATAGCAACACAAGACTTTCTCAAGAAACAAGAAAGGACTCAAGTACACAACCTAACCCTACACCTAAGGGAGCTGGAGAAAGAACAACAAAGAAAGCCTAAGACCAGCAGGAGAAGAGAAATAATAAAGATCAGAATAGAAATCAGTGAGATAGAAACCAAAAGAAAGGTAGAACAAATCAATGAAAATAGGAGCTGATTCTTTGAAAGAATTAATAAGATTGATAAACCCCTGGCCAGACTTATCCAAAAGAAAAGAGAAAGGACCCAAATGAATAAAATCATGAGTGAAAGAGGAGAGATCACAACCAACACCAAAGAAATACAAACAATTATAAGAACATATTATGAGCAACTGTACACCAGCAAATTGGACAATCCAGAAGAAATGGATGCATGCCTAGAGATAGATAAACTACCAAAACTGAACCAGGAAGAAATAGAAAACCTGAACAGACTCATAACCAGTAAGGAGATTGAAATACTCATCAAAAATCTCCCAACGTGGGGTGCCTGGGTGGTTCAGTGGGTTAAGCCTCTGCCTTCAGCTTGAGTCATGGTCTCAGGGTCCTGGGATCAAGCCCCATGTCAGGCTTTCTGCTCAGCGGACAGCCTGCTTCCCCCTCTCTCTCTGCCTGCCTCTCTGCCTGCTTGTGATCTCTCTCTCTCTCTCTGTCAAATAAATAAAAAATCTTTAAAAAAAAAAAAATCTCCCAACGAACAAGAGCCCATGGCCAGATGGCTTCACACGGGAATTCTACCAAACACTAAAAGAAGAATTAATACCTATTCTCCTGAAACTGTTCCACAAAAAAAAATAAAAAATAAAAACTTTCCAAACTCATTTTATGAGGCCAGCATTACCTTGAGCCCAAAACAGAAAACCCCATTAAAGATGAGAATTACAGATGAGTATCCTTGATGAATACAGATGCAAAAATTCTCACCAAAATACTAGCCAGTAGGATCCAACGGTACATTAAAAGGATTATTCACCACAACCAAGTGGGATTTATTCCTGGGCTGCAAGGTTGGTTCAATATCCACAAATCAATGTGATACAATACATTAGTAAAGGAAATAACAAGAACCATATGATACTCTCAATAGATGCTGAAAAAGCACTGGACACAGTATAGCATCTTTTCTTGATCAAAACTCTTCATGGTGTAGGGATACCTCAATATCATAAAAGCCATCTATGAAAAACCCACAGTGAGAATCATTCTCAATGAGAACAAGCTATTCCCCTATGGTCAGGAATATGGCAGGGCTGTCCACTATCACCACTGCTATTTAACATAGTATTAGAAGTCCTAGCCTCAGCAATCAGTCAACACAAAGAAATAAAGTCATCCTAATTGTCAATGAAGAAGTCAAACTCTCACTCTCTGCAGATGATATGACACATCATGTGAAAACCCAAAAGACTCCACTCCACCCACCTCTATGAGCTAGAACTCTTAGAGGAATTCAGTAAAGTGTCAGGATATAAAAATCAATGCACAGAACTCAGTTGCAATCCTATTCACCAACAGCAAGACAGAAAAAATCCCTAAATTGCCATATCGGCAAAGAAGAAGTCAAACTATCACTCTTCGCAGATGATATGATACTATATGTGGAAAACCCAAAAGACTCCACTCCAAAACTGCTTGAACTTGTACAGGAATTCAGTAAAGTGTCAGGATATAAAATCAATGCACAGAAATCAGTTGCATTTCTCTACACCAACAACAAGACAGAAGAAAGAGAAATTAAGGAGTCAATCCCATTTACAATTGCACCCAAAACTATAAGATACCTAGGAATAAACCTAACCAAACAGGCTAAGAATCTGTACTCAGAAAACTATAAAGTACTCATGAAAGATATTGAGGAAGACACAAAGAAATGGAAAAATGTTCCATGCTCCTGGATTGAAAGAACAAATATTGTGAAAATGTCTATGCTACCTAAAGCAATCTACAAATTAATGCAATTCCTATCAAAGTACCATCCATTTTTTCAAAGAAATGGAACAAATAATCCTAAAATTTATATGGAACCAGAAAAGACCTCGAATAGCCAAAGGAATATTGAAAAAGAAAGCCAAAGTTGGTGGCATCACAATTCCAGACTTCGAGCTCTATTACAAAGCTGTCATCATCAAGACAGCATGGTACTGGCACAAAAACAGACACATAGATCAATGGAACAGAATAGAGAGTCCAGAAATAGACCCTCAACTCTATGGTCAACTAATCTTTGACAAAGCAGGAAAGAATGTCCAATGGAAAAAAGACAGCCTCTTCAATAAATGGTGTTGGGAAAATTGGACAGCCACATGCAGAAAAATGAAATTGGATCATTTCCTTACACCACACACGAAAATAGACTCAAAATGGATGAAGGACCTCAATGTGAGAAAGGAATCCATCAAAATCCTTGAGGAGAACACAGGCAGCAACCTGTTCGACCTCAGTCGCAGCAACATCTTCCTAGGAACATCGCCAAAAGCAAGGGAAGCAAGGGCAAAAATGAACTATTGGGATTTTATCAAGATCAAAAGCTTTTGCACAGCAAAGGAAACAGTTAACAAAACCAAAAGACAACTGACAGAATGGGAGAAGATATTTGCAAATGACATATCAGATAAAGGGCTAGTGTCCAAAATCTATAAAGAACTTAGCAAAGTCAACACCCAAAGAACAAATAATCCAATCAAGAAATGGGCAGAGGACATGAACAGACATTTCTGCAAAGAAGACATCCAGATGGCCAACAGACACATGGAAAAGTGCTCCATATCACTCGGCATCAGGGAAATACAAATCAAAACCACAATGAGATATCACCTCACACCAGTCAGAATGGCTAAAATTAACAAGTCAGGAAATTACAGATGCTGGCGAAGATGCGGAGAAAGGGGAACCCTCCTACACTGTTGGTGGGAATGCAAGCTGGTGCAACTACTCTGGAAAACAGCATGGAGGTTCCTCAAAATGTTGAAAATAGAACTACCCTATGACCCAGCAATTGCACTGCTGGGTATTTACCCTAAAGATACAAACGTAGTTTTCCGAAGGGGCACGTGCACCCGAATGTTTATAGCAGCAATGTCTACAATAGCCGACCTATGGAAAGAACCTAGATGTCCATCAACAGACGAATGGATAAAGAAGATGTGGTATATATACACAATGGAATACTATGCAGCCATCAAAAGAAATGAAATCTTGCCATTTGCGACAATGTGGATGGAACTAGAGGGTATCATGCTTATCGAAATAAGTCAATCAGAGAAAGACAATTATCATATGATCTCCCTGATATGAGGGAGAGGAGATGCAACATGGGGGGTTAAGGGGGTAGGAGAAGAGTAAATGAAACAAGATGGGATCGGGAGGGAGACAAACCATAAGTGACTCTTAATCTCACAAAACAAACTGAGGGTTGATGGAGCGAGGGGGGTTCGGGGGGTGGGGTTATGGACATTGGGGAGGGTATGTGCTATGGTGAGTGCTGTGAAATGTGTAAACCTGGCGATTTACAGACATGTACCCCTGGGAATAAAAATATATTATATGTTTAAAAAAAATAAAATTTATAAAAAAAAAAAAGAATAGCTTAGTGGACTTATGCCTCCATCAGAAAGGATGAATACCCAACTTTTGTAGCAACATGGACGGGACTGGAAGACATTGTGCTGAGTGAAATAAGTCAAGCAGTCATTGATAATAATGATTTGATTATTATTAAAAAACCATATGATAATAAGTCAATTATCATATGGTTTCACTTATTTGTGGAGCATAACAAATAGCATGGAGGACAAGGGGAGTTAGAGAGGAGAAGGGAGTTGAGAGAAATTCGAAGAGGAGGTGAACCATGAGAGACTATGGACTCTGAAAAACAATCTGAGGGGTCTGAAGGGGCGGGGGGTAGGAGGTTGGGGGAGCCAGGTGGTGGGTATTGGGGAGGGCACGTATTGCATGGAGCACTCGGTGTGGTGCAAAAACAATGAATACTGTTACACTGAAAATAAATTAAAAAAATAAAAAATAAAAAAAATTTTAAAAAAAGAAATGGGCAGAAGACATGAACAGACATTTCTCCAAAGGAGACATCCAAATGGCCAACAGACACATGAGAAAGTGCTCCACATCCCTTGGCATCAGGGAAATACAAATCAAAACCACAGTGAGATACTACCTCACACTAGTCAGAATGGCTAAAATTAACAAGTCATGAAACAAAAGATGCTGGCAAGGTTGCAGAGAAAGGGGCCCCCTCCTATATTGTTAGTGGGAATGTAAGCTGGTGCAGCCACTCTGGAAAACAGTATGGATGTTCCTCAAAAAGTTGAAAATAGAGCTACCCTATGACTCAGCAATCGCACCACTGGGTATTTACCCTAAAGACACAAATGTAGTGATCTGAAGGGTCACATGCACCCAAATGTTTATAGCAGCAATGTCCACAAGACCCAAACTAGGGAAAGAACCTAGATGTCCATCAACAGATGAATAGATAAAGCAGAAGTGGTATATATATTCAATGGAATACTTTACAGCCATCAAAAAAAAATGAAATCTTGCCATTTGCAATAATGTGGATGGAACTAGAGGGTATTATACTAAGCAAAATAAGTCAATCAGAGAAAGACAATTATCTACAATCTCTGATATGAGGAATTTGAGAGGCAGTGCAGGAGGTCGTGTGGGGAAGGGAGGGAAAAAATGAAACAAGATGGGATCCGGAGGGAGACAGACCATAAGACTCTTAATCTCAGGAAACAAACTGAGGGTTGCCGGGGGGTGTGGGGGAGAGGGATAGGGTGGCTAGGGGATGGACACTGGGGAGGGTATGTGCTATGGTGAGCACTGTTACTTGTGTAAGACTGATGAATCACAGGCCTGTACCCTGAAGCAAATAATACATTATATGTTAATTAAAAATAAAAATAAAAAATTAGTTAATGGGGCAAACGAAATGATAAAAAGAAAACTCTAAGGTATCTGGGAGGTAACAACTTCAGGAGAAAGCCACCACCCCCTAGCCTGAGAGAATAAATTGGTTGGAATTATTAAAACTTGCTTTAAAAAGTAGCTCCATGGAATTGAAACTCAGGCCTCTGAGGAGGGAGCACTGCTCACCGGTGCTTGCGTCCGGTTCAAAGAAGGATCCTGTGGCTAGGGCGCAGACTCTGAGACACCTGCTGCTGGCGTCTGAAGAGGGGGCAATGAAGGGTCTACAAGCATTGGAGGAACTATAAACCAGACTCTGATGCTACTCTAGGGAGGAACTGCTCCTACTTGGGTAAAGGCATCATCAGGGTTACAGTCACAGAAACAGGAAGCAAAACTTGAACAGGAAGGAGCAGATCCCCCTTTCCTTCTCTAACCATACAGTCTCCATCTAGGGCCCCCTTCTGATGCTAGGTGGGATCAGCTTGTAAAGCAATAACGGATTAGGATTACAAAGCAAAGGGGGTGTTTGAAGCTTCAAGATAATAACTTAATAACTAGCACAGAGTATCTCATTTGTACTGTATAGAGGAGGAAATCATAATTGTACTCTGACAAAGTATAAAAATACCCAGTTTCTACAAGACATCTCCCATGATTCCTATGTCACCACTAATGAAAACATCATTGAAAGAAAAGTGCTGGTTATTATTTCTTCTGGAAGATAGATTCGTATAGGTGATCTCTAACAGAGAGGATATTAAGAACTTACCTATTAGACATCTTAGTGGCCGTATTTATATACATACTATTAACTTCCAGAAACATCATTTCTATTCCTATAAAAATCATGAGGATGCTTTTTAGCCAGGAAACATCTTAGGGATTGTGATTATTCTCCACAGATATTTATGGTGCCATTATTTGAATATCTCTATTTTCCCAGGGTGCTGAAGGAGAAAATATTGATCATAGAATATTCTGAAAGTCACTCAGTGTGTATAAAGCTAATAAAAAGGCATATTGTGGTCATGGTAGAATTTTCAAGGAGGCAATGATCATGGCTTCACAATGCCTATCTGTTTGACAGTTTTTCTTTTGTATAAAATGGATATTCATTACATTGTCCACATCTTTGTTGACTGAGATTAGACAGATTTAACAAGACAGGAAAATCTATACTCTTATACCAATTTTGACAGACCTAATAGACATAAAAATCTTTCTGATGTCTTTTCTAGAGCAGTTAAATGTAGTGGTCAACCACAGCATTCAGAACCTTCCTTTAATTGCTAGATTGGAAGTTCGGCCTCAGACCAGTATTCCTAAGTGAGACTTAAAGGGTATATACATATATTTTGAGTGCACTGTGTTCTGAGAAAATTTCTTCAGAATAAATGGGAATGGGGCAGAGCAGAGAAGGAGGCTGTCAATCACCTTAGGCTTTCAAAGGCCATAAAAGGTAGGCAAAAAGAAAGATGCAAGACATAAGGGTTAATCTAAACCTCTCTCCGAATGGAGAGACAAAATAATGTGGTAACTCAGGCAACTCAGTCACCAGCAATCATATCACTTCCATTCTATTTCCTACATATGATAGTTCAGAGAATGGAAATACAGAATAAACACTTGATAATTTATGATGCTCTTATCAAAACTATCCCCAAATGGCCCAATGTATTGAGAGGTCACTAAAGATAATGTAATATTAAAAAAATGTGGCCACTGGAATCAGGTTACCCAAATGCAACACAATCACAGGCATGTTCCTTAACTGTCCATGCCTCAGTCTCTCGTTTATAAAACAAGAAAAATAATATACCTACATAAAATTAATTGAGGTTAACAAAGTGTTGAGAAAATATAGAAGCTAGAGATTACAGCAGTTGATTTCTCTTACGTAGCAGCTCCCAGTTTGTGATCCTATTCTACTTGTTCTACTTACAGACCTTCCCCTAGGTAATTGTTCTACTCTACCTCCCCCTCGGTAATTGTTCTTCTTTGCTTTGTCAGAGTGGGCTCGTGGGCACACCCAGGAATCAGCTCACAGGAATGGAAACAGAACAGTGAGCCAGGCAAAAAGGTTGTCTTTTAAAGAAATGAACCATAAGTTGCACCTAGCATTTCTACTCACATACTGACCCATATATTTCACCTGCTTTGAGCAAAGTTAGTGTTTTTGTTTTCTTTGGATAAATATCTGAAAGTGGAATTACTGGATCGTATGGTAGTTTTATTTTTAGTTTTCTGAGGAATCTCCATAAAGTTTTCCATAGTGGCTAAACCAACTGACATTCCCACCAACAGTGCATATCATTCTGTTTCCTTCACATCCTTGCCAACACTTGTTATTTCTTATCTTTTTTGATAACAGCCATTCTAGTAGGTATGAGATACTATCTCATTGTGGTTTTGATTAGCATTTCCCTTATGGTTAAAGATGCTGAGTATTTTTTCATGTACCTGTTGGCCATCTGTATGTCTTCTTCAGGAAAATGCCCATTCAGATTTTCTGCTCATTTTTAAACCAGATTGTTTGGGGTTTTGCTACAGAGTTGTAGGAGTTCTTTATATATTTTGGATATTAGCCCCTTATCAGATACATAATTTGCAAATATTTTCTCCTATTCCATAGGTTGCCTTTTCATCTTGTTGATGACTTCCTTTGCTGTGAAGAAGCTATTTAGTAAGATATAGTACCACTTATTTATTTTTGTTGTTGTTGCTTTTACTTTGGGTGTCAGTCAGTAACAGCTATCTAAATTACAAATTCATAGAACTACTAACCCAGCATTTTCTCATCTAGGTATATGTCCTACAGATATACCGGTACCCAGAGAAAATGACATATGTACAAAGTAACTCACTTGGCCTCAATTCTAGTAAGAGATTGGAAACAAAATAACTGTCCATCAATAAAGGGCTAGGTAAATAAATTATTTGTCTCACTTCTCAAATATTTTTATAGATCTTTGAAATGCTCATAGTCTATGAATACTCACCTGTGATGTCTGATGATTAAATTGGCCCCAACAGAGCCAGTAAGCCTCAATCTTCATCTCACTTTACCACAATGCTTTATCACATTGCCAGATCAGTTTTCTGTCACCAGTGAGGGTCACAGAGTAAAGAAATTGCTCATAAACACATAAGTGTTTTCATTTCTTGTTTTCATCGATTCATTCAATTCATTCATTTGCTATCCATCAAATATTCACAGCACCTACTCTGTGCCAAACACCTAATAAGTATTTTTGAAGTCAGGGATCTAATATGCATATGTGTACAGATTATAGGGGTTCTTTACTAGTAAGTGATGAGCTGGAAATTCATGCTCAGTGTACAACCACTGGGCATAAGATTTAGATGTAAGACAAGCAAAGGTTGAGGTTTCGTTTGAAACTTTAGTGAGTGTGATAATGTAATGTGAGTGGAATTCAATCAGGACAGTTTTTACATAATTAATGTCTTTTGTTTCATATATTAAATGGCCCAATGTCATTATTATAACATTTAAAAGACATGACAATGGGGGTTGTCAAAAGTTAAGGCCCTAATATTCTAACAGCTCGTGGATCCTAGAAAAAATCCAACCAATATTGGACAATAGGTAATTAAATGGAATGTCCCAATCTACCACTTCCCAAAGGACTTTGATGATGTTACAGAAGTGTCATTACGATTTTCAAATGGAAAGGATTTGTATTCAGTTTCTATTCCAATCAGGAAACTTTCCTTCCTGTACTAAAGAACTTTATTATTACAGAGAGACTATAACCCCCAATAGGCCAAAACACAGCACAGTTCCTAGAGACAATTATCTGGGTATCTCTTTAAGTACCTGAGTAGGGTTTTGACAGTATTTTGGTGAAATTTTCACTTGCACCCCATGAATTAATTCATTCAGTAAACATTCATTGAGTTCACATAGTATGTGCCAGGCACTGTGCTTGGCACATAATCAAGAGATGAATGGATAAAGAAGATGTGGGGTGTGTGTGTGTGTGTGTGTGTGTGTGTAATGGAATATATGTGTAATGGAATATTACTCAACCATCAAAAAGAATAAAATTTTGCCATTTGCAACCACATGGATAGAACTTGAAAATATTATGCTAAATGAAAGAAATCAGTCAGAGAAAGAAAAATACCATATGATTTCACTCATATGTGGAATTTAAGAATCAAAACAGATGAACATCTGGGAAGGGAAGGAAAATAAAATAAGATAAAAACCGAAAGGGATGGGATGCCTGGGTAGTTCAGTCAGTTAAGTGTCTGCCTTCACCTCAGGTCATGATCCCAGGGTCATGGGATCGAGTCCCACATCGGGCTCCTTGCTCAGCAAGGAGCCTGCTTCTCCCTCTGCCTGCCACTCCCACTGCTTGTGTTCTTGCTCTCTATCTCTGACAAATAAATAACACAATCTTTAAAAAAGAAACAGAAAGGGAGGCAAACCAAGAGACTTTTAATTCTAGGAAACAAACAGGTTGCTGGAAGGGGGTGGGGGATGAGGTAACTGGATGATGGGTATAAAGGAAGACATATCATGTAATGTGCACTGGGCGTTATATGCAACTGATGAATCATTAAATTCTACCCCTAAAACTAATAATACACTGTATGTTAACTAAATTGGATTTAAATAAAAAATTTTATGAAAACGTCAGCCAGGGCTACAATCATCTGAAGGCTTAACTAAGACTAGAGGATCTGCTATCAAGGGGCTTACCCACATGCCTGACAATTTAGTGTGGGTTGTTGGCAAGAGGTCTCACTTTCTTTTTTCTTTTTTTAAGGTTTTTTTGGTTTTTTAAGATTTTATTTATTTATTTGTCAGAGAGAAAGAGCACAAGCAGGGGGAGCAACAGGGAGGGAGAGAAGCAGACTCCTTGCTGAACAAGGAGTCCAATGTGGGACTCAATCCAAGGCCCCTGGATCATGACCTGAGCTGAAGGCAGACGCTTAACTGACTGAGACACCCAGCCACTCTGAGGTCTCATTTTTCTCACTGCATGGACCTTCTTAAAGGGCTGCTTTGAGTGTCTGCATGACATGACAGCTGGCTTCTCCTAGAGAAAGCGATCCCAAAACACGCAAAGTGGAAGCCGTAATCCCTTTAATGACCAAATCTCAAAAGCCACATACCATCTCTTCACCATGTTGTATTCTTCAGAAAAAATTCACGAAGTCTGGCCAGTCAAGTGAGGAAGAATTAGGCTCCACCACTTGAAATGATAGTTTCAGAGAATTTGTAGAAGTATTTTAAAACCACCATGATCATCCTATGTGCTTTGTATGCTTCTAGTCCCCCAAATAAAAAATCCTTTAATATTTCCTATAAATCTGAAACTCTACCAAAAACAATTTTATCCTTAACTCTGGCTAACCTGGTAACTGAAGATACAACATGACTTTTGTGGATATGATAATCATGTAAGCAAGTTGCTGTTTTCACCATGAATAGATTAATGGATGCTTAATAACTGACAATTTTGCAGTTTTTCTATAAATATTAGTTATTTTTTTAATAGGCCAGCCAGTCTTTCTGGAGCCTGACTTCCTAGCACTCTACAAGTGAATTTTTCTTTCCTTTTCTAAATACTTTGATCTCTCAGCATTCCTTTAGACAATGTGTGCATAGGACCTCCTATCTTACTCTTTAATTCTTCCAACCAACCTCGTAGAGAAAGGAAGTTGTGGAGAAATGGGAAACAAAACAAGATGACCCAAGCAAGACCAGAGGGCAATAGGAGCTTACAAGGGGGAAATGGTTGTGTTTCTTCTTGCCATCTTACACTTCGCCATTTCCATAAGAAGACCCTTCCCCAGGTACCTTCTGCTCCTTCAGCCTGCGCTGCAGAATGAATATGCATTGAACAGAGCCAAACCAGGAATCTGGAATCCTGCAGTATGAGGCAGAGCCACCCCAGCTGACCCTCAGACTCATGAGCAAGAATATTATTTTAAGCCATCAGATTTCAGTGTAATTCATTGGGCAGCATAAACTAACTAATACATCTAGTTCTATTTAGATGACCACTGCAATACCAATAAGTTGTAACTAGAAAGCATGACTGTGACAGAAAACCACATCTCCTGCATAAACCACGTTTTTAGAAAAGGAGGGGGAAATGGTTCTCAGAGGAAGGTTGTGGCAAGGAGTAAGGAGTGTGCTAGGCACACAAATCAATAGGGATGCACCAGAGTTTGAAATTCCCTAACCTCCACTTGTGTTTTCCCCCCTTTATTCGATATAACACTTCATCCAATGAATTAGAGTTTCTCTCACCTAAGACTCTTCTACTACAATTTAATATAAGTGCTTTTTGGAGTCAGTGAGATTCAAAGAAGACTTAGAGAGAGAGAGAGACCACGTAGTTTCAAGCAAAGGGCTCAGTAGTTTGAGTGAGAAACTGGAACAAAGGGCCTGGTGAATGCAGGAGAGGAGAGAAAGCAAAGAGTTGGAGTGGAGTGAGGACTCGTACACAAACACTCGACCTGACAGGGCACACACAAGGCTGGTCTGGTCTTTTCTACTTCTGCTGCATCCTGCAGAATGCGATGGGAAGTGTTGAGAAAGCATGTTGGAAGACTCATTGAAAATAATGCCAAGAGAAAGCAAGAGGACTGGGGCTCTCAAAATGGCAGCCATGACTGGCATTTCTCCTTTTTCTTATAAACCATGATTCTGTCTTCCCTCCCTTCTCTCCCCACACATCACCACCAACAGAACTAAATACAAAATATGAAATACGGAAAATACGAAATGAATATTCGGAGCCTATACCTGTGCTATTCCCCTAGTTACTATAATAGCTTATTCTTTAATCCAGAACTCTTCTGTAACATACCACTAATCATTCGGGGGTTTTATTCCTCTGTTTAAAGTGTGCCACATGTCCTGTCAAAATAACTTCTTCTAGCTGCATAACAATTGTGAGTGGCCTGTGATCACCTTGTCAGAGTGTCTTTTGTACCCAGAGCTGGTTGCCAGATTCCACGTTACTTACTTCCTGGCCCCACTCCTGATAACTTATGCTCCATATATCATCTCCTTCCTCTTTTTTTGCTGGCAATTGCTGGGGCCTAACAGCAATTTGCAGTTATTTATGCAGCTTAAACCCTATTGTCAACATCCTTATCCTCTATACACAACCATTCCAGTGGTGTGAGCTGAGTTTTTCAGTAATAATGGGTGAGTAGGGGAGGGAGATGGGCTGAGGTTAACAGAAGCAAGGCTTCCTGGGATCCTCAGCCAAAGCACACATTGTTACTGAGCTGCTTTTTTCCCTTCTTGCCTCTATTTGGGGTGGATTTTCATTTGGAATTAAAAACAGATCACAGCTTTCTGTTTGTTTGCTATTGTCAGGTCAGACCAAGCACTCAGGAAGAGGGTGGTATCACTATGTGCATAGAATTTTCTAGGCAGTTTAATAAGAATGATGAAATTTGCCTGCATTTGCATATCACCTTCTCTCTTGGGCTCTCAAAGTCCTCCCAAAACAGAATGTAATCCTCCTAGAAGTCAGGTGAGGCATGGGACATTTTTCCCCCTTACTTCCTCAAGCCTATTTTAGAGGATATAGTCAGGGAAAACAGGTGAAAGTAAATAGGAGGGAGGTCAAGGCTGATGCTTTCCTAGGGAACCAAATTTGCGGCTCTTGTGTTACTTACAAAAAAAAGAAAAAGAAAAAGAAAGAAAAAAGAGAAAAAAAATCCCTTGTGTATGGATTAATTCAATCTCCACAGGTCACACAGCTTGGTGAGTGGAATATGGACTGGAGTTAGGCACCCACTCACCCCTTTAGCCAGGCATTTTTGTACATGGCACAAACATACAACTCAGCCCTGAACTCTTACGTCCAATGAAGTGAATTAAACCTTTGTACTTAGAATTTTGTCAAAGGGGCTCATAATATCCCCAGTACATAGCTGACCAATTGAAGAGACCACCAACACCTTAACATCTAAGTAGAAAACTACAGTTTAGAGACCTCTAACAATCTTTGCAAACATTATCTCATTTATTCAAAAAGTATTTATTAAGCACTTAAGTTGAAAGCACTAGCCCCCTCCAGAAGCCTAAAGCCCTTTGGGAAGACAATAAAAATTGTAATAAATAACTGTAGCTATGGTAGGCAGTTTCTGACATGGTCCCCAATGATCCTCACATCCTGGTATTAATGCTGTTGTATAATGTTCCCCTTGAATGGGGGCCAGATCTAGTGACAAAAGAATTTTAACACATTCTAACAAACAGAATACAGCAAAAGTGATGGCATATCACTTCATGCTAAGATTACAAAGACTGCTTCCATCTTGCTGTTCTCTCTCTCTTGCTGGTGTCCTCTCTTACTCTCTCACTTGCTCACTCTGATAGAGCATTCAACCACATTGTGAGATGCCCTATGGAGAGGCCCATATGGCAAAAAACCAAGGGAGGCATCCGGCTAACAGCTTTTAAAAAGCTGGGGCCTCAATACAACAGCCCATGAGGAACTGAATTCCGCCAACAACTACACGAATGAGCTAGGAAGTAGATCCTTCCCAGGAAAGCCTTGATAATTCCCCATCTACCATTCAAGATTTTTCTCAGTTCAACCCAGTGTACCTTGTCAATAATACTTCCTACTACACTCTAGCCAAACAGGGATCCTTATCATTAGATCACAGCCAGTTCATCTCCCTTTCCATGGCTTAATCCCTGTTGTTTCCCCTACTTCGAATATTCTACCCTTTCTATCAGAATTCTCCCCCAAATTCCCTCCTGATTCTTGAACGACTTCTTACCCACTGAACCTCTGGAGTGTTCCATCATATACTCCCATTAGTTCGCAATTCCAGCAGAAACATAATAAGTTACCAAATATGCATAATTGAAAGTATGAAATGAATTAAGATTAAAGATCCAAGCTGAGAAGTCTAGTTTGAAGAGATAAGATTCTACCATTAACTTTGACCATAGAAAGTATGGCAACTTACATTCATAAGCATGAAATTCTTAGAGTTCTCAGACACTATTTCTTATCTTAATGAATGATATAGTAGTGCTTCTTTTGAAGTTCATAAAAGAGGAGGAGCCAGGGAGATCCCTCATAATTCTCTGAGACTCAAGAGACTCAAGAGAAGGATATATGAATGGTCATACATATAGATATAGGTGTGGCTAGAGTTATAGCACACAAGATAGATGCTGATGACCTAAAGTTGATCACTGAAGAACAAAATAAGAAATCGAGAAAAGGAGAAACATTTTTGATAAATTGAAGTAGTAGGTTACTAGGGAAATGTAAGAAAGCTAAAATTTCATTCACGTACTACCAGACAACAAAACTAATAATTAGTGATCACCTACTAGCTACCCTAGATTACATTATCCTCTCTAATTATCACAACAACCCATTTTACAAAAGAGAAAATGGAGGCCCATCCATGTTACTTTCAGTAAATTACTTCTGGTGACTGGTGAGACCAAGATTCTAACACCAACATGGCTGAGTCCAAATCCCATGCAACTCCTTGTTGGACATCACACCTGGAAGACATGGCCCCATATATGTTTAAGAGGTATCATATTATTTTTCCTGGTTATCACTGGATGAAAGGTAACCTATATTAACCTTCCTGAAATTATTCCACTTCTTTAAACAGCTTTACCAATATAATCTGTGTCTGTAGGAAAGCCATCTTTCTCTATGTCTCTAAATAAAATGAGGAGCAGACTAGCCAACTCACCAAGATTTCATTGTGAAGATAGGGATAGATGGCAGAATTTGAGGGAATCAACTTATCCCACACCAGGTCTTCTGATGTCACATCCTTATTCTTAGAAAAAACCTTAAATGGTTTTTTTATATCAGATGCAAGTTGTCTTTATAGCCCCTAAAAGAGCTTCTATGAAGAGATATTGGCATGCCATATTTTTTTAAAAAATGTTTTGTGGACATGCAAGAGGATATAAGATACAGCCTTATCCCAAAAATATCTCAAGTAACTGCTTGGGATTGGTACACTTTCCTGAGCTTTCTAGAGTCATCCATTCAAAGAATGTCAACTGATAGTGTCTAATTAATGTACTATATTTACATTAGACTAGCCTTGCCATCCTTTCTCCTTCCGCATCATCTGACAAACCTGAGGGTACAGAAAGAGTCAGGGGGATGCTGAAACTAGATTTATCAAGGTCTGGGAAGCATGGGCCTGGGAACCCGGAATGTGTCCTGTGAACAGAGGGGGGCAGCAGAGAGCTGCTGGAAAGGCACACTCATTAGGGAGCAGCTGGTTCTGGTTATTCTGGAGACACTGGCTGAGAGATCCTGCCCCAAGAGGTGTAACCCAAATAGAGAACTTAGAAGGCTGAGATCCTTGACTGGAATCTGCAAATAGGACCCTCCATTTCCCAAATGACATGCTTCTGATCGTGTCATCCTCTTGCTAAAAAGTCACTTTCATCAATGGTTCCCCATTGCTTAGAACACTTGTTCTCGAGATTTAGTGTGCATCAACATCACTTGGAGGAACTGGTAAAACACAGATCACACTGGGCACACTTCTAGAATTTCTTATAGTTTAGGTCTGGAGCAGGGCCCAAGAATTTGCTTTTCTGCAACGGTCTCAGGTGATGCTGATATTGCTGGCTCCTGTTGGCTCAGGGACCATACCTGTGAACCACTGGCTTAGAAACTGCTTGCACTGCCCCCCTACCCTCTGTCTAACTTCTCTTCTAACCACTCAGTCCCACTTGCATCTCCCCTCCCACACACGCACCCTCACAATGTGTCTCACCTGGGAACTTTCTTCAGCTTCCCAAGGGAGCCATGTTTTCCCACACCACTTAGCTTATTCACATTTTCCCTCTCTGCTGAAACATTTTCCTTCCATCTCTTTACTGGTGAATGCTTACTTATCTCAAGTCTCGAGTTAGAAGCCTCCCTCCTGTGAACTCCCATGTTGCCCTGCATTTAACTTTCCATGCTATGTTGTGTTTGTGTCCCAACCAGTCTATCAGCCTTTTGGGAGCAAAGGCTCATAAACTTACACACCATTATAAATCCTCGGTCACCAATCTCATCTGGAGTCTCACAATAATCGTTCCACGTTTCTCTGATCACCTCCCTCTTCTGTTCTCAATGATTATTTCAAACAGTCTTCACTTTCCTCAAATCCCTAACCTTCCCACCTCCTCTATCACACTCAACAGATGGCCTTGCCTACTCCTTCACAGAGAAAATAGAAGCCACCATGTAGAAACTTCTCCACTTCCCACCATCAAACCTACAAAGCCACACTCACCACATCCCTCTGGCCTCCTTTATAACAGAAGAGCTGCCTCTACTTTCTAACGCTACCTAAAGCCAATCCCTCCAACTCTATTGTTTTCTCCCTCCTGCTTCCTCAAAACCCCCACATCAACACACCCTCTTCACATATCTTCAACTTCTTCCGATTTTCTCCCTGCCATTTTTTAAATGTATTCAACTCTCTCCTCTATATATAACCATCCCCCTTCTGCTACATATCACCCTGAAATTATCATCTTATTTCTGTTTGCTCCTGCCCAGCCAAAAATGTCTAACTTTATGATTTCCATTTCCTCATTTCCCATTCATTCCGTAAGATACTTTTCCTCAAACACTGTTCGTACTAAGCTTGCCAGGGACCTTTCTTTAGCTTAATCCCATAGTAACTTTTCAGTTCCCGTCATGCTTGGCCCCATTGACTCCCTCCTCCATGATGAAGCCCTCTCACCGTTAGCTTCTGTGACATCCCAGTCTGGTCTTCTACCTGTCTGGCATTTCCCCCTTTAAGGCCTGGTCCTCCTCTACTTCACTTGTAAATGCCAGTGTTTTGTCACACTTGATCTTAGAACTTCTTGTCTAAAGTCTGCCGGGATAAGCTTATCCATTCCCACCAATTCACTTACTCTATATGTACCAACTTTATATGCACAATTCTATATGTACCACTTTACTGGATAGGTCTCCAGCTCTCTGACGTCATATAACCAACTGTCTTCTCTAAGTTCTTCCTTTGATGCTCTACAGACTCCACTGAATTTGTGATCTTCGAGTAAATCTGCTCCTTCTATGTGCTTCTTATTGAAGAAACTGAATGTCAGTAGCCCTGGGGACACATACTTGGTATCTCCCTCTGTGTTGTACTCCATATGTCACCAAATCCACAATCCCCAAATTCCTCTAGCCTCTCTCCATCTCCTCCAGAATCCCCTCTCTCCTGGATTATAGCTGTAGCCACCACTGTCCTTGCAGTATCTCTGACCCCTCCAATTCATTTTTCCCACTTTGCTAGAGGGGCCTTTCTAAAAACAAATGTCACTGCCTTACTTAAATCCCTCAATAGCTATCCATCGCCATGGGAATGATTCAGTCTTGTCTTGCCCCTTATCCAAGCCACACTGGCCTTTTTCAGCTACTCCAAAGCACCAAGGACCTACCCACTTCAGGGTCTTTACATATGCCATTCTCTTTCCCTGGAATGCTTGCCTCACACCCTTCTTTGCTTATCAAACTCCCACTCATCCTTCAGGCTCAGCCTCAGATTCTCTGAGGGAAGTTTCACTGACCCTCCACCACCACCCACTATATGCAAGTCAAGGTTACCAGTTAAACACTCTCATAGCATGCTATTCTCTTCCTTCAAAGCACTCATCACAATTGTGGCTAATTAATTACTTGCAAATTTATTTTTCAATGCTTCTCTCTCCTTCTAAGCATAATACAGGCAGAGATCAAATCTTTCTTATGCTCTACCCTATCTCTACTACCATTGACAATGCCTGGCTTGTACTGAGCTGACAACAAATCTTTGTTGAAAAAATAATGATGACATGGGGCGCCTGGGGGGCTCAGTGGGTTAAGCCTCTGCCTTCAGCTCAGGTCATGATCTCAGGGTCCTGGGATCGAGCCCCACATCGGGCTCTCTGCTCGAAAGGGTGCCTGCTTCCCCCATTCTCTCTCTGCCTCTCTGCCTACTTGTGATTTCTGTCTGTCAAATAAATAAATAAAATCTTAAAAGAAAAAAGAAAAAAGAATGATGACAGAAAATATATGCCGCAATTTGAGATTCCACACTTCATAGGCTGATTAGTTTGTTAATTCTCTATATTTGCCATTCCTCTATATTCACTAGATAACAAAATAATAGCCCATATTTCTTCAGAGCTTTCTATTTGTCTGGCACTGTCCTGAGTGTTTTACGTTCTCACAATGTTCCTGTGAGCTAGATACTATTACTTTCTCCATCTTACAGTAGAGGCAACTAATGCACAAAGACATCAACTATCTTGCCAAAAAAAACACAGAGCTAATCAATAATGAGCTGAGATATAGGTCCTATGTTCTTAAAAACTATAATATACCATCCCTCAAGATAGTTATATACAGGGAAGATCTCCATGAATGTTGGGACTTGTGCATTACTAAGGCTGCTGTTACAAAGAAAGGAAGGCCAAAAAAAAAAAAAAATAGATACATCAGTGGTTGTCAAAATTTAATATACATTCCAATCACCTACAAAGATTGTTGAAATACAGATTGCAGACTCCATTACCAGATTCAGTAGGTCTGAGGGGTGAAGTCCAAGAATTTGCATTTCTAACAAGTTCCCAGGTGATCCTGAAACAACTCGTCAAGGATCACACTATGAAGACTACTGCAGTACATAAAGGACTTTCCCAAGATTTTTCCACTTGAAAAAATACAGAGTAACTTTCTCTGGCATTTTGCCCTCCTATAATAAACAAATAGGAAAGAAAAGCTTCAAGAGAAAATTTTAAATTCAAACAAAAGAGAGCAAGGGTAAAGTGATGTTTCACATTCCTCATCTGCTAGATCCTCCTCCTATCTTTTCTGCAGCCTCACCGTACGAGTTATTGTATGCACCTCCTTCTGAAGAAATAAGAGTATTTGCATCTAACAAGATGAGTGTCTTACCTCACTTACCTTTTTAATTCTCACAACTCTATAATGTTACACTCTTATTTCCCCATATTAGAGATGAGGAAACCGAGACTCCAAGAAGTTAAAGATCACAAGTTCCAAGATCAAAAAAACTATAAAGTAGAGTAGTGACTCAGATTCAGGTTCTTGTGACTCCAAATCCCTATCCTTTCCATTAATTGACACTGTGACATTGTCCTTCATATTTCTTCTTTTTTTAATAGATTTTATTCATCTTATCTTAATTTGAGAGAGGGAGAGTGTACACACACAAGCAGGGGAAGGGGCAGAGGAGGCAAAGAGAGAGAGAATCTTAAGTAGACCCCATACTGAATGGGGAGTCAGGGGCTCCTCTCCATCTCACCACCCTGAGATCATGACATGAGCTGAAACAGAGTCAGACGCTTAACCGACAGAGCCAACCAGGCACCCCGTCCTTCATATTTCCATTGACCTTTTTAATTCTCTTAAATGTACAAAAAACAAAAAGTAATCTCTCTCACACTCATACAGAAAATGTCAACTGAAAAAAACACACACAAATCTAAATCCATCTATCCCTGCAAAATATGCTTTTAATGTTTCTTCTTTGGGTTCCTTCTTTGAAGTTGGTTGCTACTCATTTTAAATGTTTAGTGATAAGAAATCAAAATCTCGAATTAAAGAATTATTAGACCCTCTGTAAGAAGTATATAGCACCCCCAAAACAACCATGGCCTGGTTTGTCTTTCTAGAACCACCAGACAATCCTAAATTTTATTACCTCCCTGGTGTGGTTGAAGAAGGCTTTCAGAATTCCACTGCAGTGCTGTGAGGCCATACATCCCCCAGGATTAATCACAAATATTTTATAAAGATGAAGTTTCGTTATATCTTTGTTCTTTGTATCTTGGCTTTTGTTGGCGCATTTTAATTAGGATCTGGTATCTGCAATAAACAGTAAACATAAAGAGCTTTGCAAAAATGTATTAGACTGTTTGTTTTCACACTCTAATGCATATTTGCACAATTTTACCATGAAAAAAGGAAAACATGCTAAGCTCTTGGGCTCTATCCCAAATGTCCTGGAATAGAATCCGGAAATTACTAAAAATGCAACCAAACCTCATCATATTCCAGCAATTAACCTAAGAAACGAGGGTCCATTCTCTGTATAAAAAAAAACATTTTCAAGGGGGAGAAATCTGTGGAGGAGAATGCTTCTCGATAACACACGTATCGCATTCTCCAAACCTGTTTTGAAATTTGGACTTTTTCCCTTTCATGCTAAAAGAGCTTACTTAATAAACAAATTAGGTTGGGTGATGTTTTATTTTTCTCTTTCAGAGTGTTAAGAAAGCTTCTGTTACTAAGCGAAGACAGAAAGAATGGTTAAGCATAAGACGGGAATAAAATAATCACATGTTGCCACGTAGCTGGGGATCAATACTCTTCCTGCTAAATAGTTACACACTAGAATGAATTATTAGTAAAACAGTAGAATCATGGCAAGTGCTAATGACAAAGGACAGGCTGGGGGATTTTATCTGAACATAGCCTAATCAAAACATAGCATGAACTTTTAAAAATCTCCAAATGTGGCTCCTATGTACAGTTGTTATTGATAGGACACCTTGATAGTGTTCAAATGTGATGTAAAATCATAAAAGTGTGAGAAATTCAGAGTCACAGAGTGATTTTTTTTTCTGTATCTATCCTTAAATATGTTTCCAAATAAAACACAGGATTAAGTAATTTATTTTGTTGCATGATTTATTTATGGGTTGAAATGCAGCAGATAAAAGGCATAGTCCCAGGCATCAACTTAAAAGATAAAAATCATTACATTTTATTAGAGGGAGACATATAAAAATGCCAACATGAACTGTAAAGAAAGGAAAAGTACTAGCTCACAGGTCCCAAGTCTGAGTTAGACTTAGTGTTTTTAACTCTCCTTTAGGGGAATGATAGGCCTGAATTTAATTAGAAATCTGTTTTTTTAAGATTAAAGTTGTGAAAAAGTTAAAAGGTTGGATCATGCAAAAATAAAAATTACTCTGAGGATCTTAGGGAATTTGAACTGGTAAACTTAGATTTTATTTCCTGCCAACTGTTTGCGGGAGGATTAAGAGATGTACAGGAATTATTAGTTTTAGATAAAAGCCAGCATTTTATAAAGCAATTAATTTTTCATTAGTTCCATATAATTTTGGCAAAAAATAGTTTTGTTCCAATAAATTTATTACATTTCAAGAGGTTACTCTGAAATATAGCCATTAACTTCGCATTAATTTAACCAGATTTATAATAGGCTAAACTACAGGCAGGAAAGCAGTAATAGTTTTTTACAGAATATAGTAGAATTAAAAGGAAAAAATTAAGATGAAAAATGTTTTAAAAACAGGTCATAAAATTTCTAAATTTCTAAGCACGTTTATGCATTTACTTAAAAGACATTCTCCTGTAATGTTTGCTAAGCAGATAAAATGAATTTTATATAGTCCACCTTAAGTTTTTGCAGGGGTTATCTTGTAACTATCAGAAATAAGTATTTTTATTATGACAAATTTACTTTATATTACAATAAATAAAATATACTTAAGGATTGAAAAAGCAAAACTTGTTAGCACTGAAAACCTTGTTCACAGAGCCATCAACTCTCCTTCCCAATGCTTGAACTACCTTTAATGCACCCACAAAATTCCACTCAGATGGCCAAAGCACCCAGATTGTTGGAGTATTCTCACCTCCAGTTTGAGCTCTTTAATCCTCACTGGAATGAGAAAGAAGTCTAGTTGACTAAGTCCTAACTGGAGAATGTTTCTTGTCTGTTTATCTCCAAATAGGCTTCAGTGGTTACCACTCTACCACCAGCTTCCTGTTCCAGCCCACAACCACCTCTTTCCAGCTCACTGTGATGTTCTCCCACTAACTCTTTCAAATCCCATGCTTGTTCCCCGACCCCATTCAGGTTCCATGCTGTGAACAGAAGATCTTTGTTAAAAAAAATAAGTCATGTCAACCCTAATTGAAAATCCTCCATTGATTTCCCTTGCATCTTGAAAAAAATCTCATTCCTTACCTTGGCCTACAGAACCCATGACTTGTTTCTCTCCTCTGAGTTACACCTTCTCTCTCAGTGGGTTCATACCAACCCAGTGAAGTTCCTTCAAGTGCTCTACAGCCAGTCCCACTCCCAGTCATGTACCAGGCACTACTAGGTAAGTGCTGAATCCCTATGTTACCACCACTTTGCTTTTAAGACATTTGTCCCAACATGTTCTTGATGAGACTGTCAATCTAGTTTTTGGATGTTTTGGCCTGGTTTTGTGCCTCTCCTTGTCCTTTAGACTGGGCACCCAATACACTTATTCATATAGGATCTTTACTCACCCTCAAACACTGCTTTGTTACATACCCTCCCTGATTTGGTGTAAGCCCAGAATCTTTTACATAAACATTGCTCAGATAAGGAGTAGGTTTGCTATTCATACCAGCCACGGGGGCTCCAGGGATGCACCACATTCTAACATTAACCTATTCTCTAATGATTGCATTTGTATTTATATTGTCTGCCCGGAGAGATCTTTAGGTCTTTGAGGGTAAGTAATGTAGTTACTTATTTAGTCACATTAGTAATATTCTGAGGACTTGTCAGATATCATATCCAACATGGGCTCAGCTCAGAACATTGGTAGGAACTTGTGATGAGCTACCTCATAGAGGGACATTAAGGCCAAACTAGGAGGAGGGCAGATCATTCATTCACTCATTCACTTAATTGGCATCCACACAGCAACTTCCATGTCCTGATAGCTATGCTAAATGATGCAGAATGAAATGAATAAAACATAGCTACTTACTTTTTATTTCTTTTCAAATTCTTGGCATCCTATCATCATGAACATGATGCACACGCACATACACACACACATTTTTGCTTCTCTGCTCAGTATCATTAAGTTCACTTTAAAAAGAATAGCAGATCAGTGTGTGTATATATAGAAACCCCAAAAGATAAAATGGAAAAACAATGAAAACTAACAATAGAATCCAATTAAATAGTATGTTACTGGATAAACGTACAAAAATCAATTTAATTCTTGCATACAAATAATAATCAAATAAACAATAACCAAGTAGAAATTATTCCCATTTGCAATACCAATAAAAAACATGTAATAGTTAATAATAAACCTCATAAGAAATATGCATAAAGAAAACTCTAAATTTTTGAGGCACATAAATATCTTATGTAATTTAGATGGAATATAATGTTCTTGTATCAGAAGAGCTTGGAGGAGTCAAGATGGCAGAGGTGTGGCAGACTGAGATGACATCAGGATACAGGAGTTCAGTTGGTTATCAAACCATTCTGAACATCTACAAACTCAACAGGAGCTCGAAAAGAATAAAAGCAGCAATTCTAGAAACAGAAAATCAACCACTTTCCAAGGAGACTCACCTTCCTTCTCTGGAGGCAGGAATCTGCTGGGTTTGGAGACTCCAAATGGGGCCGTGTGCCAGAGACAAAAATGCTCGGTCACAGGCCAAGTGAGCTCAGAGCATGGCTGGAGACCAGGGAGACAGGAGTGACTGAGTGCTTTTCTCTGAGGGTACACTGAGGAGTGGGCCCCCAGAGCTCTCAGCTCCTCCGGGCAGAGATTGGGAGGCTGCCATTTTTCATTCCCATCCTCCAGAGCTCTATAGAAAGTGTTCAGGGAACAAAAGCTCCTGAGAGCAAACTTGAGCAGATTACTTAGCCTGGCCCCTGGCAAGGGCAGGGCACTTCCGCCTCCAGCAAAGACATTTGAGAATCACTGCGACAGGCCCCTCCCCCAGAAGATCAGCAAGAACATCCAGCCAAGACCAAGCTCACTGACCAAGAACAGCGAAATTTCTGAGGAGGGGAAAGCAAAACATGGAATACATGGCTTTCTCCCCATGATTCTTTAATCTTGCAAAGTTAATTAATTTTTTTAACTTTATTTTTTTATTCTAAATTTTTTTAACTTTTCCTCTTTCCTCTTTTAACTTTTTTTTAACTAGTTTATCTTAACAATACCTTTCTAAAAAAATCTTTTTAAACTTTCATTATTATAGTCATATTTTATCCTTCATTGTATCTAATTTTATTTTTTGTATACATATAGAATTTTTTCTTCTAAAAAATTTTGGGATACAACTTCTTCTAATAGATTAAAATATACCCTAAATCTAGCACAGGACTTTGTTCTAGTCTCCAGCCTGAGCAAATTCTCTTCATTTTCTTTTTCATTCTTTTCCCAACCAACTTATCTTATCAATTCCTTTTTTAGAATTTTTTAAAAATTTTCATCTTTATAGTCGTATTCCATCCCTTCATCATGTCTACCTTTATATTTGTGTGTGTGTGTGTGTGTGTGTGTATATATATATATAAGTTTTTCTTTCTTTAAAATTTTGGGAGGTAGTTTCTTCTAGACCAAAATACACCCAAAATCAAATGGGTGGCTCTGTTCTATTCACCAGTCTAATATATATATATATATATATATATATATATATGTATATATATATATATATATATATTTTTTTTTTTAATTCTTCTTACTCCCTTTCTTCTCCTCCCCCCACCCCCCCGATTTGGGGTCTCTTCTGATTTGGTTAGCATACATTTTTCTGGGGCCTTTGCCACCCTTTTAGTATTTTATTCTCTTGTTCATATATTCTTATCTGGATAAAATGACAAGGTGGAAAAACTCACCACAAAAAAAGGAACAAGAGGCAGTACCAAAGGCTATGGAACTAATCAATATGGACATTGGTAATATGTCAGATCTACAGTTCTGAATGACGATTCTCAAGGTGCTAGCTGGGCTTTAAAAAGGCATCAAAGAACTTAGAGAAACACTGTCTGGAGAAATAAAAGCCCTCTCTGGAGAAATGAAAGAACTAAAATCTAACCAAGCTAAAATCAAAAAAGCTATTAGTGAGGTGCAATAAAAAATGGAGACTCTTCTTATTTGTGGAGCATAACAAATAGCATGGAGGACAAGGGGAGATGGAGAGGAGAAGGGAGTTGAGGGAAATTGGAAGGGGAGGTGAACCATGAGAGACTATGGACTCTGAAAAACGATCTGAGAATTTTGAAGGGGTGGGGGGTGGGAGGTTGGGGGCACCAGGTGGTGGGTATTGTAGAGGGCACGGATTGCATGGAGCACTGGGTGTGGTGCAAAAATAATGAATACTGTTATGCTGAAAAAAAAAATAAAAAAATAAAAAAAAAAAAATAAAAAAAAAAAAATGGAGACTCTTACTGCTAGGATAAATGAGGCAGAAGAGAGAATTAGTGATATAGAAGACCAAATGACAGAGAATAAAGAAGTTGAGCAAAAGAGAGACAAACAACTACTGGACCATGAGGGGAGAATTTGAGAGATAAGTGATATCATAAGATGAAACAATACTAGAAAAATTAGGATTCCAGAAAAAGAAGAAAGAGAGAGGGGGGCAGAAGGTATATTGGCGCTAACTACTGTAGAGAATTCCCCTAAATGTCAAAGAGAACAAGCATCAAAACCCAGGAGGCACAAAGAACCCCCCTCAAAATCAATAAAAATAGGTCCACACCCCGTCATCTAATAGTAAAACTTACAAGTCTTAATGTCAAAGAGAAAATCCTGAAAGCAGCCCAGGAGAAGAAGTCTATAACATACAATGATAAAAATATTAGATTGGGAGCAGACCTATCCACAGAGACCTGGTAGGCCAGAAAGAACTAGCATGATATATAACACCAAATGAGAAAACATGCAGCTAGGCTATCATTGAAAATGGAGAAATAAAAAGCTTCCAGGACAAACAAAAACTAAAAAAAAAAATTGTAAACACCAAACCAGTACTACAGGAAATATTGAAAGGTGTCCTCTAAGCAAAGAGATAACCTAAAAGTAGTAGACCAGAAAGGAACAGAGGCAATATACAGTAACGGTCACCTTACAGGCAATACAATGGCACTAAATTTATATCTCTCAATAGCTACCCTGATGTAAATGGGCTAAATGTCCCAATCAAAAGACACAGGGCATCAGAATGGATTAAAAAACAAAATCCATCAATATGCTGCCAACAAGAAACTCATTTTAGACTCAAAGACACCTCCAGATTTAAAGTGAGGTATGGTGGGACGCCTGGGTGGCTCAGTTGGTTAAGCGGCTGCCTTCGGCTCAGGTCATGATCCCAGCATCCTAGGATCGAGTCCCACATCAGGCTCCTTGCTCAGCGGGGAGCCTGCTTCTCCCTCTGCCTCTGCCTACCACTCTGTCTGCCTGTGCTCATGTTCGCTCCCCCTGTCTCTCTCTCTCTCTCTCTAACAAATAAATAAATAAATAAATAATCTTTTAAAAAAATAAATAAAAAAAGTGAGGTGATGGAAAACAATTTACCATGCCAATGGGCATCAAAATAGACCTGGGGTGGCAATCCTTATATCAGATAAATTAGATTTTAAGCCAAAGGCTAAAATAAGTGATGAGGAAGGACACTATATCATACTCAAAGAATCTGTCCAATGGGGCACCAGAGTGGCTCAGTGGGTTAAAGCTCTGCCTTCGGTTCAGGTCATGATCCCAGGGTCCTGGGATGGACCCTCGCATCGGGCTCTCTGCTTAGCGGGGAGCCTGCTTCCTCCTCTCTCTCTGCCTGCCTCTCTGCCTACTTGTGATCTCTGTCTGTCAAATAAATAAATAAAATCCTTTAAAAAAAAAGATATTATAAAAAAAGAAAAGAATCTGTCCAACAAGAAGATCTAGCAATTTTAAATATCTATGCCCCTAACATGGGAGCAGGCAACTATATAAACTAATTAATATCAAAATCAAAGAAACACATCCACAATAATACAATAATAGTAGGGGACTTTAACACACTCCTCACTGAAATGGACAGATCATCCAAGCAAAAGGTCAATGAGGAAATAAAGGCTCCAAATGACACACCAGACCAGATGACATTACAGATATATTTGGAACATTCTATCCCAAAGCAAAAGAATACACATTCTTCTCTAGTGCACGTGGAACATTCTCACATCAGATCACATCCTGGGTCACAAATCAGGTCTCATCCAGTACCAAAAGATGGGGATCATTCCCTGCATGTTTTCAGACCACAATGCTCTGAAGCTAGAACTCAGTTGCAAGAGGAAATTTGGAAAGAACCCAAATACATGGAGGCTAAAGAACATCCTACTAAAGAATGAATGAGTCAACCAGGAAATTAAAGAAGAATTGAAAAAATTCATGGAAACAAATGATAATGAAAACACAACTGTTCAAAATCTGTGGGACATAGAAAGGCAGTCCTGAGAGGAAAATACATAACCATACAAGCCTTTCTCAAGAAACAAGAAAGGACTCAAGTACACAACCTAACCCTACACCTAAAGGAGCTGGAGAAAGAACAACAAAGAAAGCCTAAGACCAGCAGGAGAAGAGAAATAATAAAGATCAGAATAGAAATCAGTGAAATAGAAACCAAAAGAACAGTAGAACAAATCAATGAAAATAGGAGCTGATTCTTTGAAAGAATTAATAAGATTGATAAACCCCTGGGGCCAGAATTATCCAAAAGAAAGAGAAAGGCCCCAAATGAATAAAATCATGAACGATAGAGGAGAGATCACAACCAACACCAAAGAAATACAAATAATTATAAGAACCTATTATGAGCAACTTACACCAGCAAATTGGACAATCCAGAAGAAATGGATGCATTCCTAGAGATAGATGAACTACCAAAACTGAACCAGGAAGAAATAGAGAACATGAAAAGACCCATAACCAATGGGTCACCAGTAAGGAGATTGAAGTAGTCTTCAAAAATCTCCCAAAAAACAAGAGCCCATGGCCAGATGGCTTCACAGGGGAATTCTACCAAACACTGAAAGAAGAATTAATACCTATTCTCCTGAAACTGTTCCAAAAAAGAGAAATGGAAGGAAAACTTCCAAACTCATTTTATGAGGCCAGCATTACCTTGAGCCCAAAACCAGACAAGGACCCCATCAAAAAGGAGAATTACAGATGAGTATCCTTGATGAACACAGATGCAAAAATTCTCACCAAAATGCTAGCCAATAAGATCCAACAGTACATTAAAAGGAGTATTCAACACGACCAAGTGGGATTTACTCCTGGGCTGTAAGGTTGGTTCAATATCTGCAAATCAATCAATGTGATACAATACATTAATAAAAGAAAGAACAAGAACCATATGATACTCTCAATAGATGCTGAAAAAGCATTTCACAAAGTACAGCATGCTTTCTTGATCAAAACTCTTCAAAGTATAGGGACAGAGGGTACATACCTCAGTATCATCAAAGCCATCTATGAAAAACCCACTGAAATATCATTCTCAATGGAGAAAAACTGAGAGCTTTTCCACTAAGGTCAGGAACACAGCAGGGATGTCCATTATCACCACTGCTATTCAACATAGTACTAGAAGTCCTAGGGTCAGCCATCAGACAACAAAAAAAAATTAAAGCCTTCCAAATCAGAAAAGAATTCAAACTATCACCCTTTGCAGATGATATGATACTTTATGTAGAAAACCCAAAAGACTCCACCCCAAATCTGCTAGAACTTGTACAAGAATTCAGTAAAGTGTCAGGATATAAAATCAATGCACAGAAATCAGTTGCATTTCTATACAACAACAACAAGACAGAAGAAAGAGAAATTAAGGAGTCAATCCCATTTATAATTGCTCCCAAAACCATAAGATGCCCAGGAATAAACCTAACCAAAGAGGCAAATAATCTGTACTCAGAAAACTATAATGTACTCATGAAAGAAATTGAGGAGGACACGAAGAAATAGAAAAATGTTCCATGCTTATAGATTGGAAGAAAAAACATTGTGAAAATGTGTATGCTACCTAAAGCAATCTACACGTTTAATGCAATCCCTATCAAAATACCATCCTTTTTTTTTTCCCCAAAGAAATGGAACAAATAATCCTAAAATTTATATGGAACCAGAAAAGACCTTGAATAGCCAGTGGAATGTTGAAAAAGAAAACCAAAGTTGGTGGCATCACAATTCCAGACTTCAAGCTCTATTACAAAGCTGCAATCATCAAGACAGTATGGTACTGGCACGAAAACAGACACATAGATCAATGGAACAGAATAGAGAGCCCAGAAATAGATCCTCAACTCTACGGTCAACTAATCTTTGACAAAGCAAGAAAGAATGTCCAATGGAAAAAAAGACAGTCTCTTCAACAAACAGTGTTGGGAAAATTGGACAGCCGCATGAAGAAAAATGAAACTGGACCATTTCCTTACACCACACACGAAAATAGACTCCAAATGGATGAAATACCTCAATGTGAGACAGGAATTCATCAAAATTCTTGAGGAGAACACAGGAAGCAACCTCTTCAACCTCAGCCACAGCAACTTCTTCCTGGAAACATCGCCAAAGGCAAGGGAAGCAAGGGCAAAAATGAACTATTGGGACTTAAGACCAGAAGCTTTTGCACAGCAAAAGCAACAGTCAACAAAACCAAAAGGCAACCAACAGAATGGGAGAAGACATTTGCAAATGACACATCAGATAAAGGGCTAGTATCCAAAACCAATAAAGAACTTATCAAACTCAACACTCAAAGAACAAATAATCCAATCAAGAAATGGACAGAAGACATGAACAGACATTTCTGCCAAGAAGACATCCAAATGGCCAACAGACACATGAAAAAGTGCTCCACGTCCCTCGGCATCAGGGAAATACAAATCAAAACCACAGTGAGATACCACCTCACACCAGTCAGAATGGTTAAAATTAACAAGTCAGGAAACAACAGATGCTAGTGAGGATGCAGAAAAAGAGGAACCCTCCTACACTGTTGGTGGGAATGCAAGCTAGTTCAGCCATTCTGGAAAACAGCATGGAGGTTCCTCAAAAAGTTGATAATAGAGCTACCCTACAACCCAGCAATCACATTACTGGGTATTTTAAAGATAAAAATGTAGTGATCCAAAGGGACACAAGCACCCTAATATTTACAGCAACAATGTCCACAATAGCCAAACTATGGAATGAACCTAGATGTCCATCAACAGATGAATGGATAAAGAAGAAGTGGTATATATACACAATAGAATACTATGCAGCCATCAAAAGAAATGAAAAATTGCCATTTGCAATAATGTGGATGGAACTAGAGGGTATTATGCCGAGCGAAATAAGTCAATCAGGGAAAGACAATTATCATATGATCTCCCTGATATGAGGAATTTGAGAGGCAGAGTTGGGGGCTTGGAGGGTAGGGAAGGAAAAATGAAACAAGATGGGATCAGGAGGAGACAAACTGTAAGAGACTCTCAATCTCACAAAAAAACTGAGGGTTGCCAGGGGGGTAGGGGGTAGGGAGAAGGGGGTTGGGTTATGGACACTGGGGAGGGTATGTGCTATATAGTGAGTGCTGTGAAGTGTGTAAGCCTGATGATTCACAGACCTGTACCCCTGGGGCTAATAATACATTATATGTAAATTTAAAAAGAAAAGAAAAGCTCATATGAATTATCAATTGGCCCCAAATGATTTAGAAATATGATGTGATGTCAATTAAAACCCTCTAAAAAATTTTGGAATAAGACAAAACCATGTTCTTGTGAAAGGACAAATGGGAAAGAATTCCCCCAAAATTGAAAAGAATAATTGTGTTAGTATTTATTTTTGCATTAAAAAATTACCCCCAAGGGTGCCTGGGTGGCTCAGTGGGTTAAGCCTCTGCCTTCCGGCTCAGGTCATGGTCTCAGGGTCCTGGGATCGAGGCCCGCATCGAGCTCTCTGTTCAGCGGGGAGCCTGCTTCCCTCTCTCTCTCTCTCTCTGCCTGCCTCTCTGCCTACTTGTGATCTCTCTCTCTCTCTCTCTGTCAAATAAATAAATAAAATCTTAAAAAAAAATTACCCCCAAATTTAGCAGTCCTAACCAACAAACATTTCTTACCTCACAAGGATTCCGAGTTAGGAATCCAGAAGCAGCTTAGTTGATTGGTTCAACCTCAGTGTCTGTCATCGTGTTGCACCAACATGTCAGCTGTGGTCATGTAAAGGCTTGATGGGGCTAGAGGATGCACTTCCAACCTGACTCATGTACCTGTTGGGTAAAAGTCTCCACTGGCTTCCCCACTGACTGCTAGGAGAAGGCCTCATTTCCTCATCACATGGAGTTGACTGAGTGTGCTTATGGCATGACAAACTCCCACAAAGGGAGAAATTCGAGAAACGGACAGAGAGAGAAAAGCTTCAGTGTCTTTCATGACCTAGTATCAGAAGACACACTCCATCGTTTCTACAATATCTACTCATTACAAGCAAGTGACTAAATTCAGCCTATACTCAAGGAAAGGGGAATTAGGCTCCACCTTATGATAAGAAGTATCAAAAAAATTGTGGACTTATTTTCAAACCACCACACTAACGAAATCAGGCTCAGCTCTCAACCACTATATACACTGTTTCTCTTATATTATTCTTTATGCCAGTTTCTATGTGTAAAACAACTCAGAATAGTTTAAAATTTAAATATAAAAACTAAAAGCATTAAATGATCATAGAGAAATATTTTTAAATGTTGGGATGGATAAAATCTTTCCAAGCATGACATCCAAAGTAGAAGCCAAAAGAAGAAGAAAAGAAAAGGAGGAGGAGGAGGAGTAGAAAGGGGAGGGGGAAGGAGAGGGATAGGGGGAGAGGGAGGAGGAGGAGGTAAAGAAGGAGGAGGAGGAGGAGAAAGAAGAAGGAAGGGAAGAAAAGAAAAGAAAGAAAGAAAAAATGGAAAGATATAATTACATCAAAAATAAAGCTATCTACATACAAAAAAATTACCATCAAAAAAATTAAGTCTAACAGAAAACTTGAAAAAAATATTTGCACATATATGACAGATGAAGAGTTCCTGTCCTTAATATCAAAGGGTGCTTTAAAATCAGTAAGAAAAAGATATATACATTAGTAGAATACAAAATTGACATAAATAAGCAATTAAAAAGAAGAAATAGAAAATGCCAATAAACACATTAAGGAAATACTCAATTTATTTGATCTTTGGTAATCAAAGAACAGCAATTAAAAATGAGATCTGTACGTTCTTTCAAGTTGGTAAAGATTGGGAAAATTACAGTATTTTCAAGATTTGGAGGAAAAGGGAATTTCATACATCCACAGGGTGTATACATTGGTATCTGTAAGGAAGTTTTTAAAATAACCTTAAAGAGTTGTATTCCCTTTCACGTAACAACTTCTAGCAATCTACCTTAAGAACGAATTGGACAAAGATATACAGAGAGAGATGCTTATCACAGCATTTTTTATTTTAACCAAAAATTTAAAACAGTTCAAATATCCAAAAACTGAAAGTTTTGTTACATAAATGACGGTACAACGGTGAAAGATGGAATATGATGCCATTGATAACTGACTTGGAGGAAATTCATGAGGTTAAATGAACAACATATTTAAAATAGCATATATAACATGGTACAATTTTAGAAGAAAAAAATGTTAAACTGTATTGCGTACAGCATATGTTAATTGTGTTAAATGCTATATAGAGCAAAATGTCAATAGCATTATCTTTAGATGATACAATTTTGGGTTACTTTACATTTTCATCTGTTTATTCCTGTTTTTAAAATACTACCAGTGAATAAGCCCAAATTATAAAGCCAAAGTTATTTCTTCACTGACCCCTCCTCAGTCTTTCTCCTTTCTCCCTCACTAACAGAATAAATGATAGAAGAGGCTGGAACCTGTTATTATCAGTTAATAGTCATTAGCCCCCTCACCCCAGCACAGCCTGTGCAATTTGCATGATAAAGAAATGAGTCTGAAATCTCCTGCCCAGGGATCTCCATCTGCTTTAATGAACCTACTAGAGTTCTGCTTTTGAGGTAGAACTTTAGGCAGCACCAAAACGATGATGTGTTCACCTTTAAAGCAAGTAATTGAAACCTTACACAAATGTGAGCCTGTCTTACACACCTGAAAAGCTCACAGTAGCTTTTATCAGTGTAGGCTATCATTTCTCAAAACGGCATCTATGTCATTTGCTTCTGTTGTTTTAGAAATGGTTGAAAGTTTAATTTTGAATATGAAAAATTTTAGATGGCATACTCAGCTCTACAAATTAAGAGTCGATCATTCATTTTGAAAGGGAGCAAGGGCCAAAAAGATGATCTGCTTATTACTCTTATGTTAATTACTACAATTCCATAAACACCTTTATCATATAAGGCAGTGTATACCAGATCAAACCAACATAAACTTACAAAGACTTTTTGAAATTATTTGTTTACTCATTCGGGAAGATTTTTTATGAATGACTTGCATTCCTCTTCCTACATTATCATTGATTATCTTTGGAAGAGATGTATTGGCTGAATGGTACTTGTCCTTTCAGAACATTGAAAGAAAGTTTTTATCCTTTTAGAGCTATCAGTTCCCACTGAGAACCAACTCCCTTGATGGTATTAAATAAATAATAAGAATAAAGTTATAACATCCAATGTCTGATTCAGCACATGGCTTAATGAGTTGTAAGGTACAGTTAAGTGCTTTGAAATCTTCAGAGAGTGGGAAGGACAATACACTGTATCACCCGTCTGGAACATAACATCATCTTATTAGAGATTAGTATTCTAATTCTTCATTTTATTTTGATATTTTCACTATCTTTTGCACTACCTACCTATATTTCATGGAAACAGCTAGAGTTTAAGAAAATATGAAAATAAGTAAAAATTCTAAGGAGTTTAGAAATACTTCAAGGGGGGTGCTTTCTATCACTGTCATTTAGTAAATACTTAGTGCATTAAATTGAATAGCATCAAACTAGTACTTAAAAGAAGCATCTATTACACAGTAGAAACAAGCTAAGCATCAGATTAGGGCCCTTATTTCAGCTCTCTTTACACTACCTGCAGGGGCCACTGGCTGATCTTGTACCTAGTCTGGGCCTCAGTCTTGTCATCAAAAAGTGATAGCTAATGAGACAACCTCCAGCTGCAATATTCTTTGAGCACACGAAATCAAAATTAAGAAAGACCTGTATCTGAAAACGTCTAAGTTGAGTTGCTTGTGCTAAAATATAAAGGGACTTCCTTAGAAATCCCAACCTAAGAGCACTCAGTCTATGAGAACTCCAAGCTCATACACTGAGAAAACCAAATTCCCTTCCAAGGAAGATAATCACCTTCAAATGTCAATTCACCTAATGACATCATTTGTCCAAAATGCTTTTATAATCAAACCAGCAATTTGGTCCAGAGTTTACCCATCCTGAACAAAAAACATTTATTTTTTGTAAGTGGACATATCAAAGATTGTCATCTGCAAGCTATACCTAAGTCCCCAAGGGTTAAGATATATGGAAAATAAAAATAAACAAAAGGTTTTCTGTTATTATTTGGCCTAAAAGCTTCTTTCCTTTTCTTTTTTTTTTTAAGATTTTATTTATTTATTTGACAGAGAGAGATCACAAGTAGACGAAGAGGCAGGCAGAGAGAGAGAGAGGGAGGGAAGCAGGCTCCCTGCTGAGCAGAGAGCCCAATGCGTGACTCGATCCCAGGGACCTGAGATCATGACCTGAGCCGAAGGCAGAAGCTTTAACCCACTGAGCCACCCAGGCGCCCCCTTCTTTCCTTTTCAATAC
The DNA here is from genome assembly GCF_902655055.1 of Lutra lutra. Lineage (NCBI taxonomy): Eukaryota > Metazoa > Chordata > Mammalia > Carnivora > Mustelidae > Lutra > Lutra lutra. The sequence continues at coordinate 136,935,695 of NC_062278.1, read as the reverse complement.
CATCAAAAATTCATTTCCCGGGGTGCCTTTCTGAAGGCTAATTTGTAATTTATCATGCATCCCTCTAACCCAGCCTGCCAAGAAGCTTAGACATAGGGTTGAAACTCAATCACAGCAACCACATGAATAGTTACAGTTCATATATTTCCTCTGTCCTTTTCTCTATATCCCGCTTTTCTACTCTCTTAGCCTTGTTGCTAAGTCATGTTTTATAAGTCATTGCAAACTCTTGGAAAAAGGCAAAGTAAAAAAAAATACAATTGTAGAATGAGCATAAAATATAAAAATTACAGTCTATATCCAAAGAACAACATCCTTCACCTCCGTACAAGGATATTAAAATTAAAAGTGAATTTATTTGGAAGTGAACTGCATGATATCAGCAAAATTTAGACAAGTAATTTATTTATTAGATGTTCATCAAGTGTTTCAATTTATTTTGCTTTATTAATCTCTCAGGGAAAATTGAGACCTCTCTGAACACTTGGAGTGCTCAATTAAATTAAATATCTTGTAAAAATACATATGACTAATTTTTAAATGAATGTCTACCTTCAAAGTGAAAACAAAACCCTTTAGAACCAGAGGCTCTGTTTTATTTAGGGGAATATTGGCTGCTCTAGCAAATCCAAAATGTGTAAGGACTCAAACACATTTGAAGTTTATTTTTTGCTCATCTAAGAGTGTGAGGGAATTCTTCCCAGTTAGCAGGCAGATCTCTGTGTAGAGGTTCAGGGACCTGGATTCCCTCCATCTTTGGCTTCGCCATTCCCTAGGGCATCCAGCTAGCAGAAAGGAAAGAGAGCCTAAAGCAGTGACTTCAAGATAGTGTATCACTCTCACTCCTATTCCACTCGTGAAGACAAGTCAGGTGGCCACATGTAGATGTAAAGCAAGGGAGGGTAGAGGTGGGCGGAGGTTAGGGAGTTAGAACTAGGAAAGGTAGTTCAGGGCTCCATGGCTTTAATAACTCTATACAATGGAAAGGGAGTGCACAAACTCCTGTGGGCAGCTTGCCCTGCCCACTACAGGTTCGTGCCTTTCTTTCCATTCTTTGTGTTTTCTTTTTCCCAAATCTCTATGCTCTATGCAAGAAACTCAAACACAGAGTGGCAATTTGGCAGCATAACTTGCTCCATGTCAGATGAGGGCCCTGATAGAGAAGAACTGCTGGGAAAAGGCAGTTGAACAGAATCAGGAAATTACACCAAAGACTCAAGAGACACGTAAACGTCCAGCCAGAGATCATAAGTTGGACATCTTCCTTATAGGCTGTTGAGTCCATGAGAACCGCATAAACTAGGACACACTCCATCTCACTTTCTTTTCATCAATGAAGGTTCTGTTTAATGTGATACAAAATATGATACCTTTGAAAGACTTTGCTTATTAATAAACTTACAGATCAGAAAATTGCCTTTGTCAAGCCATATATCCTGGTGTGTGTTCAGGAAACATGGTTATCATCTGGGTTATAGGTTTAGCCCAAGCGATAAATAGCTGTATAACTTCAGATAATCTACTTTACCTCTATGCACTCAGATTCTTCATTTAAAAAAAAAAAAAATCAAGGGATTGAACCAACTGGTCATGTATATCCAACTAAGATCCAAGTGAAACACTCTGCCATCTGAGCAGCCATATAAAGTTAATTCACCTTGAACATATTTTTTGCTTAATATATTCTAGCATCAGCGATAAACCAAGCTATTGTAATAAATATATCCATCGACTGGGTTTTGAACAATTAATGATTTGTTAAATCCATAAAATAAGATAAATAAAATAAAATAAAAACAAAAAGTGCCTATAGTGAGGGCTCTTCTTTCCACATATCAGAATGCCTTTTGCCAAATTCTAAATCTACGGCTATAGAATAAGTAGAACGTACATATAGATCTTTACCTCTTCACAACCAAGACATTGCATTTAAATGAATCACTTGAAACTTCCTGCACAACTTCTTAACCTAGTTATCTAAAAGGCAGTGCACTAAATTAATCAAAATGTGTTATGAAAGTAAAAACCGGTCTTCACCCACTGAAGGGTGTTCTTTGGGCCAGTTAGAATGTCATTCAGTAAACAGCCAAATGCCTGGCTTAGTGAACCAAATCATAATCTAGTTACCCAATTGAGTAACTCTGCCTTCCTCAGGGAGGAAGCAGGGGCATAGGCCCTTTGCATTAATTGTCCCTTAGAAGAGTCTGTGGTTGGGCACCTGTCCCATTCCCTTCTCCACAATCTTCTAAGAACTTCATCAGAGTTCAATATCCATTGTGCCTCCCCTCCAAGTAGCTTCAAAAACCAGCCCTCAACATCTAACTTTCAATCTGAGAACAGGATAGTGAATCTTTGGCTTTGGCCTAATTTGATTTCCAAACTCAACAAAGATGCTTGATGCAGTCCCGGAAACTGGTAGGCATCATGAATAAGGGAGGAATCGGTTCTACTTGGGTGGGGGTCTCAGGAGGAAAGTTTAGAAAAGGTTTTATAGATAAAATAACACTTGAGAAGGCTTTTCAAAGATAGGAGGAGTCAAGGAGGTCAACAAAAAAAGCATGCATAGATTGGAGAAATAAACCAGGACCAGACAATGAAATATCTGGTACAGGAGGCTAAAGAATTTGAACTCCATCCTGTGGATAATGGGAAAATCCATGAAGGTTTTTAAGCATCAGGGTAATATGATAAAATTTTGCATTTTCCTAAGATTGTTATTTTGGCAACAGTATGGAGGATAAATTATGGGCCAGAATGGAAATAGGGAGCCAGTCAGGAGACAATTGTGGTATTTAAGACGATGCCAGTTTAGCCAACACACTATAACAAAGTTCCTAGCCAGAAATCACCCCCTACCCCAACCCTTAGGCAGGTTCACAAGCAACAGGAAATTTCACACAGACAAATGCTCCTAATCTGTACATAGATGCTTCCAGGCAGTAATGTTAGCTCGAGTTGTATTTATGAAATGTGTGGAGCTAGATGAGAATGCTTTCCTTTTTATTGATTACTTTCAATTACACATTACCTGGGATAGTCTTTTGCCAGATATGCCTTATGATTTAGATCAGTGCTCCTCTGTCTGTGGGAAAGGACCGTGCTTTGTGTTTTCTTTTTCCAATTTGCTGCAGACTGACACTTTCGTCAAATACAGTAATGGTAAATTACTAGGAAAATGAAATGAAAAAGCAAAAAATACAAAATGCAAGCCCTCTTTCTAATTTTATTGAGCAAACATAAAATGAAAATGATTCTGTCAAATTGCTGTCAGAGTTTCTGAACGTTTACTCCCAGGGTCTGCCACAGGCCACTAGGAGTTTGCAGGCTGGCACAAGGGCACAGACCCCGCTATGAGTAGCCCAGGTCCAGATGGGCATAGCAAGAGGTATGGAAGCCCAGGAAAACTGATCACCTCCAAGAGCATTACAGACACCCCCCATTTAATCTCCCTGAAGAGACTGAATAATGATAGTACTAAAACTATTAGACAGACGTGGTCAGACACAACGTCCACATTTGTGTCATGAAACAATTTAAACAAAGCAGCATTTTTATTAGATTTGGGTCATTGGGGGGGTTTCCCTCCTACACAACTTTGCTTTAAGCAACCACTGAGACCAATATTTAAACATGTTAGCGCTGATGAGCAATGCCAGAAAAAATATAATCAAACAAAGTGACTAAATTAATAATTTATACACTAACAACTATGTGAAAATATAAGGCATGAGGAATTCAATTAGAAAAAAATGTAATCCAAATTAGAGTGCGTCTCAATTAAATTAGATTCCCCAACAGTGCTGTAAGTTTAGTTAAAGCCCATAGCACTACAATGACCTTAACATCACTAATGGCAACTTGACTGGGAGCGTATGTGGTATATTTGAAACACTTTATAAATACTTATGTAGATGCTGGGCTTAAGCTTAAGTGGTAATAAGACTCTTCCCAGATTTCTTTTTATAGTGTAATAATAATAGATATTTATTGAACATTGGTTATGCTTCAGAGACATTGTTTCTTTGCATATACCCTAAGAAACCTGTAAGATAAGTATTATATTCTCTCATTTTAAAGATAAGAAAATTGAGGTTCAGAGAGGTAAATGCCTTCTGAAGAATGGGGGCCAAGTTGAAACCATGTCCCCCTGATGACAAAGCTTGTCCTTCCAGCCATAAGGCTCTGCTACACTCTGCCTACATATCATCAGCTTCGTTGGAGTTTTGGCTTTGAGGCTCTAGATTGCCCAGATGGAGTGACTTTCTCAACTTTCTCGTCCCTGAACCTCACAGGGTAATAAAACCCCTAACAAGGTGCCACCATCCAGGGCCACCCTAGCTCTGTACCTGCTGGTCTTTTTTTTTTTTAACTTTTTATTTTTTAATAATTTAATACTGATTTTTTTTAATTGCAAAAGTAGTTCAGAGGATTCCCCTGAGTTCTTTATCCAGTTTCCCCTAATGTTAGCAACTTATGTAACCACAGTACCATTAATAAAGTTGGGAAGTTAATATTGTTACAATATGTTACAATAGTAATTAAGCTATAGACCTTATTTGAATTTGGGCAGCTTTTCCATCAGTGTCATGCTTCCTGTCCCCAATCCAGTCCAGGATCCATCATTGCATTTAGTTTTTTTCTTTCCTTAGAGTCCTCCAACCTGTGACACTTGCTCCATCTTTGTCTTTTATAATCTTGACACCTTTTAAAGAGTACTGTTGGTTATACTGTAGAATGTCCCTCAGTTTAGATTTGCTGGCTGTTTTGGCATGATTAACTTGAAGTTAATGTTAACTTGAAGTTATGGATTTGGGGGAAGAACACCACAAAGCTTATATGCCCTTCCCAGTACATTATGGCAGAGGATATCTGTTGTGAATGTCTTATTATTAAGTGATACTGACCTTAATTACTTGATTATGGTGTTGTCTACCAGGTGTCTCAACTGTGAAGTTACTATTTTTTCATTGTGCAGTCAATACATGCTTATTTGGGTGAAGATGCTTTGAGATCATCCTGCCAGCCTTTTTAATGTTGACATAATAGGTTGCTTGTTAATGTTGGCATTTATGACACCGATATCAGAATCACTCTTCTCTGTGACTTTTGAGAAGATGGTTGGGATGGATGATCAGAGAACAAACCTACTCATTACGGAGAAGGAAGAGCAGCCCCTACAGGACTGGATGGGGGTAGAGTGGCAAAGTGAGAATGGTCAACAGAGAAAAAATAAAGCCCTAGAGAACCCCAAGAAGAGACGGCAAGTTGTCCTGTACCCCGTTTCTCAATATTCCCTTATTCCTGTAGTAATTTAATCCCCACTCAACCTCAAGTTTTAACAAGACTGAGGACTTCCAGCTTGAAATTGTATTTCCCAGCAACTTACAGTCCTGTGACTAAGTTTGCAACAATGTCATGTAAGCAGAAAGCACTGGGTACATACCATCAGAAGGACATTTCTTGTTCTCTTTCCTTCCTCTGTGACCCTAGAACAAAATTTCTTACTCATTTTGTGTCATGGACCAGTTTGGCATGCTGGAGAACTCCCTGAGATCTTAACAGAATGATGTTTCAAATACATAAAGATACAAAAGATTGTAAGGGAAATAAAAATCAACATAATGAAATACAGTTGTAAAATATTCTTAAATAAATGTATGATATACTACTTTATGTACTTCTTTATTGATAGATTACAAAAAACTTTTCACAAGAGGGTCTAATGACTAACATAGTCTTAAAGTGATGAGTATAAATGGCATTTTGAGAAAACTGCAGGAACTAATATGATATGAAAATACCTTGACTGGTGACACAGTCCCTAGTCCTGCTAATACTACTGTGGTTTGCTGCCTATAATTGAGAGGTATGCTACATTTCCATCAGAAGTTTTCCTGCTCACATTCACAGACATTCTGAATTCCATCCATGGCCCCCAGAATAGAGGATACTGAAGAAACAAGATTGAAGAAATCTGAGCCCCCGAATGATGCATGGAATAGAACCACGTATCTGCCCCAGTTTCCCCCGCTATGCACTTCTGGAATGTTTCTCAAAAAGAGAGAAATTTCTATATTGTTTGAACCACTTTGCCATCCTTTTTTCTGTATATATCTCTTAGTTATAATAGTTGATCTGTGGGGCATTTGGGTGGTTCAGTCACTTGAGCATCTGACTCTCAATTTGGGCTCAGGTCATGATCTCAGTGTTGTGGGATTGAGCCCCGTGTCAGACTCCATGCTGGGCTGCTTAGGAACCTCTCTCTCCCTCTCCCTCTGCCCGACCCACCCCCGCCCCCCACTCATGTGCTCTCTCTCCCTCTCAAAAAAAAAAAAAAAAAAAGTTGAGCTGTACTCCAACTCAACAGTTCTCAAACATTTTAATCTTTAGACCCTTTTACAACCTTGAAAATTTTACTGATGACCTCAAACATCTTTTGTATGGATTATATATATCAATATTTACCATGTTGGAAATTAAAACTGTGAAATTTTTATTTTCATTCATTAAGAAATAATAAGAAACCCATGCATGTTAACATAAATAACATTTTTATGAAAACTAGCTGCCTTTCCAAAAAAAAAAAAATAATGAAAAGAATAGGCACTGTTTTACATTGGTGAAAATCTCTTTAGTGTCTGGTTTAATAGAAGACATCTGGGTTCTCATATTCACTTTTGCTTTCACTATGTTTTATATTGTTGCTTTGGTTGAAATATATGAAGAAAATCCAGCCTCACACAGGTATGGGAAAAAGAGGAGTTTTTTAATACTCATTTCAGATAATGGTGGGCTTTCTTTTTTGATACTATACAAAAACTTGGCAAGCAGTAGTTTCTTAAGTTTATTGTAATGTGGAATGTGAAATCATATCACCGAACTTTTATACTCTGTCCCATTAAATCTTTAGTCTATAATTTGAATGCCTCTCTAAACCTTACACGGTTTTATAACATCATGAATTGGTCATTTTGAATGTATTGGCTCACTGAGTTATACAGATCTTCTAAATTTTGACACATGTCATTATACAATATCAAAGAATAACATTGGTTAGCATTACCATGGGTCTCATAAAAAAAAAAAAAAGTTCTTAAGAATTGAGAATCTGTCAGGCTCATGGTGGTGGATACAAGTCTTCCAAAATTATAATTTTTCACTTGAAAGCTCAAATGTCATCATTGGCAACAAATACTGTCAGTTGTTTTCCTTGAAGTGACAGGCTTACTTACTTCATTTTTGAGGAAATGTCTGCCAAACACCATAGCTTGTCTATCAGTCTTTCTTTCAAGTACAAATGGTTTTCCATGAAAAAGTGGCTAATTCATCTCACAGCTCCAACAATTGCACAAGCCCTTTTTCTTGAGACAACCGTCATGTGGCAGACGTGCCTTATGGGCGCCTCTCATTTTGTCACCCAGAGTTTTAAAAACACAGTTTTAAAAAATTTTGACCCGTGGGTTAAAATTTGATAAAAAATAGTTTTACATTATTCATAAATTTAATAAAATTTCTTTTTATCAAGGGAATTCTTTTAAAAAAAGATTTTATTTATTTATTTGACAGAGAGAGCATGACAGAGCACCAGCAGGGGAGAGCCCAAAGGGAGAAGCTGAGCAGGAAGCCCTACACGGGACTTGATTCCAGGACCCTGGCATCATGACCTGAGCTGAAGGCAGACGCTTAACCGACTGAGCCACCCACGTGCCCCATCAAGGAAATTCTTAAACGAAACTGGTTTTATCTACATGCTGCAAGTGTGTGGCAGTGAAGAGTACCCCCACTGCTGGTATTTTGGTATCACCACCTTGATTTGTGCTGAGGTACTGGCAATTTTTGCCTTGTCTTTCTTTCTGCACCATCAGTGGGAATGTCAATACAGTGAAAAGGCCAAATAAAATTTTAGTGTTATTATGAAAATAGTTTGACCTGTGGAATGCCTAAAAGAGTCTGAGACCTGTTAGGACCCACAAACCTGACTTTGAGAATCACTTTTCTAACTAATGCAAATTCCAGGCCCTAAAGCAAGCAGTAGATTGGATGGGCGTTGCTCCAGGAAAAGGGACATAAAATAACAAGAAATGAAGGGGCACCTGGATGGTTCAGTCGGTTAAGCGTCCGCCTTTGGCTCAGGTCATGATCCCAGGGTCCTGGGATCGAGCCCCATATCAGGTTCTCTGGGATCAAGTCCCACATCAGGATCCTTGCTAAGCAGAGAGCCTGCTTTTCCCTCTGCCTGCTACTCCCCTTCTGGAGCTCTTTCTCTATGACAAATAAATATAAAAAATCTATTTAAAAAGAGTAACAAGAAATGAGTCATCATAGTTTTTAATCCTCTTGAACAATGATGCTAGCCAGGCCAATCCCTGGGAGAGTCAGGAACTTGATTCTGCAGGCTGCCCCTGAACAGGATTTCCACCAACAAATAACACCAACTTCCCAGCCAAATGCTAGTTAAGCTGCTCAATAACTAACCCACAGAAGCTATAAGCTGACACACGATTATTGTTGTTTTAAGCCACTAACTGAGCCAATTGAGGTAATTCACTATGCAGCATGACACTGGGGTAGGCAATAGGACACAGTGATGATGAGAAATGGTATATCTTGCCCTCATGAAGTTTACAGACTACTCATGCCCTAGACTTTCCTTCAGAATCATCAAAACATTGGCACCTGATCACAGTCTACTACTCCAGACCAAATCTTACATTTTCTAATAAATATCAATGGGGAGGATCATTCAATACCCTTGATTCATAGCTCCTGAACCTCTTCAGTTCCTATAATCTATACCTTCTCTATTTCAGCAACCCACTCCTGTGATCATGCTATGCCCTACAACTTGCCATCTGTAAAAAGTTTAACATACAATTTTTTAAAGATTTTATTTATTTATTTGACAGAGAGAGAAAGCAGCAGCAGTAGAGGGAGAAGCAGGCTCCCCACTGAGCAAGGAACCTGATGAGGGACTCAACCCCAGGACCCTGGGATCATGACCTGAGCAGAAGGCAGACACTTAACCGACTGAGCCACCCAGGTCCCCTTAATATACAACTTTTTAAACCACAATGACCAGCTCTCCCCATCTCATTATTTCTCTACTCTTAAACCTGCTCTGACCTCCTGAAGAGATCCAGGTCCAGGGAAGTCTCCTGTTCCCTCCCAACCAAACAACCCCTTCCTAGGTTTATTCCCTTCCTTATCCAGGTTAGATCCCATAGTGTGTCACATCAACCACTTTTCTGTCAGAACTCTCATGTAACCTTTCCTTTTTGTCCCCAGACTTGGATATTACCCCTGCCTACCGGCGCCCCACTCATCCTCTTCAGCATTACTCTCCATCCCCCAAAGATTGCCTACAATGAACACCTGCACATCCATCTCCGAAGACTTTTCCAGGCTCTGGAGAGACTCCATCAGAATACACAGGGAAGGTCAAACGTGCTGCATTAATGCCCCTGGAAGCAGCCCTCAACTAAGGGTGGGTGAGGACACACAGAAACCACCACAGTTGACAGCCACAGCTGCCATTACTATTGACCAGAAATTCTCCTACTTCTACTGGTCTTCTTTGCCTCTCATTTCCCAGCCCAAGAAAGGAATATCCTCATTCACCATCAATGCATCTCTCTTTCTGCTTGAAAGATGAGGTGGAAAAATCCTGTAAGAATGTCATTAAATTCCTTTTCCCATTCCTCTCCCCTGCCTTAAAAGAAACAAAAATAAATTAAATAAGTAAGTAAGTAAATAAATAAATAAATAAATAAAATCAGTCTTTGTTGCCTCTTTCTCTCACTCATTTCCAAAATTTGTCCCTTCTATGATCAGCTAAACTTTCACCAGGACTCTGGATCCCATCATCCCCGCCTTCATTACTAAGGATCTCAAATCACCCCTGAACTGACACATGAGATGAAAACATCTCAGCTGTCATTGTAATTTACCTCCTGGCAGCATCTGGTGTGACTGACCACTTCTGAAATTGTTTTCTCCTTGTCATTCCCCTCCCATAATTTTCTTTCTACATCTCTGATCACTCCTATTCTGTTTCCACTAATCAGACACATCTTAAGCTTCTCTCCATCTACTTCCATCCTCATGGTCATCATGCTAGTTTAGAATACCACCATCTCGAATACTGTTATGCTGAAAAAAATTAAAAAATTAAAAAAAAAAAAAAGAATACCACCATCTCAAACCAAGGTTACTGAGTGATTCCTCTACTGGCCTCCTCTGCCCTACCTCACCCCACAGCCCAAATCTATTCTCTAGATCATAGCCAGGGTGCTCTTCATCAGGTCACTGCCCAGTTTAAAATCTATCAGTGACTCCTCAGCATTTGGGCTTGATGGATGTCAAGGTTAGCAGCAGAGACAGGTTTACCTGGCCTTGGAGAGGTAAGATGTTCTTCCACTGGGGAACTGCTGGTTCTATCTTGGAAAAATCTCATTTAAGGTAGTTGTGCTTGAACACCAGGGCTTTTAACCAACCTCATCTGACTTTCTAACCCAGCAACAAGTATGGAACACCACATACATTGAACCATCCTTTTGTCTTGATATTTCACCCACCTCTAAGGCTTAAGCCTTGCACATCAGCTGCAACCCTCCAAAATAATACCACCAGATTGATATTGATTGATAACAATCGATTTCACAACTGTTAAGCCTTCCAATTTTCATGTCTTCTAAGTCTGCAAGAGAAATCATGTACTATACACAAAAGTAAATTCAAAAATAGTTACAAAAGCACATATTTTCCCTTGATTCTGGTCACCAAGAATTTCAAAAATTAAATCTGTGTTTTAACTTAATAAATGTCCAAAACCCTATCTACAAAACTTTGTCCTTACTTTCTATTTATGTCTTGCTCTTAAAGTCTTATTTGGATTTCCCAACTGATATGTTAGTTTTCTACTGCTGCATCCCAAAATACCACAAATTTAGTAGTTTAAAGTAATACACATTTACCATCTCTGCTTCTGTATGTTAAGAGTTGGGCAGAGCTGGTTCTTCTATTCAGGGTCTCACAAAGCTGCAAGTAGGTGGTGGCTGGACTGCATTCCTTTGAGGAGCTTGAGATCACATAGCTCTTGGCAGAATTTAGTTTTGTGCAGATGTAGAATTAACTTTTGTGCCACTGCATTGCTGGCCTGTTAGTCAGGCTCTACCTAAGCCCCATGGAAGTCCTCCTAGTTCCTTGCTATCTGGTCCTCTCAGACATTCTCACCCCATGGCAGCTTACTTCCCCAAAACTGGAGGAGAGCTTTTCCAGTCTGCAAAAACAGTCTTAAAAAATATCACATAATCAAGGAATCACTTTTGCCATATAAAATAACTTAATTGAGGGAATAACTACCCCATTATATCCACAGATCCTGCTCATACTCAAAGGAAGAGAATTATACTCTTGTGTACACCAAGAGGCAAGAATCTTCAGGGCCATTTTAGAATTCTGCAAGCCACAGCTAATCTTAAATTTTTATTTATTATGCAAAAATATTTGCATATATGTTAAATATTTTGAGAAATAAGTTACATAGGATCTTAAGAGAACATTGCACATTGTATGATAGATTGATTCTAAAAATGGCCCACCCCAATTATTCCATTCCCTGTATCCATACCTCATGCAGTGTGACATCAAAGCTCGTCCCAGGGATTTTGAGACTGTCTTAAGTCTTGCTTTGGCCAAGAGAAGGCATCTGAAGTAATGGTATGAGAATATCAAACCTAAACTTGAAGAAGATTGCATGTTTTTATTCTCGCTGTCTTGAAACTATACTATTGTCAATGGTAACAAGCACAGGATCACCTGCTACAGAATCACATACACTGTGGGACAAAGGTAAGCTCCCATCTTGAGAAGTCCTAGACCAGCTACGCTTAGCTGACCCACCAACTGACCACAGACCTAGGAGAGAGCTACTCATGTCTACCCAAGCCTTTTCCAGATCAGTAGAACCTCACTTTCAACCCATAAATTCCTAAGAAATAATATATGACCATTGTTTAAAACTACTAAAATTTGAAGTTATTTGTTATACAGCAATAGCTAACTGATGTATGTGGGGAAAGACAACAAAGGGCTTCGTTGTGTGGTGGAAGTAAAGTAGCCTAAAAAAGCATAATTCATTCAAAGTATCCTCAAATTTCTGTGTTTCATGTAAGAAATCACTACTGCTGATGATGGGATGTTTTCAGTCTGTGTGTCTAAGTAATCTTCATTCAAAAGACTGATGTGTGACCTGCAGTTCTTTCTACAATGAATAGAGCAATAAAGAGATAGAGAAATCAAATAGCAAAAAAAAGAATTCTGCTGTGCTGTTCTAGACACAGCTGCCCTAATAGAGAAATGTGCAGTTTCTACTTTCCTTGCAGTTTTTCAGTTCAGAATTACTTTAAAATAAATCCCAATGAAAGCAGTAATCAATTATGTCAAGAAGAAAACAAAGTTTGATCTGAAAATACTAACAGAATCTAACATTTTAGAAATAAATTACTGTGTCATGTCCTGTGGCAACATTGTATCAAATTGCTTAAAGATAAATTGTACCATCAACGCCTGGGCGTCTGCATGTGGATTATCCTTGTTGTAGATTATCAAGGGCAAACACTTAATTTCAGGTTTTTATCCCTCTTCTCAGTATATTTCTCTACCACCGTTCTGAATACTATCAGTCATAGCATGGTAAGGGGACAGAAATTTAGTGAAATACAGTGATAATTCACCTATACTGCATTCTGTAAGAATAAGATGTTCAATATAAGTAAATTTCCAGGATAGCCTAAAAGTTATTAAAGCCCCCTCGTTTTTTAAAAAAGCTGTAACCATTCTGATATAAATTTTGCCAGAATGTATTTTACATTTTCTTTCCTTATGAAACAGAATGTGCTTTGTTCCTAAAACCTTTATTTATACAAGGTACATCAGATGTTAAAAAGAGGTGAAGGTGAATCACATGGGATTCCAACTCAAGTGGCTTACAGTTGAAGGAAAGAGAGGGGATAAAACACATGTACATAGATGATTCTAGTCGTAAGGTCATGAGAATAGTAACAAAAAGTGAGATACTAATTCAAAGAAAATATTGAATGCCTTTAATGACATAAGAGAAGACTTTGTGGAGTTGGATCTTGAGAACAAGAGGGCTGGACCCGGGGTGAAGCCAGTGAGGTCCTTGCCCCAAGAGCAAAGTTTATGGAAGTACCCAAAACTCAGCAATCAGGACAAGTAATATTTTAATGTATAATTTTTGAAAGTCAATGTTAACACAAAAATATAACAAACAAAAAGCCAATACTTTAAGGAAAGACTATGGTGGTTACAGTACCATGCAAAGCCCGATTAAAGTCTGAGACAAAAGGAAAAATCAATAGAAGACTATTTGGTTTGGTGACTAAAGAGCTCACTAACTAGGAAGTTATGCCATTTTCTGAAATTATAGTCTATTGTGAAAAAATAATAGTCTACTATGAGGAATGATCATTTTTGTGATCATTTGCCTCTTCTTACAATTTTGGGCACCACACCCTGAGTGGAATATTGAGTAGATAGATTGCACATGCATCAGTGACTTGCTGATAGGAGCAGATATTGGCCTCAGGCACTTTGTCTTCTAACCAAATAGTATTTTTAGATGGATTCTAAAACCTGATACCAACCTTCAAGAGTCAGAATATTGGGTCAGAACTGTACTGCTCGAATAATAACATTAATGTTTTTTTCTATACTTTCTGCTAGAGACAGTTCTCTCTAGGCAGCCTGAGGCATTCATCTGCCTTGGGGGAAATTGGGATTGTTAAACAGGAATGCAAAGAAAAAGAAAGCTATAGTTTGGCCTCTGACTTGAGAAATAGAATTTTCAAATATGCAGCTAGACTTAAAAGCTGGGCCTTATCAAAACAATAGGAATTTCTAAAAATTCTTTATTTCCCCTTTTAACTTATCGAGGAGAAGCTGACTCTTACAGTCTCGGCATGTCTTCACAGTGAAGATAAGTATCCCTTCTACATTCAGCCAAGGCCATAGGGTAAAGAAGATGTTCTAGGTAAAGAAGATATAACTTACAGGAACTGGAAAACCCAACACTTGCTGCTTCCCATACAAAAGGATTTAGGGAAGTGAGAAACAAAAGAGGAAGGAGATGATCTCTTCTGAAAATAACGTTTTGTATTGCTTATTGGCCTTTTGGCTAAGATCAAGTGTGGAAATAGCATGTTTTGAGAATTGAAGGAAATGAAGACTAGAGGGTATTTTTCCAAATGCAGGGTGAAGGCATGGGAAAACACTCCTTCATAGGCTGTCCTGACTCCAACTTCAGGGACAGCCCCATTAAAGTCAAACAAGAGCATGGTTAGCCGAAGTAAGAGCCAGAGTTGATTTTTTTCTGAGTCTAAAGTGTGGTGAGAACTCGAAAGTTCTCCCATGGCCCCAAGAGAAGATAGAAAAGAAACTGAGATGAAAGCCAAATGGCTTTCCGGAATTCATCATGGCAAAGGACAAGGTCACTACACAACAGAGACCATGTGGTAAACGGCCAAAACCATTACCAGGGGAGGGTGTGCCAACATGAACCATGGCAAGGTCAAATAAATAGGTATGCCATGGATGCTTAGGTTATACAGTGGATGGTCATGTGTCAGAGACTTCCAGGTCCTGACCAAGCCAGGAAACTACTCTAGGTTTTATGTGCTACCCCTTTATCAGTTTGTATAATTTAGTCTATTTTCTTGTCCTACATGGTAAGATGCAACCACGTAGACAAAGAACAGTTTTACAAAGACCAGATGAGCCAGAAGACACAATGAGATGGACACTGTCAGTGCTCTGCCCAGACCCTCTTGTATCCCTTTACAAGTTCTGTGTGCACAACACCCACCCACATACACTTCAAGTGTGCTTTTGCCTCTAATGCCTGCACCTGACACTCTTCTTTGGAGGGATGCCATCAGACTCCTGGCATAGCTTTATCCACCTGCTACCTAGAGTGAGAAGTGTCATGGGAGTAGACCTTAGGCAATTATTCATGAGGGCGGGGGATGTGTGATGGGAATAGGAAAGTCCAATCTCTTCATCTTAAGTCCCTAAGTTGGGACTACTTTGAGAAATAATTTAAGATTACAGAGTTCCCCTGCAGGATCAGGTTGAAGCTACCATCCACCTGACTTTGCCTGAAATTTAACCATTCTTTGGCTGGCTCCTCCTTCTCCTCTCTTATTGGTTTCTCCTGTTTGTTACAGTTGTTTTTGTTCTTTTTGAGTTTCCCGAGATAAATGCTAAATTCATGTACTTTTATTCTTTTCTGTATAATACTTAAGTCTATGAATTTTCCTCTGAGTGCAGTTTTGATGTATCATTGTGAGTTTCAATATAAGGTTAATATAATAGTCATGTATTTCTAAATAGTCTATAATTACTATCTTGATTTTCCTCTTTGATATGAAATTGAAAGACTGCCTTGTAATGTGTTTAAGTTTCTATTGGGTTACATATATATAAATATCCACATAAAAACATGTATGTGAATGTTCATAGCAGCATTATTCATAATAGCAAAAAAAAATTAAAAAACAGAAACAATCCAAGTGTTCGTCAAGAAGAATAGACAAATGAAATGTGTAATGTGCATAATGGAATATCATTTAGCAATAAAAAAGGATGACCTTCTAATACATGCTATAATATGGATGAGCCTTAAAAACATCACCCTAAGTGAAAGATGCCTGTCACAAAGGACCACATGTTATATTATTATATTTATGTGAAATGTCAAAAAATAGGCAAATCCGTAGAGATAGAAGTAGTTTAGTGGTTGCCAGGACCGGGGGAAGGAAGGAATGGATTATGAATGCTAACAGGTATAGGGTTTCTTTGGGGGTATGACAAAATGTTTTGAGATTAAATAACGATAATGGCTAAACAATTGTGAATATAAGAAAAAACACTGAATTGTACATGTTAAAAGTAAATTTTATATTGTATGAATTATATGTCAACAAAGCTTTTATTTTTTAAAGATACTGTTGTAGCACAAAATGTTTAAAAAATTGGATGTCCTATATCCATATACTGCAACCATAAGATCCATGTCCATATATCCTATATCCATAAATTGCTTGCTCCTATATGTATATTCAGAAAAAAAATAGCCTTTTTAAAATACAACATACTTACATAAGAGTGCACAAATAGGTGTACAATTAGATAAATTTTCTAATGATGAACACACCAGTGAAACAACTACCTAGACCAACATAAAGGACTTTTCTGACACTCAAGAAGCCCCCTGAGTATTCTCACCAGACACTACTTAGGAGGACTTCTTTAGAGAATCCTCATCTCGAGGTCTACTTCTGAGAAACCCAACCTCGTACAGTGTGGACCCAAGGGTCCTTTTTCTTTGTTGCACCCAAATGTCCAGAAGCCATCCTTGGGAAAAGAGAAGCAGAAAAAGGAAATCCAAGAAGAGTCTAAGCTTTTACCCAAAGGCAGTTAGAAGTTATACTTTGAATATCCTGAGTGATTAAACTGAAAGGAAATGGTTGAACCTGAGAGAGACTGAAATAGTAATTAGGGAGTGGACACTGCCATAGCTTTTCAAGGGCTAGGGGACCGTGAGGAAGGTCAAAGCTGATATAGAGAAATAAGGCAACGACCAGTTTCCCTGCAGTCTGATGCCAGGTGAGTTCATCAGGTGAACCCATCAGAGAGAAACTATGTGAAGTCCAGAACTCAGGGACTGACATATGGCCATGTGCCCACCAGAGGGGAGTTGGTCAGCACTGCTTGTACTGTGACCCTAAACAAGTAATTTACCGTTTCTTTGGCCTTTAAGTCCTCCACTATAAATAAAAGAAAAAGATGCTGAATTCTATGTGGTTTTCACATCAATGGTAATCTAATTGTAACTAGTTCAAAGAAATTCCACTTTTACATCAGAAAAGGCAACTACTCCTCCATATAAATGACCAGCACATCCTAGGTTCCAGCCTCAGAGAAGTGGTGACAGAGACATCTAGGACAGCCTTCACGAGGGCAGAGAAAAGGGTCAAGTTCCCTGGTGGCCTTCAGCCTCCTAGGACTCACAGGATGCTCTTTGAGGAGGTAAGTCTGGCCCTTTGTGGAAGAATATGCTCAGCTGTCCTTTTGAAAATAAACTAAACTCCTATCCCGTGGGGAAGACTTGAATGCAGTAAGCTATAAGCCAATAGTTGGAGAGGACTACTTTAAAAATACAACAATCTAAAATGTTATAGTGAAAGAAGATGGGTGAAAGGGAGACTAGTGCTAATGAATACCAGCCTGGTGAGATTGCTCCTACAGGTGAATATTCAGTCCTGACATTGTCCATTATAAAGGACACCTCAACAGAGAGTGAATTCAAAGCTCCTCTGAGTAATACTTAAGATCATTCATGATCTGGTTCTTTAGACTCCTTCAAAGTCATATCCCATCAATTCTGTGTGCTGTTGGGTCACAGAGTATTGTTCCGCTATTTCCCCAAAATATGCCCTGTGTTTTTGCACCTGCTTCTTCTGCTTTGGACTTTTTATATATTTTATATTCAAGAACTCTTATTTTGCTTTATGGGGTCAGACTCACTTAATAGCCAAATGGGTTGGATCATGTTTTTAAAGAATACAACTATAAAAGACAGTTTGGGGATAATGGGAGCGTTTGTATATGGCCTGGATATTAGATCACAGTAGGAAGTGTTGCTAATGGTAAATGGTTATGCCATAGAATGCCCCTACTTTTAAAAGATGCACATGAATTATTTAAGATGGAATGCTTGATGTCTGTAACTTACTTCCAAATGGATCCAAAAATATATAAAGAGAAGATAAAACAAGTATAGCAAAATGTTATCAATTGTTTTATCCAGATGGTGGTATTCAGATATTCCTTGAGTTGTTTTTTTTAAACTTCCTTTATGTTTAAAATTTTTCATAATGAAAGTTGGGGGTAGGGGGCACTAAAGTAATTTCTTGGTGTTATCCTAAACCAACTGTAAGTAACATGTGGATTTTTTTCTTTTTTTTTAAAGAAGCTGTCTTAGGTGTTGTCTCCTCAGTAATGTCAACTTCATCCTCCACATTGTGGACTCACATCTTACCCTGGTACAAATACCAGAATAAAGCATTCTTACTGACACATATACAGTAAGATTATTTGTCAACTTACTGCTTGTGTTGGTTCTTTTTACCCTCTCTGACTTCTCAGATGCAATCAGGACTCAAGGAACTTTGGTCCAAAGTGCCAAACTTGGGAAAGAGCTCGTTAAACTGTAAATTCCTATTTTAAGTGTGCTTGGTCAAGTTACAGCTATAAAAAATTTCCAGCACTGGAAACCGAAGTAATCATGGGCAGCTTTATGAAAAAAGTGGTAAAAAAGGAAGAGCCTTGAGAAGCAAAATCCAATTTGGATTTGGGAGAAGGTATTCCTGGTAGGATATAAATATGGAAAAGACACAATGGCCAAAGTCTATTTGTATGGCAATGAATGGAATTCATTCAGCATTCACTCATTCAGCAACTGTTTATTGGTACCTGCTGTGAACAAAGCAATGTGCTAGGGACTTAGGATAAAATGGTGAGCAAAACAGACAATGTTGAATGTTCTAGATTCTCAGAGCTGTGGAACTACTAATAAATTAAAAGTATAGCTCTGATAAGGACCAGGGGAATACATAATAAAGGAACTTGAACTATTAGAGCAATAAGAGAAGACTCCCTAAGAAAAATAAAAATTGAGGTCAACGCTTAAGGTTGAGTAGAAGCTGACCAGATGAAGCAGAAAAAGAAGATCATCTCAAGCACAGAGAATATCACATGTAGAGGCCCTATGGGAATATGGGGAGTTTGAAGGAATAAACAAACTTCACTATGGCTATAGTTCAAAGCATGAGGGGAACATGGTACAGGGTAAGACTGGAGAGGAAGGCAAAGGTCAGAGCACAAAGAACTCTGTAAGCAGGTATGGAGGTTGTCTTTAAGCTTAGAGTAAAGAGAATCCATTGATATATTTTAAGCACTTGAATGATATGATCCGTTACGTTCTAAAAAGATCTCTCAAGCTTCCCATGGAAGAGATATCAGTGGTGTCATGTTCCTCGTTGCCTAAATCCCTACTTTGTTATCCTTCTTTGTCACTTAGAACCACAAAGACAGGGGACCATGATTTTACCAAACTATCTAAGGACTTGAATGTTGTCTCTGAACCTCAGGCCCACAGCCCTTTCCATCTGCTGTGTCCCTTGCTGCAGCCTGGGACCGTTTTTGCCTGAACCCAAGCTGATATTTCCAGGATTATCCAGCCACAGGAGAGATATCCTGTATTGTAACCCACTGGCCTGCTCAGACCAACACAGTTGCCTTACACCATATCTACCCAAGATCAAGCTTCCCTGCCTGCCTTACCCATTTCCTGCAATCAGTCCACTGCCAATGCACTGGGTCTGTGGAGTTTCCAGGCTCTCAAGTCTGGTTGGTGTGGCTGAAGCAAATGTTTATTTTGAGCTCCTGGCTCATCTGCTTTTACAGTTCGATGGCTACCAGCAGGCCACGACACTACCAATTATCAGACCCCTGCACCCTCTGCAACCCCTCTGACCACAGTGAATTTATCCAGCCCCTATCAAGTTATGCAAACCATGACTTGGAAGTCATCCGTGGTGCCATTTTCTACCTCATGTCCAATCCATCCCAGGTTCTGTCCATGGTAGGCATAGCTCTCAGATTTGCCCACTTCCTCATCTCAAGGGATTAACTGACAGAGGTTTATGTCTTGCTCTCATTTCATGTCCATTGGGGGACAGCTATGCTCTGCTGCATGTTGTCTTCACTCTGTGACCCAAGCTAATGGAGTAGCCTCCATCCAGAAAATTGCTGGCAGTGTGGCAGATAACAAAGAACATGTCAACCTCTTACTGTTCACAAATGTCCCTGTCAAATATCACTGCTATTGGGAAAGAGTCTCAGGTGTGCAGTCTTTTGACCCCCCCATTGAATCACACAAGGCCTTTTCTTGGCCCATAAGCCTTCCTTACCAAGAGATAAAGAGCCCACAAAGCCTATCCCAGGCTTATCACCTTGTGTTGGAATATCTTACAAATATAATCAAAAACTTACCATGCTAATCCCAATCCTAAGTATTATCCAGGTGAAATGAAAGTTTATGTTACTAAAAAACCCTGTATATTAATATCTATAGAAGTTGATTAAGTTCCATCAAAACTGGAAACAGGGGCACCTAGGTGTCTCAGTCAGTTAAGCGTCTGCCTTTAGCTCAGGTCATGATTTCAAGGTCCTGAGATGGAGCCCCGCTTTGGGCTCCCTGCTCAGTGGGGAGTGTGCTTCTCCCTCTCCCTCTATTCTTTCACCCTGCTTGTGTGCTCTCTCTATCTAATAAATAAATAAAATCTTAAAGGGGAAAAAAAGTTTGGAGTTAGAGATGGAAATAGGTTTCCATCTAACCTCACAGATCTCAGATTGTCCTTGCTCTTGTCCATGTCTGTCTTTCCTTCCTGATCATCTGGTTAATCTATTTACAACAACTTTGGGCCCAACACCTTCAACAGCCCTGCCAGGTCCCACAGGGGTAGGTGTAACTGCCTTACTAAGTCACACACAGAGGCTGTTTCTCCTGTTGATCCTGACAGAACACCCACCTTAATGCCTTTTATGTGATGACACTGCTTGGCCTTAATGCATGGGGTTTCTCTCTCTCTCTCTTTTTTTAAGAGAAGGGGAGAAGCAGTGGGAAGGGAAGAGGAAGAGAGAGAATCTTAAACAGGATCCACACTCTGCATGGAGCTCCATGTGGGGCTTGATCTCACAACCCTGAGATCATGACCTGATCAAGAGATGGATGCTTAACCCACTGAGCCACCCAGGCACCCTGGTTTTCTCTGTCTTTTTAAAGAATGTTCTTCATTACAAAAGAAAGAGTTGTGTCTGAGTGAATCTGCCTGTGGAAAGTCACAGCTACGATGGGGAAGTTCATGCCCACTTACTTAGTATCTATTAATGTAGTCCTTATGTACTGACGTGAATATGCTATCTATTCAAAATTTCTGCCATGATTCATGCAGACAAAAGCAGTTGCAGGAGACCTTGACCAAGGCCTCACGGTGAGTTTTGCTAAAAGCATGGAAAATGTAATTAGCTCCTTCTTCTCATTCAGGTTTGTCTCTCACTGCAGACATAATTCTTGAGGCTTCTCTCTGCAACCTGCCCCCACATTCCCAGCATGAGTTCCCTACGCTTGATTAGAAACAGAAAATGGCCAAGTTCAATGCTGACTTGTACTTCCCTTTCAGGAAGCTCTTATTTTCCTTCACCCTCCCTGGATGTCCCACATCTCTTGACTCCAGCCCCTACTATCAATGCCAATGATAGCTTATGTTTCTCCCAAACAGTTACAGGTGTGACATGCATAGTTTACCCAGTATTCACCAAGTTAATGTACAGAACCATCCTATAACCCTTACATCAATACTGTGAAGCCTCCATCTGCCAAATCAGAGGAATCCAGTTCATTCCAGAAGCTGTCCTTCCTTGACATGGGCAGAGACTCATTCATCTCATTCATGTTCTGGTGTCCTGGATCCTGTTAGGGTACGGGGGAGGGTGGTTGGAGGGTTTATCGTTTGTTAATGGGACAAAAAGTCAAACACCTTACTAGGAAGTCTCATGAAATAATTTGGACTGATGTGTGGAAAGTTAAAATGGTCCAGAAGTTTCAGCAAGGTGGTGTCCTGGGACATGTACCTCAGGCAAGCAGTGAAAGGAATGGGGGAAAGTTCATCCAGTCATGAATATATTAGGCCAGGGCTGTGGGGATTAATAAACTCCAGGCTCCAGTATTGGTCCTTTAAAAAGGATGCCCACCAGCTGAATCCCAGTATATAAAAAGCCATACTTGGGCTGATATTGTTCAGGACATGCAGACTGATGGGTAAAGAACAGTTGTCAACTGACGTCAGTAAAACTCACTGTAAGCCCTAACTCCTTGAAGAGCGTAGACTTCCCAATATATCACCAAGTTCAATTAGGCTCAGTTCAGGAATCATTATGGCTTGAGCCTACAGACTGAAGGCCTTTAGTACCTGCTGTTAAGCAGAAGTGGGACAGGGAAGATATAAAGCTACAGATAATCTTTCTGTGATGGATAATGGTTTTGATTAGTTCTTCTCTAAAAGGGTTAAACATTCCAGTGTCAATCATTATGAAAAAGGCAGGTCCTCAGACAAGAAACTGAAAGTTTGGAGGTGGATAGAGCTCTCCTGCCAGATTTTAAAGAGGGAGAGTTTCTAGGCATGGGCTTCTTCCCGGTATACGCTAGAATGATTATTGACACTTTGAGAAAGTTAGAGGGGTCTGCAAGATTTGAAGAGCAGGCCATGTTTTAGACACCAGCTATGTGGCTTCATAGTACTCTTAGTATTTGTTATTACTGTTTCCTGTTGTTACCTTTCATCTGGCACAATGGTTCTCAGCCCTGGCTGCACATTAGAACTACCCGGGGAGCTTTTAAAACTACCTCCCCTCTGAGCTGCGCTCGAATAAATTTAATCAGAATCAC
Source organism: Lutra lutra (assembly GCF_902655055.1). NCBI lineage: Eukaryota > Metazoa > Chordata > Mammalia > Carnivora > Mustelidae > Lutra > Lutra lutra. The sequence goes on along the minus strand of NC_062278.1, from coordinate 136,913,104 downwards.
TGAAGGTAGGGCCCAAGCATGATATATTCCATATCTATCCCAATCTATTTAAAGTGTGTGTGTGTGTGTGTGTGTGTTTATACACATACACATATATATGTAAATATAAAATCAGTGTGTGTGTGTGTATATATATATGATCTCTGAATATGCATTGTGTTTGTATATATAATCAGTGTGTGTATATATATAACCTATATATATATATGATCAGCATATGTAAGATACATATTTAATCACTACATTCACAAAAATGGTTATATATATACACACATATACATACATATGTGTGTGTGTGTGTGTGTGTGTGTTTAACACTCCAGGTGATTCTAATGTGTAGCCAGAATAAAAAACTGCTTTACTAACCTTTCTTGGAAGTATTCCAACCCTGCCTCCACTTCGCTACTGAGACCATATGAGGCAAATAGGCAAAACCAGGATGATCATGGCAATGGTTTTATTGAGAAGAATATTAAATGAGTTGGGGTTGCTAACAATTTGGGGCACAAGATCTAGTTTCCCCACCCCATAGAAAAACTGATAATTTCTGTAGATATCATTGGTTTTTTTAAAAGACAGATACAAGAGGCATCTGGGTGGCTCTGTGGGTTGGGCCTCTGCCTTCAGCTCGGGTCGTGATCTCAGGGTCCTGGGATTGAGCCCCACATCGGGCTCTTTGCTCGGCGGGGAGCCTGCTTCCCCCTCTCTCTCTGCCTGCCTCTCTGCTTACTTGTGATCTCTCTCTCTCTCTCTCTGTCAAATAAATAAAATCTTAAAAAAAAAAGATACAAGTTTTCTTGGGTAACTAAAAATGACCTAATTTGTTTAAATAATTCTATGATAATATATTTTTTTAGGGGTGCCTGGGTGGCTCAGTGGGTTAAAGCCTCTGCCTTCGGCTCGGGTCATGATCCCAGGTCCTGGGTTCGAGCCCCACATCGGGCTTTCTGCTCAGCAGGGAGCCTGCTTCCTCCTCTCTCTCTGCCTGCCTCTCTGCCTACTTGTGATCTCTCTCTGTCAAATAAATAAATAAAATCTTTAAAAAAGATTTAAAAACCCAGGACCTGGGATCATGACCTGAGCCGAAGGCAGAGGCTTTAACCCACTGAGCCACTCAGGCGGCCCGATAATAAATTTTTAAAATTTGTTTCTACCAAGGATTGGTAGTATTTTTTTTTTAAGATTTTATTTATTTATTTGACAGAGAGAGATCACAAGTAGACGGAGAGGCAGGCAGAGAGAGAGAGAGAGGGAAGCAGGCTCCCTGCTGAGCAGAGAGCCCAATGCGGGCCTCGATCCCAGGACCCTGAGATCATGACCTGAGCCGAAGGCAGCGGCTTAACCCACTGAGCCACCCAGGCGCCCGGATTGGTAGTATTTTAATGAAAAGAAAATGTGTCTAATGTTTGGTTTCCTGACAAGCCAAAGGATGATATACAGGGGATGGTAAGTAAGAACCTCCTGAAAGCATGTCAGCTAAACAACATGTATAGTTACGTAAGACCAACTCTTCTCCCTTGCACTTTTCCTCCTAAATAATAGCTTATTTTTTAAATTCCTCATCCATAAGCCATGGTTCTCTCTTTAAACTTCCACACTGGTTGTATTTCGTGCAATAGATAACTATGACACAAGGTGACTGGTTTTTGCTTAAAACTATCTCCTGCTAGTTTATTTTATTGTAAGATTGTAGTATATAATATGTATAACATAGAAACTATGTGTTAACCAACTGCTTATGTTACTGGAAGAATCTTGGTCAGGAGGAGGTTATTAGTATAATAGTTTTGGGGGCATCAAAAGTTATACGCAGATTTCCAACTGCACAGCAGGTCAGTGACTCAACCCCTGTGTTGTTCAAGGGTCAAATGTATGATGAAATAATTACTACAATAAGGTTAGTTAACACCCCATTACCTCACATACTTACCATTTGTTTTTTTGTGTGCTGAGAACATCTAAGATTTCCTCTTGACAACTTTCAAGTATATAATACAATTAGTTAACTATAACTATTCATTGCTTACTACATGCTGTAAATTAGACCCCCAGAACTTATTTACCTCCGAATTGGAAATCTGTACCCTCTGACCAACATCTCCCCATTTCTCCCAGCCCCCCAACCCCTAGCAACCACCATTTGGCTCTCTACTTCTATGAGTTCAGCATTTTTAGATTCCACATTGAAGAGAACCTATAGCATTTGTTTGTTTGTTTTTTTCACTTAACATAATGCCTCCAATGTCCATCCATATACTTGCAAAAGATAACATTTCCTTCTTTTTTGTGGCTTATTTTCCAGTGTGTGTGCATGTGTTTCTTCATCCATTTATTTGTCACTGGACACTTAGGTCATTTCCATGGCTTAGATATTGTGAATAATGCTGTAATGGATATGGGAGTGCAGATACCTCTTCAAGATAGTGATTTCATTTCCTTTAGATATATAGCCAGAAGTGGGATTGTGAATCATATGGTAGTTCTAACTTTCATTTTTTCAGGAACCACCATACCATTTTCTCTAGGGGTTATACCAATTCACAATCCCACCAACAGTGTACAAGGGTTCTCTTTTTCAAAAACGTTTTTAAAATCTACCCTTTATTAGGTTAAAAAAAAAAATGAAGCCCCTTATACCATAAAAAAAATTAATTCAAAATGGATTAAAGACCTAAATCTAAGAGACAAAAGTAAAAAACTCTTAGAAGAAAACATAAGGTCAAATCTTCATGTTTAGATTTGGGGATAGTTTCTTATACATGACACCAAAAGCACATTCGTCAACAACAAAGAGACATACATGGACTTTAAATTAAAAACTTTTTTCATTAATGGACACCATCAAGAGAGTAAAAAGAAACTACAGAATGGAAGATAATATTTGGATTATCACATATGGGATAGAGATTTAATATCCAGAATATATACAGACCTCTTACAACTCAACAAAAAAAAGACAAACAAACAAATTTAAAAATGGGCAAAGAACTTGAAGGAACATTTCTCCAGAGATGATATACAAATGGCCAATAAGCACATTAAAAGATGTCCAACGTCATTAGTCATCAGGGAAATGTAAATCAAGACCACAATGAGATACGATTTCAAACTTAATGGTATGGCTATAAATAAATTAATGAACAAATGGATAAACAAACAAACAAATTATGTGTTGGCAAGGATGCAGAGAAATTGGGCCTTTGTACATTGCTGGTGGGAAGTACAGTATTGCAGTCACTGTGGAAAACAGTTGTAAGAGTTCCTCAAAAAGCTAAATATGGAGTAACTACATGACCCAACAATTTCATTCCGAAGTATATGCCCCAAAAGACTTGAAAACAGGGTTTCAAGTAGATACTTGCCGGCCAATGTTCACTGCAGCACTATTCACAATAGTTAAAAGATGGAAACAATCCAAGTGTCCGTTGACAGATGAAGGGATAAGCAAAATGTGATATCTCTACAAAGGAATATTATTCAGCCATAAGAATGAATGAAATTCGGGCACATGCTACAACATGGATGGAACTTGAAAACATTATGCTAAAGGAAATAATTTAGACACAAAGATGAAAATATGTATGATTCCACTTGTACAGGATATCTAAAATAAGCAAATTAGATTATTAGACAGAATGTAAACTAGAGGGTACCAGGGCCTGAAGAAAGGGGGCACTGGGAAGTTATTGCTTAATGGGTACAAAGTTTCTGTTTGGGGTGATGAAAGAATTTTGGCAACAGACAGTGGTGATAGCTCTACAACACTGTGAATGCAATTAATGCTACATAATGTAAAAGTGGTTAAAATGGCAGATTTCATGCCATGTATATTTTACCACAATAAAAATACTTGTTAAAATCCATGAAACCAACTATTTTATTTACTATCTTCTCCCAATTTCCACTGTCAGATAAATGTCACTGAGATTAATAAGAAATATGAAGTTACTTTTGATGAGATCAGGGAATGCATTACTAATTTATTCCAAAGACCAAATACAGATGTTGTCAAAGTATAAATATTACCACCACATGGCATTAGTTCACAGGACACTCAGGAGACCACCCTGAATATGGAACAAGGCTTCACAGACCACTGATCTAGAAGGAAATGTATTATGGAATATATATGCTCTGATTTTAGAAAGACAGATTTCCTTTTACCTTCTGATTTAATTAACTTTCTCTTTAAGACAATCCTATTATATGTGGATTTATTATAGTTGAGATTAGTTCTTAAAAAGAAAATAAACACAGAAAGTAATGTGGGTTTTGAGTAAGAAAATCAATTTGACTTGCCCTTGTTCAGAATTGGCGTTTCAAAGACAAAACCCATAAATTCGGACTATTTTGTGTTTTTATATTGGGAGCCACGTCATCATAATACAGATTATTTAAATATTGCCAAGAGATTCCAGTAAAATTTTGAAACATGAGAATACAGGTAACATTTTTTTGAAATCACAGGTCTGTCTTTATGCTGAATATATATTTGAGCATGCAAAGAAACAATGTATTTCAAAGCCCATTAGAAATTCAGATGCAGAATTTCCTTTCATCTGATCATGTAGAAGTGGATTAATACAGATAATATGAACAGAGAAAAATAAAAATATGTCATGTTGGATATTTAATAATCCATTACTCAAAGATAAAAGTTTTCTAATAGCCATTAAAAAGAAAATCAAAGAATATATAAATTTTAATTTAGCATAACATTGTATCACATCATAGCTAATGGGAAGCTTCCAAAGCATCTAGCAACAGATGGGTTACTGGTCATTTCCTAAGAATTTAGAAATGCTAAAGGTAAAGAAAATTACACTGTTCCAAAAAGCTTTTAAATAAAAAGAAGTTAAATTCCCCACAGTAAAAACCTTATGGAGAACAGTTGTAAATTTAGGCACTACTGAATAAAACTGCAGTTAAATAAGCCAATTATTTTTATAGGGAAAATAAATTTTCCTATGATAATTCAGATAAAACTGGTAAATGGATAACTGCCTTAATAAAAGGGAGAAAGAAAGCTCAACATAACAGCAATTTATACAAAACAAGGCGTGATAATGAGGAAAGAGATAAGGAATATCTGTAAGGTATGTTACAAGTATATAAATCTGAGAACCTGGTGAGTGTGGGAGATTTAGAGAGTGGAAAGGGGGTTGAAATTTGAAATTTCTTCTTAAATAAAAAGTTGTTTAAAGATGAAAGAATAAAAAAATAAGATGAAAGAAAACGCTTCCCTTGAAAGTGTGCATACAGAATCATCCAACTTTGGGGGAAGTCTAAAACAGGACCCACAGTTTCTATTGACACATTTCAACGATGTGGACAATTCAATCCCACTTTTAAGTCCCTGTATTTTACCGAATTGCTCCTAAATAATTAGCCAGTCCTGTGATAAATAATTTACTTATATTAGGACTCTCTTAATTACAAATGACAAAGACTAGCTTAGGTTGGCTTAAGCAGACTAACAAGCTAGGTTGGTTACCATACCTGGGCAAAAATTTAAGTGCTGAGCTTGAGGATTGGTGATCTTTATTTACCCCAGCCTGGATTTTCTTCCCCTTCCTTCTTACCTCCAGTCTTTGCCTCTAATGTCTGCATTCACTTCTAGTTGGAGAGCATGAAGCTAAGCCAAGCCATGCCAAGACTAAACTAATTAGAAACAAGATGAAGAACAAGAGGGAAAGAGTGTCTTTATGGCAACAAGAGTCCCCAGTTCCAAATGCTGAGACCCCCAATACCAAGCAGGTTTTTGAAACTCTTCTTCTGGTTCTGCTAGCTATTGCCAGATCCTTCAGATAAAGGCCCACTTTTGGCTCAAGCTAGTTTGAGTTGGATTTCTCTCACTTGTAACCAAAAGCATCCATGCTTATATAATATACCTCTCTGAATAGTACTGGAAAACTGAATTCCTGGGAGAGGAAATGGATGGGCAAGTAAATGTCAGCCTAATAGTTTGGGATTAGTTCCTAGAGAGGGGGCTATAAGTGTTTCTTGTTTCTTTCTTTCTTTCTTTCTTTCTTTCTTTCTTTCTTTCTTTCTTTCTTCCTTTCTTTTTAAAGATTTTATTTATTTATTTGACAGAGACAGCGAGAGCCAGGGGAGTGGGAGAGGAGAAGCCAGCTTCCTGCTGAGCAGGGAGCCCAATGCAATGCAGGGCTTGATCCCAGGCCCCTAGGATCATGACCTGAGCCAAAGGAAGATGTTTAACTACTGAGCCACCCAGGCACCCCTACTTAGGTGTTTCTTAAGTGTTACTGTAAGTGGGGCTTCCTGAGAGGGGCTGGTGCAAGGAATCTGCAAGGTATGACAGTGGACAGAAAGTGAAGTGGGCCAAAATTACAGAGTTAAAGTAAAGAAAGGAAATGGAGTTAATGATATGGATATGTTATACTGGTCAGCAGAATCATTCATTCCCACACTTGACAAGCATTTACTAAGCACTTTACGTGCCAGGCACTGTGCCAGGTGCCAGAGAGAGCAGCAAGATGGAAGACGCACATTCCTGCTCTAGAGTTCATATTGTCGTAGGGGACCCAAGAGTTTCTCCTATTATACTTCTACAGTTTTAGTGATATGGTCCAAAAAAACAGACAAAGAGTTACTGAGTCTCAATTTTGGAAGAGATTTGTCCCGAAGGGGAGGGTAAGGCGGAATTTGTGTAGGAGTGATGGTAACATGGATATTGACAGATGGGTGTCCTTAGCACAAATAAAGTGGGAGGGTGGAGGAGAGGAAGCATGGGTAAACAAACACTACGTGTAGAAAGAAGAATAAAAGCAAAAGCACAAGGGTGTGTGGACATCATTTTTGCCAGAACAGTGGGTCTTGCCAGAAGGTACATCTTAAATATCAGGCCCAGGGATTTAGACATCATGCCCAGGAGCATGAAGCATGAGCGCAGGTGTATAAGTGAAACAGAGCCAGATTAATAAAACAATGTAGATCAAATGAATTGACACTACAAAGGATGGAAGTCAGGACAGTTCCTCAAAAGTCTGTTAAAATGGTCCAGAAGAGAGGTAATAAATAAGTCGCTTGAGAAGTCACTGAGGAAAAGGGGAAATAATAATTTTGGAAAATATAAAAGAGGTGGGGCAGTCCTTGGCAACTGGTGATGCAAAAGGAAAGATGATACCTTGTGTTGTATGGCCACTCACTGAGCTGGGGGTGGAAAGAAGGAAGAGAAGATTTGTCAGGGTAAAGGGTAGTTCAGGGCATCTCAAGTTTAAGGTGTTTTGTGAATCCTAGAGTAGAAGATCAGGAAGGAAGTAGTTAAGTGTGAAACCCCAGAATTCCAAAGAGAAATTGGGAACAGCAACTTGAGATTTAATGGTAGTCTGCAGAAAGGGGGTAGTTGAGGTCAAGGAAGTGTAGGACAGAAGGAATAAAGAATAGGTCAAGAGAGATAAAGAGGTTTGACACACAGAAACTGCCCCTTTCTGGTTTTATTCCTTGATCTCTCCTTCTGGTCCAAAGAAGGCTATTGAGAGCGCAAAGGGAGATAAGGAACACAAGACACTCTGAAGCCTGCCCAGAACAAGACAAGTATTCAGGGAATGTTGTCCTGGAAGATCAACAGAGCTGATTGTTCTAATGAATGGGGTCAGTTAAATAAATAATTGTATATTTTCAGTGCAGGATATTAAGCTGTTCTTTAAAATCATGCTTTTGAAGAATAGTGAAAGGACTTGGGGAAATGCCTTTAATTTAATATTAAGAGAAAAATCAGAATATAAAATAGAAATTTTACTAAGCAAAATAAGCAGACATATACACAACACTTGCAGTAAAAAAACATTCACAATGGTTATCTCTGGATAATGGGAATAATAGGGATTTAAGCTTCTTAATTAAGAATTTGTTTTCTTAAAGATTTTGTTTATTTATTTGAGAAAGAGAGAGTGAGCCAGAGAGAGAGAGAGAGAGAGCACAAGCAGGGAGGAGAGGCAGAGACAGATGGAAAAAGCAGGCTCCCTGCTAAGTAAGCAAGGAGCCCAGGGTGGGACTCAATCCCAGGACCCTGCGATCATGACCTTTGTCAAAGGCAGACGCTTAACTGACTGAGCCACCCAGTTGTCCCTCCTCATTAAGAATTTAATTTAAATACTTAAATAAGTTTTTCATAGTATTGTCTGTATTTTTATCATAAGTAATATTTTATAGTAATAATTATAAGTAATATTTTATCATAAGTAATATTGTCTGTATTCTTATCATAAGTAATATTTTATATCATAAGTAATATAAAATATTTTATATTTTGAGTAATATTTAATATCATAAGTATATTTTATTGCTTATCTCTAGTGAGAAAACAATTTCTAAACAAAGGAAGTTTGATCAGTAGCCTCAAATCATGTGGGAAGGCTATTGGTCTTGGCATCTGATGGCAAGTTTTAGCACAATAGCAATGGTGGAAGGCTACTTTAAAAAATATTGCAAAATTATTTCACCTCTATAAAAAATAGTTACAGAAATAGAACATTACCAACATGGTTGAAGCTTTTTGTGTCCTCCTTTCTAATAACATTTCCTTTCCTTTCCTTTCCTTTCCTTCCTGTAAGAGGTAGAGATTTTTCAGAATGCTGTGCTTAAAACCACATTGTGGAGACTTAAGTGAGCAGGTGGCGAAAGGATGATGTCAGGGACCCTGGAAGGCTCATGATTTGGTGGTAAAGTGGAGGAGAACAATAGGAAAATAGCTTGGGGGAGTGTAGAGTGAAGGGAAGGTTTTTAATTTAGAAGACAGCAGAAGTGAGCACATTTCTGGCAGAAGTAAAGGAGCCAGATAGAGATTAAGGATTCAAGAGAAATGGCAAACCATAAGAGACTCTTAATCTCACAAAACAAACTGAGGGTTGCTGGGGGGTGGGGGGTAGGGAGAGGGTGGCTGGGTTATAGACATGGGAGAGGGTATGTGCTATGGTGAGTGCTGTGAAATGTGTAAGGCTGATGATTCACAGCCCTATACCCCTGGGGCAAATAATACATTATATGTTAATTAAAAAAAAAAGAGAGAGAGAGAGAGAGATGGGAAACTGTAACTGAACAATCCACTCTGGAAGAGGTAGGAGTGATTGAAATAGGAACTTTGGGGGGAAATTCAGCTACATCCTTGAATGATCCCTTCTGATCATTAACACAATCCCATTCATTCGATTTGACATGTTTATTTTCCTTGTTCTTCATACATTCCTTCAGGCTAAAATATATCTTACATTAGCATAAAACTTTTTTAAGCAGAAAAATCCCATTAGAAATTTAATAAAAGCAAAGAAATGGTTAAAACTCAACAAAACATTAGCTGAACACACTGAGAGAACATTGTTGCAATTCCTTGAAGAATTGAACCCTGTAAAAGAGACAATTTCTTCATTTTTATTTCGAATAGTGCCACAAGCATAAATCAATTTGTGCTCTCATTTTTACATTATTATTGAAAATGAATAAAATAGCTACTTGGCTGTTCAAGATGTTACTCTATTTTCCTCAACAAGATTATGCAATAATACCCAAATTTTAACCAACAGAATGAGTTGGGTTATGGAACAAATTATTCATAGAGATAGGACTCGCCTCATAAAAGTAGACTCTCATGAAACAATATGAGCAAGGACTGAGTTTTATTAGTTGCGCCCCGAATATCTCATTCCCAGTTCTGATGATGGTGAAATACATTGACTCAGCATTTGGTAATATTAGAATGGCTCTATGCTTTTGAAGGCTTTAAAGGATCTGATCTCAAGAATCCATTTACAATATTCAATTGGCATGGCTACTTATGTATTTTGAAAACATTTATTAAAACTAATTAGCATTAGCCTATATCCTTTATTTAAAGGATAAGGTGATCCAGGACATAACATCTGTCTCCATAACTATATTTGCTTAATATTAAATTGCTTTTGTACATGTTTTAGGCAAAATAATAATAAAGTGTTTTGAACTCAGGTGGTGTCTCATCATTTGCCACCAAAAATTATTAACCATTTAAACTATTTAGAATTTTCTTTCATCTAAAAGACATGGGGACACCTGGTAGTCTCAGTTGGTAGAGCATGTGGCTTTTAATCTTGGGGTCGTGAGTTCGAGCCCCATGTTGGGTGCAGCAGAGATTAATTAGTTAATTAATTAATCGAAAAAATAAAATAAAATGAAAATAAAAAACATAAAAATTATATTATGGTTCTGTTTCTGAGAGATATCACATGGACATATGTTTAAGTCTCAATATTTTATGATAAGAAAAATAAAGACACAGACAAGTCTCTAAAATTGTTTTCAAGATGACTCACTTATCAATTGAACTATATTATTTAACCTAATTTTCATAGGATTATACACTTTAAAAAACACCCAAATTTTCCTATAGGAAAATATTATTCTCATCTTTGTGAATATTTTGAACATAGTTCCAAAAGAAAAAACTAAAATTCTTCTCAATGAACTACTATTGTTCTTGGGTAAGTTATTTAACCCCTGAGCTTAAAGCAGCACCCACAAACAGCTTGCTTATCTATAGCCATCAGCCACGCACTTGTAGGTTCCCAGCAATAGATCATCACACCCATAAAGAAAACTCAGTCATCATTGACTGTGAAGGACTTTGTGAATGCATATTGATGACCGATAATTTTCAAACTCTAGCAAGCATCAGAATCACAAGGATAATTTAAAATTACAGATTACCAGGGGTGCCTGGGTGGCTCAGTGGGTTAAAGCCTCTGCCTTTGGCTCAGGTCATGATCCCAGGGTCCTGGGATCGAGCCCTGCGTCAGGCTCTCTGCTTGGCGGGGAGCCTGCTTCTCCCTCTCTCTCTGCCTGCCTCTCTGCCTACTTGTGATCTCTGTAGAAATCACAAGTATTGTGTCAAATAAATAAATAAATCTTTTTTTTTTAATAAATAAATAAAAATACAGATTACCAGTCACCAGACCTAGAGTTTCTGGTCCCAGTATGTCTGGGGTACGACCCAAGAATCTATATTTCTAACAAATTCCTGAGTGATGCTAATGCTGCTGGTGTAGGAACCACACTTGGAAAACTAATGTGAACAATCCATTCAAATGTACATACCTGTAAGGCACACTCACAATGACAATCCCACTGATTTTTTAAGATTTCTCATCTACAAGGGCAATCACTTTCCCTCAGTATTTTCTCCTTTTGGATGGGTTCTAACGTTCGTCTCAGCGAGGAGCAATGACATAGGAATTAAGGGGTATCCTGAAGGATTTACAATTTGTTGTAACTATTGTCTCATTCTTTTCCTCTCTGCGGTTGACCCAAGTCCCTGGGAAAAACCAGGTGTGATCTAGCCTCTGATCACATAACCATCCTAATATGGAGTAGATTTTTTTCTCTTCTTTATGGACAGGAATATATGTTTGTTAGAAGACTCCAGTGACATTTCCTGCATGGAGATTCTATTGTTCTCTTAATATGAAAGAAAATTGTGGGCTATTAGCAAGCAAAAACAGATGACTTTGAAATCAATAGACCAGGGAGACTTTGTGTTGAATCTGAGCTCCGTGTTAGTCAGTTTAATACAGGCAACACAAATCTTTCTAGATATTTTTTACAGAAAAAGATTTAACATGGGGAGCAAGATGCTTGCTAAATCATTTGAAAGAGTTGGAGTATCAGGCATCAGGAAGCCTGATCTAGAAATCCAAAAGCTGTTTCCCAGCACTGTGTCTCAACACCCACGAATCTGGTGATCAGACACTGAAATAGCAAATCTGGACACCTCAACTCCTAGATACATATCTCCGTTACTTTGCTCTTCAAGAAGGCAAATGGCCTTCACCTCATTTCCGCCTTCCAAAGCTAGGACATGTGCCTCTAATTGATTGAATTCAATTTGCAGCCAGAATCCAAGCTGTAATTTTTAGATTTCCAGCCTTTGCAGTATAGGAAGATACTCTAAGATTCAGGACAAATGCAGAACAAGCTGAGAAATGTGCTGATATATTTTCATGATGATTATCTACTACCATATGAGAAAGTCCTGATTTATTCTGGTAATGTCCTGTTCTTCCTTCTCCTCCCTCTCTTGCACACACACACACACACACACATATACACACATACATGTGAGCACAGCTAGGCATGTATCCACCTTCCTCATTTCTGTAAACGGGCTTCACTATCCTTTAGTTCATAAATCCTTGCACTAATTTTTATTCTTTTAATCACAATGTTTTCAAATTGGAAGAAACCCAGATCATCTAGCCCTGCCTCCTGCTTTCCAGATGAACAAGATAAGGCCAAAAGGCATATGGCTAGTAAGTGGCTGAGCAAGAAGCCGTAACCAATTCTACCATCCTAGACTTATTTTCCTTCCACAAAATATACCATTTTGTCACTGAACTGTGCTGATTGTTCTTTTCAGGTCCCTTATTTCCATGCCCTCATCTCTACTTCTCCTGTGACCATCTTGGCTCAGGTCTTTAATATCTCAAACATAGGTTTAACAAGAGATGCTGAGACAGAAATCCTGCATTTGTCCACTCCAACTTACCCTATATTCTGCCACTATCTTCATTCTCTGAGAAATCCTTCACTTTGGCATCCCTTACTTTTTCTTTTCTTTTTTTTTTTTTTTTTAAGATTTTTATCTATTTAGGAGACGCCTGGTGGTTCAGTCAGTTAAGTGTCTGCCTTTGGCTCAGATCATGATCCCAGGGTCCTGAGATTGAGTCCCACATCAGGCTCCCTGCTCATCAGGGAGCCTGCTTCTCCCTCTGCCTGCCACTCCCCCCTATTTATGCTCTCTCTCTCTCTCTGACAAGTAAATAAATAAAATCTTTAAAAAATATAGATTTTATTTATTTAGGGGCACCTGGGTGGCTCAGTCAGTTAAATGTCTGCCTTCTATTTAGGTCATGATCCCAGGATCCTGGAATTGAGCCCCATATAGGGCTACTCTGCTCCTTCCCCCTATTCATGCTATTCATGCTCTCTCTCTCAAATAAAGAAATACAATTTTTTAAAAATTTAAATTAGAGCAAGATGGCAGAGGTGTAGGAGACCTAAATCTCATGGGGTCCTGGGAGTTCAGAACCATTCTGAACACCTACAAACTCAATAAGAGATCGAAAAGAAGAGCAGCAATTCTAGGAACAGAAAAGCGACCACTTTCTGGAAGGTAGAATGTGCAGAGAAGTGAATCTGTGGCAGTATATGGGAAGAGGGATCGCTGTGGGGAGGGGCCGGCTCCCCGCAAGTGGTAGAGCAGCAGAGCACAAAACAGGAACTTTCAGACGTCGGCTGCACTGAGGGACATTGCTCCAGAGGCTAAGCAGGGGACGGAGCCCTCACAGGGACAGTGTGGTCTCGGGACCCGAGGGTGTCTTGAGAGTGGCAGAGCTCCCAGGTATTGGAGAGGGGAAGCAGGCTGCAGAGACAGAGCCGAGGAGGGGCTCTCGCTCGGCTCGGGGTTACCTTAAGTCATGATCCAAGGCACAGTTAGGCCAGTGCTTTTGAGCAGGGACACCACAAATGGCAGATTCAGGGAGACTCACCTTCCTCTTCCAGGAGGATCAGCGCAGAATCATGCGTGGCAGGAATCTGCTGTGTTTGAAGACTCCAAACAGGGCCATGTGCCAGAGATAGAAAGGTTTGGTCACAGTCTGGCTGAGCATGAAGTGCGGCCAGAGACCAGGGAGATGGGAGTGACTGATTGCTTTTCTCTGAGGGCACATTGAGGAGTGGGGCCCAGAGCTCTCAGCAACTAGGGGTCGGAGATTGGGAGGCTGCCATTTTCATTCCCATCCTCCAAAGCTATATGGAAAGGGTTTGGGGAATAAAAGTTCCTGAGAGCAAAACAGAGCAGATTACTTAGCCTGGCCCCTGGCAAGGGCGGTGCAATTTTGCCTCCGGCAAAGACTTTTGAGAATCACTGCAACAGGCCCCTCCCCCAGAAGATCAGCGCGAACATCAGCCAAGACCAAGTTCATCAACAAATGAGAACTGGGGAACTCCAGAGGTAGGGGAATGCAACACATAGAATTCATGGCTTTTCCCCCACGATTCTTTAGTCTTTCAAAGTTAAATTTTTCTAATTTTATTTTTTCTTATTCTATTTTTTTTTAAGATTTTATTTATTTGACAGAGAGAGAGATCATAAGTAGGCAGAGACGCAGGCAGGGGGTGGGGGAGTAGGCTCCCTGCTGAGCAGAGAGCCTGATGTGGGGCTCAATCATAGGACCCTGAGATCACAACCTGGGCCGAAGGCAGAGGCTCAACCCACTGAGCCGCCCAGGTGTCCCTCTTATTCTATTTTTTAAAAAATTTCCTCTTTCTTGGGGCGCCTGGGTGGCTCAGTGGGTTAAGCCGCTGCCTTCGGCTCAGGTCATGATCCCAGGTCCTGGGTTCAAGCCCCGCATCGGGCTTTCTGCTCAGCAGGGAGCCTGCTTCCTCCTCTCTCTCTGCCTGCCTCTCTGCCTACTTGTAATTTCTTTCTGTCGAATAAATAAATAAAAATCTTTAAAAAAAAAATTTCCTCTTTCCTATTTTAACCTTTTTAAACTATTTTATCTTATCAATAATTTTAAATTTTTTTTCTCTTTAAATTTTCATTGTTATAGTCATATTCTATCCATTCATTGTATTTAACCTTCAAATCAGGAAATGACAGATCCTGGTGAGGATGTGGAGAAAGGGGACCCCTCCTACACTGTTAGTGGGAATGCAAGCTGGTGCAACTACTCTGGAAAACAGCATGGAGGTTCCTCAAAAAGTTGAAAATAGAGCTATCCTATGACCCAGCAATCGCACTACTGGGTATTTACCCTAAAGATACAAATGTAGGGATCTGAAGGGACACGTGCACCCAGATGGTTATAGCAGCAATGTCCACAATAGCCAAACTATGGAAAGAACCTAGATATCCATTAACAGATGAATGGATAAAGAAGAGATGGTGTATATATATATACAATGGAATACTATGCAGCCATAAAAAACCCCGAAATCTTACCATTTGGATGGAACTAGAGGGTATTATGCTGAGCAAAATAAGTCCATCAGAGAAAGACAATTACCATATGATCTCCCTGATATGAGATATTTGAGAGGCAGGGTGGGGGATCATGGGGGAAGGGAGGGAAAAACATGAAACAAGATGGGACTGGGAGGAAGACAAATTATAAAAGACTCTTAACCTCAGGAAATAAACTGAGAGTTGCTGGGGGGTGGGAAGGAGGGATAGGGTGGCTGGGTTATGGACATTGAGGGGGGTATGTACTATTCTGAGCACTGTGAATTGTGTAAGACTGATGATTCACAGACCTGCACCCCTGAAGCAAATTATACGTTATATGTTAATTTTAAAAAATACTTGTAAATACAATTTGCATAGCTGAAGTAAATGGCTAAGAAATTCAAAATATATTTAGCCTCCTTGGTAATAAAATTCTTGCAAAGTGATTACAAATTTTTTTAATAAAATTTAAAAATTTTTAAAATTAAAAAAAACTTTAAAGATTTTACTTATTTGAGAGAGGACAGGGATAGTGAGAGGGAGCACAGGTGGGGATTAGAGGGAAAAGCAGGCTCCCCCCAGCAGGGAACCTGAGACATGGGGCTTGATCCCAGGACCCTGGAATCATGACCTGAGCCTAAGGAAGATGCTTGACCAATTGAACACCCAGGCACCTCTGGCAGCCCTTACTTTGATTGCTAGAATAGCTAATATTGCTGAGAGGATGAAGTTCAAATTCCTTAGCTTGGCCCACCAGCAGCCAAACCCTCTTATCTTATCCAATTTCATTCCTGTATGAGAGGACTGGAACCACAGTCACTTAATGAAAGGCCTGTACTTTAAAGTGCCAGGAGGAACCAAGAACAAGAAGTGGTTGAATATTGGGCCAAAGACATAATTAGGGGTCAGATTTGATTTTTTTTTGCTCAGGTCAAAAAGACCTGCCAATCAATATATATGAGAACTTGGAATAAGGTACAATTTAAGTCCTAAGCAGAGGAATAAGACTGAATATTAACTCAGCAATGATGGAGCACAAAAACACAGGGCTTTGAACCAAAAGACCCAATTTTTATGTAAAATTCTAACATTACTGAAAACACTTTGAAGCCTGTTACTAAGCCTCTTTGAGATAACTTCCTTATTTCTATAATGGAGACAATGATTGATACCTGGTAGGAGCGTTTTTAAAGGTAAATGAAATAACATGTATGAAATAATTTAGGAGAGTACCTAGCATGTATTAGACATTCATTCTTTTCATTATCTTTTCACTCCTTTATTCATTCATTCTACAAATATTTATCCAGCAGCTATAATGTGCAAGTACTATTCAAAGAGCTTTCCAAGTACTGTGCAAGAATACAGTGAGGAACAAAGTACATGAAATCCTTGGCCTTGTGGAGCTTCCCAAACTAGTGGAAGAGAAAGACAATAAATAAATGAGCCTAAATAGAATTACAAACAGGGATGTGTACCATGAAATTAAAGAATAAAGGGGTATAAGAATGACCAGCATATGGGACCAAATTTAAATTGGGGGTGATTAAGAAAGGCTTCTCTCAGGAAATGCCATTAAAACTGAGGCATAAAGGAGAAGAAGTAAAGTAAGTGAAGGATATGATCAATAAATGCCAGTTATTTTCCTGCCTGCATTGGGACAAAGAACAGTGATTCCCTTTAGTTCTCTTCACGTGGCAATATGGAGGTCAAAACCAACCATGCTGGCTATAAGAGCTGAAAGTGGTCGCCTTGAAGGTGAAGAAGAATGCAGAAGGGTCAGGGATGTCTGGAGCTGGTTCATGCTGGCCCACAAAAGCTGATGGTACACATCACTTCCCAACTCTGTGTCCAGTCATGTCACATGGGTCACTTGCAATTGGCTATGGATGGCACATTTACAATGTGGAAATTGGCATACATTATAAATGAAGGGCTTTCTTCCTCTAGACAGGTGGTTATTAAACATTAACCACCATGCCACTGGGCAAGGGCCTGTTGTACTATTTGGTATTTTGAACTATGTTCTTTGATAAAGATAAAAATTAAATTTAAGAGAAAATGAAAATTTAAGCACTGGATGAAAACATGAAATCATTCTAACTATGAGTAATGTACATTAGCCAAAGGCCAGTCATGAAAGCAAAACCCGTGCTAGGTATTTCAAACAGAGGTATTCAATATAGAGATTTGACACACAGGCACTGAAGGTTGAAAGTGGGATGCTGAGGTAACCTATAGAAAATACCAGGAATGCTACCACCTCCAGAACTAAGAAAGCAAAAAGGATGAGATGGTGTTTCTAGAACCTAAAAGTTCTGTGAGGTTATTAGGATAGGAAAAGGCACCCTCACGGAGCTGATTTTTGCTCAAATCTCTGAGAAAGGGGCATAACCATGTGGGTGCTAGAAAGCAAAGGGAGACCAGGGCTGGACGATAATAGAAGTGGGATTCTGAGGATAGAATGGCAGGTGATAGGACACATGCTTGATTGGGTAGGGATGAGGGAGGGTTGGTAGGGCTGCTCTTCCAAAAGCATGCCTGCTGCATAGGCCACTGAGGGGCAGCTGCAGGCTGATTTTGGAAGTACCAAAGGAAGCTGGAGGCTATGGCTATACCTGTCCTCTCTTTCTGGAGGCTTGCAAACCTGAGCTGGAAACCAGGAAAGGACCCATTATCCTCTCCTCCTGCCTTCCAACCTCCAGCCAACACCTCCTATCAGTAGAATATATCTGGAAGATGTCATTTTGGAGTCCTAGTCCCAACATCACAGAGCAACCTATAAGTGGGGCTGAGAAAAATAGGCAAATAACTAACAGGGTAGTTGTGTATTATTTCACAATTCACAGTTGAAACTCTATGGGACCATAAAGACTGGTTCCCAGGCTAAAGTGGTTAAAGTATGTTTTTGCTATTGGAAGAATCAGAAGAGTTTCATGACTTTCTTGGGAGATAGATTGGGAGATAATTCTCCATGGGTCTCTTGCAATTCTGCATGTTTGAGGATCAGGAGCACTGGCAATTTGTTACCCACTATTTTTTTCAAGACCATGTATATAACAGATAGTTTGGAAGGTAGAGATAGTGTCTCTCTCTGGAAGAGAGGAAAGTTGTTTGCTGTCCCGTAGAACAGAGATACTATTTCCCCCAACTCTTTCCCACCATCCCCCCAAGGCAAATGTTGGAACAGTTGTTTTGCATGAGTCATGAAGGAAAAGATCATGAAAGGCTGGGGTTTCCTAAGCTATGGTTTCTCAGCTATGACACAAAGTTACTGCATAGGCATCCACCAGATGTGTTTTACATCACTTTTGTGGAACTTGGGGAGCAAGAGGACCTTATGGGAATATGAAGTTCATGCTGCTCATTGTGCCAGAAGTAATAGAGTTCTTTGTCTCTGTCCCTGGAGTCCCATGTCTTCTGCCAACATCCATGTGGCAGGCTAACCTATTTGCTCATGACCAGGGTAAAATCTCGGG
The DNA here is from genome assembly GCF_902655055.1 of Lutra lutra. Taxonomy (NCBI): domain Eukaryota; kingdom Metazoa; phylum Chordata; class Mammalia; order Carnivora; family Mustelidae; genus Lutra; species Lutra lutra. The sequence goes on along the minus strand of NC_062278.1, from coordinate 136,894,627 downwards.
TGCTCTACGGTTCTTGGGAGAATCTTCCATCCAATTCGACAGACATTCACTATGCAGATACAGCTTACCCAGCTTTCAAGGACAGGTCCAGGGTACACAGAGGAGCACTCTCTGCCCTCACACAAACCACAATGGAGAGAGAAAGGGGTGTGCTCTTCCACCACCTCCTCAGCTCCCCCATTGCCACTATCCCACAAAACCTTAGCAGAGTGGAGAACGCTGATACAAGTCAGTTACCATGAGGCCATCTGCTGTCAGTCTTCTGAAATATTAACCATCTTCATCTGCCATTGTTTCCTTTCTTACAGTTTTTGTTATTTGGGTTTATTCTTTGCTGAACTTTTGGCGGGATGTTGGAAGGGGGAAGCTGTCAGAGGTCTTCGATCTGCCATATATAAACAGATGTCCCTAAACTTTCATTTTGTATCTGAAGTGCCATGTGTGGTTTTTGTTTCTATATGTATCAGTGAACTATAATCTGCCCTGTAAAAGGATAGCTGCCTCGATATCATTTTAGGGATGAAAACAGTATTATGCCTTCACCAAAAAAATCTTTCTTCAGGAACTTTATTCCCTTTAGGTGCAAAAAAAAAAAAATGCTTTGACTTGTTAGTCATCATTAACATGGACATGCAAATAAGCTTCAGGTCTTTTGGATAGGAAGAAAAACCAGAGGTCTCCATTTATGATCCCCAATGATGATTTGTGGTGGATTACCTCCTAAAGGAAAAGGCTGAGACTGGGATCTGGCAAATCTGACCCACTTCACAATCTTACTTGGAGCTGGCTGATTTTTTTCCCCCCAGAGCTGAGGTGTGATCTCTACAAGTCTCTAACTTTCCAGGAAATAAATAATATCGAACACAATAATCTTACTGAAGCTTCATAACCCTGATCCATCCCTTGCAATGAAGAGAGAAAGCACAGCTTCTGCATCTTCTGCCCGTTAAATGAGATTAGTTTACCTTTCCACCAGCTTAAACAAAATAGCAACTCAATGGTCCTCCTAGGACTAACCAAATAAGAAAATAGTGCTCTAATCAATGTTACTGCTAGGCTTAATAGTTTTTTGATATTTGATCTAAATTTTATTGCTGTCAGTTGAGTATCTCTTTTTAAGCAATTCTATTTGCCTCTCAATTATGTGCATATGTTTCATGTAATGTATCTCCTTGTGGTAGGCTAGTAAGGGGACACCGAGAATGTCATTGGTTGTTTAGTTTTTCTTGCTATTACAATCAATGGTTTCTTTATGATCATTTTGTTAAACTAGACATTTATTAGGTTTTTTATTTGGGGTTCAGTGAATTCAGCAATGCTGGCCACTTATCTGCATGTTCAGTATTTTCCTCCCATCTGATGAGAAAGTTGGTAACAGGGTCTTTTCATCAAGGTGCTTTTAAGGTAATTTTTATGTTTTTGTTTAACATGGCTCAAAGAGCAACCCAAAAAAATCAAGATACAGATGCTGATTAAAACACATGGCTGTCCGCTTGCCTGCATATTGGCCCAGTGCCTGGAAGGATGGCTCACCGGCAGGTGGGAAGGATTGTGGCTGATACACCTGACATGAGAATGGACTATAATGAAACCCAGGCTGCACTCCAGTGAAAATCAGGGTCTTCGTGTCTTTGACTAAATCACTCCAGATCAAGCCTCTATTATGACAGTACTAACTAGTGGTTTCAAAATTAAAATCAGGAAGGACTTCAGCATCATCATGTTTCCACTTACTGCAGAAAGTTTAAACTTGGGGGATAAAATTGTGAAGACGAAGGAGGAAAGGAAAACCACTGTGGCAGATTAAGAGCAAATATGGCTCCAACTCTTTACCATTGTCCTTCACCGTATCCCTCTGCAGTGTCCCCGGACTCTGGAGTGGTCAGGGTACTTGTTGGGGCCAACAGGATATTACTAAATACATGTAAGCAGCAGCTTGAAAAAACACTTACTTGTCTCAACCTGCACGCCTGCACTTCTGTCACCACTTTGAGAAAATGAGTGGACTAGCCTGCTGGTGGATGAGAGGCAAATGCCCAATCACTTCTGTCACCTGGCAATAGTAAGCCTACCATCTGACACATGATCAGATGATCCAGATTGATAAGCCAAATAAATGCCAGTTCGTTTTGGCCAGCAAGATTTGAGGTGGTACTCCAAGCATTATCAAGGTAATTAAGAACTACTACTACCACAATTCAATTCAGCAAATAAATATTCATTGAGTGACCAATAGGCTCTTTGATGATTCAAGGATGAGTAAGGCATAGTCCCTGACCTCAAAGTGCCTATACACTGGTAAGAGACAGGCTTGCAAATAAATACCTTAATGTAGGGTAGTGTTAAATTCAAGTACAGATATCTTGCTAAGAAGGCATTATTAGATAGATTAGATAGAATGCTTAAAATGTGGGAACGATTAGATAGAATGTTTCAACGTTTAGATAGAATGCTTAAAATGTGGGAACTTATTGTATTACAAGTGGGTACACACACACATATCACCTGCATAGTAGGGGACATACAATCAAGGAAGCCTGCTCAACCTACAATAGCAAAGTGGGGTGTTTACTGGTCTGATGTCTAAGGTTCATAACCTTCACACATCTGTTCTTTTGGAGTTGGGGAGAGGTTTCTTAAGCCCCAATCAGAAGGTCAATTATCCTATCAATGGGAAGGAAATAAAATACCCTGCTTCATCAAGGTTTGTGCAAAACTGTAAATAACTAAGGGAAAGAACACAGAGCGGGCTAGCTGGAGAATAGGGAAGGATCCAGTTAGAAAGATGAGTTGAAGCATCTTTGTCTAGTATCTTCTAACTCAAAGTGCCATTCATTGACCAGCAGTATAAGCTTTACCTGTGAACTCATTAGAAATCCAGATGTCAAGCCCCATCCCAGACATACTGAATCAGAATCTTTATTATAACAAGGATCCCAGATGAATTTGATGCATGTTAAAATTTGAGATTAAAGTTTGAGAAGAACTGGTCTAGTCCACATTGCTGGAAATGATCGCCAAGTGGCTTAGGCAAGGACAGAGGTATAGGAGCAAATGAAAGCCTCAGTCTTTTACAGGATACATTTGAATAAATAATATGGAGATAATAAATATAATTTTAAAAATAAAAGAAATGTAATAGAAATATTAAGTTGCTATAGCATCAAACAGTAATCAAAGAGACCATTTCAAACGATGCTTTTCAACATGAGGGATGAGATGTAACAGGGGACGGTGAAATCCATTTAAGGCCATTTCTCAACCCTGGCTACGCATCAGATGATTCCCCATGATTGGAGTTTGCTTCTTTAAAATACCAATGCCCAAGTTCTTCCCCAGATCAATTAAATCACAATCTTCAGTTGGTGGCAACTGAAGGGAGCAGGGACAAAGGATGGACTCAGGCATAAGTATTTTTAAAGCTCCCTAAGTGATCTTAATGTACAGCCAAATTTGAGAACCACTTTGAGAACGACGGATTCAGGTCACAAGTAGCAATTCTTTTCATAGCTAATGTAGAATATCAAGGAGTGGAGTGAAATGGAATAGAATAGAAAAGAAAAGAAAATATCAATGTTTCACATGCAGTCAGGTATTATTGTAGGACATTTTGTTCCACATATACATGTATATATAAGCGTACGTGCAATGGATTGCATTATAAAATACATTTCTGATTTTGGTTCACTGCCAAGAATTTTTTAAACTACTGTTTTGAAATGAACATTGATCAAGCACATGAACAAAGATGGAGAAATATTCACAAATGAAGGTCTTAATAAAAAAAGAAAAGTTACATCTCAGCAGAAATCCAAGCAAGACAAGAATAGTTTAGAACACAAAAATTACAACAGACCTTGAATAGACAGAAAACAAGAGGAATCTGGAATGTACTGGACTAACTTAGACCAGACTTGTCTGTTCTATGTACTCATGCTTAAGCTAAAGACGGTGGCAACAATACATCATGAATTTTCAATAATGAAGGGTCAATCACTCTCGGTTTGTTATATTCATAAAATCCTAACTTAGAGAAAGTGTTTAGATATCGTTCAAGAGATAGCCAGAGTATGTGGGTAGTGAAAGGACTAAATCATGTAGGGCATACTCCTTTTAACAGTGGTTCTCAACTTTGGAGCTCCCTTGAAAATCTGCTAAGAGCAAAGGGGCTTCTCTTATAAAACTGATATATTCAGTTACACAAAATTTTGCATGGAAATAAAGACCCACCCTCAACCCATTCATGGGCCACTTCACAGTGGTGGTGTCCAGATTAAGAGCCCCTCTAAGGATGTAGCTTTAAGAATGCTTATTTCCATGTGAGTGTGCTACAAATTATTCAAATATCCATTAATCGATGACAAGTTGATATGGAGAGTTTTCATCTCACAGAATTAATAAAGCAGGGAACAGATTTAGTAAATGAAGACTTGCAGTAATCAAAGGTGAGGTCCCAGGTGTCCAGTTCTAAGGTTCTGCTAGTGGTGCAATACACCTTGCCTGTGCTAGATAGAGCTTTCTCTACTTCCTTTGTGTCCTTTAGCTCTCTTTCTGTTTTAATCTTTTGTGTGTGTGTGTGGTAAAACAGACTTAACAAAAAATTTGCCAACTTATTCTTTTTAAATTGTAATTTTTTTAGTAGTGTTAGGTACATTCTCATTGTCATGCAGCCAATCTTCAGAACTCTTTCACTTTGCAAAAGTAAAACTCTATACCCATTAAATAAGAACTCCTCATTGTCTCCTCCCCCGTGCCTCAGCCTCCAACAATCACCATTTCCACTTTCTGTCTCTATCAGTTTAACTACCCTAGGCACTTCATGTTAGTGGAATCTTACAGTATTAGGCTTTTTGCGATTGGCTTACTTCACTTAGCAAAATACTCTCAAGGTTCATCCATGTTATAGCATGTGTCAGAATTTCCCTCCTCTTTAAGGCTGGATAATATTCCATTGTATGTATACATTACAACTTATTTATCTATTCTGTAGATGAACACTTGGGTTGCCTCCACCTTTTGGCTATTATGAATAATGGGGCTGTTTTAATCTTTTACAAACTGCCTGCAAAGAAATTCACCCATGAGAGCAGCCAGGAAGAAACCTAATTTAGGAGTCTGGAGTATCCTAAAATGAAATAAAGCAATTTCTATAAACCGTCATCAAGGAGGAAAGAAAGTGTAAGCCTCAGATTTTAACCTGCCACACAATAACTTGAAGATGGAATGTTCTTTTCTTACAGAGAAGAGCTAATCTTAAAATATTTCTTTTTTCTTTTCTTTTCTTTTTTTAAAGGTTTTTATTTATTTATTTGTCAGAGAGAGAGAGAGAGAGAGCACAAGCAGGGGGAGCAGCAGGCAGAGGGAGAAGCAGGCAGAAGGAGAAGGATCTGCTCTCCAGAGGGAGCAAGGAGCCCAATGAGGGACTTGATCCCAGGACCCTGGGATCATGACCTGAGCCAAAGGCAGATGCTAAACCCACTGAGCCACCCAGGTGACCCTCTTTTTCCTGACTAGAAAAATAATACCTTTTTTTAAAGTGGGTTCCATGCCCAGCACATGATCAAGAGTCAGACACTCAACTGACCGAGTCACCCAGGTACCCTGAAATAATACTTAATTATAAAAATAGTATATATTCACTGTAGAAAATTCGTAAGCTATAAAAAAAAAAGAAGAAAGAAGAATATCAAAATTGTCTCTGAACTCTCAATTAAGAATTTATCACTGTAAAGATTTTTGTGGATTTCTCCTAGTTTGTCTGCTATCTTATATGAGTGCTAGGCAGAATATATATAGCTATAAATGATTTTTTAAAACCAATTGGGATCATGCTGCATATAATTTTGTTTAGGGAAAAGGAAAATCCCTTTTCCATTTACAATACTGCATTGTTGGTATTGTTGTGGTATTATTGGTGTTTTTTGCAAGTTATTAAAATTCTTTGTAATGTCCGTGTAATACTCGATTTTAGGAATTATTGTTATAACTATTTAATCATTTTAAGTTATTTCCAATTTGCCTATTATAATCTTCTGGTAAACATCTTTCTTTCTATAAAATCATTATCAGCATTGCTTATTAATTTCTTTTGGATAGGTAACTGGAAGTAGAATTATTGAGTCCAAGGGTGTGAATTTGTATTAATCTCTTGTGTATACCCTAAATTATGGGAGACTTGCAATCAATTTGGCAACAAATATTAAGAAATTTATGTAAATTTACACCTTTGGATCCAACAATTCTACAGTATCATCTTTTATTAGTCTTAGTTTATTTTTGAGACCAAAGAACAATTGCTATTTTTTTCTTTAATTTGCATTTTTTGTAAGCTCTATGGCCCTTTGTATTTCTTCTTAAAAGTCAAAACTATGGACACAGTAAAGAGAGTAATAGTTATAAAGGGAACAATTTTATTCTTGCTATATTATTAGTTTCTATCAGGAATGAATGTTCACTTTATTAAATAACTTTTTCAACATCTACAGAGATGAAGTTCTTTTGTTTGTCCTAATGGTATGATATGTATATATGATTTCCTAATATTAAAGCATCTTTATAGTAGAAGTCTAAATACAACTAAAAATGGCAGATTATGATTTTAATATTACTGATTAATTCCATTTATGAACATCTGTCAGTTGTGGGCTTTGATCCTATTACATAAAATTGTGTACTACATTTTTTAGGTTTGGTATCAAAGTTTCATTAGTTTCATAAAATTGCTTGAATAATTTTCCAATAAAACTTCCATATCCTTTGCTTATATCCACTTTCTATGAAAGCTAATATATCTTTGCATTTTGCCTTCTTTTTCAGAGAAGTAGCTAATGAATCTATCAATGTTTCTATTCCTTTCTTTTTTATTAATCTCTGCTTTTAACTTTATCAATTTCATACCTCTATCTTTCCTCAGTTTTTCTGGTTGAGTTGTTTTCCATTTTGTTTTGGGGATTTTTTTTTTTTGCAAAGAATTATAACATATTACACAAAAATGCATAAATATATATGATAAAATGACAATCATCAGAGTCATTTAATTCCACCTGACTCTTAAAAGAAGGAAGAAATAGTTAAATGCAACATTATTCCATGGTGAGTGGAAAAGGCACAACTTCTGTTTTTAGAGCACAGAGTCTAACATATATATGGTAAATCAGCCTTAGTAATTAAGTTATTCTCACTTGATATATACTATCCAACTATTTTAGAACTATTTTCGTTGCAAGTGGCAGATTCCACTTGAACATTCTCAGAATAAAGGAAGACTCGTTGGCCAGATTGGATGAAATTCCTGTTATTTGCAGCCAAATGAGTCCTAAATCCATAATAATGCATTCTAGGTGGATTTCTCCTGTTTGTCCCACACATTACTGGCTTGTTACTTTGCAGTGTCAGTTTTGTCCTTTACTCACTTCTGTGTAGATTTTAATTCTGCTTTTGTACTTGGGGTTTTCTTACATTCTTATTTCTCATTTCAATCCTTTTCCTTTCACAGACCTCTTTTATGTCAGTCTTGTCATCTCTGTTCTCTTCACAAGAAACCATGTTCTTGGACATCTTTTTTATAATTTCAAGCATATGTTTAGTTAAATTTTAATGTATTTCTTAGAGATTTTATTTTTTTAGAACCACAATCTTCCTTTGAATATTAAAAGGTGGGGTTTCTGTTCCCAGATGCTACAGTATTTTCTCAAGAGCCCCTAACTTGTATTTTTTCCTTTCTCTTCATGGTGGCATTTGGAATGCACTATTGTTGGAGCCTGGTGTTTTCCAATAGACTGAGTGAATGTCCTTGACTAGTCTCAGACCTAAACCTGAAGGTCAGATTAATGTGCAAAGCCCCTAAGGTAGTACATTTTAACCAGGGATGGCACCACCACAAGAGGAGAATTTTGAAATATGGGTAGGCATCTTGGTTTGTGGTCAGCAGACAGGCAGAACCATACTCTTGCCGAAGATATCCATGCTCTAATCTTTGGAATTTTGTGAACGTTACCTTAAATGGCAAAAGGAACAGATGAGACTAAAGTTATGGATGTTGAGATGCAGAGATGAGCTAGATTATCCAGGTAGGCCCATCTAATTATGAATCTTTATAGCAGAGAACTTTTCCACCTTTCCAGACTGTGGTCAGAGAGATGTAATGATAGAAAGGTCAGAGGGGTGTTACCTAGGAAGGATCCAACCTGCCGTTACTGACTTTGAAGATGGATCAAGAGGACCGCTAACCAAGGAATGTGGGTGACCTCTCAAAACTGGGAGCAGCCTCACCTGACAATGAACAAGAAAATGAAGGCCTCTGTTCCACAACCTCAAGGAACTGAGGTCTGTCAAACCCAAATAAACAGGAAACAGACTCTCCCTTAGAGATTTTAGAAAGACATGCTGCCTGCTGAGATCTTGATTTAGGTTGGTGGAATCTGTGTCAACATTCTGACTTAAGAAAACGAGAAGATGATAATTTGTGTTGTTTAATAGACTAAATCTATTGTGGCAGCCGTAGAAGTGAGACAGATAGTCTTAATGACAGGCAGATTCTATTTTCCAAAGACGACACCGTATCTCTCTTAACATTTTTCCCACTGAAAAGTGGGTTATACCCTTGACCTCAAATCTGGGTGGGTTTAGACTTACTAGTAGTCAAGAGTTCAGCAGAAATGGTGCTGTGTGCCTTTCAAGGTAAGGCCAAAAACACCATGCCACTTTTCCTTTTCCCCAGACACTCATCACACTCAGAGCCCTGAACTGCCATGTGTAAGTCTAATTATCTCCAGGTCACCATAGGCAGTGATGAAGACAAACCACAAGAGGCCTTATGTAGATGCTCTGATGAGCAGCTCCAGACTTCCAGTCCTGCCAGCCTATATGCCAGATACATGACTGATGGAGATCCAGCTCCCAACCATTCATTTGTCCCCTAGCCTTGGAGTCTTTACCCCTGAGGCCCAGGTGGGGTGAAGCCTAGAAAAGTCATCCTGATTGTGCCCTGTCCAATTCCTGACCCACAGAATTTGTGAACATAACAAAAACAATTAATTGTTCTATGCCACCATGTTTGGGGTAGTTTGTTGCACAGTTATTAATAACTGGAATACAGGCGTCATGACTTGAATCAGTGCCCAAGGCCAGGGGAGTTGTCTGTCCTGCACAAAAAAAAAAAAAATCATTTCTCCAAAATTAATAGTGTTGCTCTAATACATTAATATATGTCTACCGATCTGATGTTGGATTTTTCTCTTGCCTTCAACATTGGTTGGTCTGACAAAGCAGTTTGAAATTCTTATTTGAAGAGTGTAGCATATGAGCAAGGTCTACTCACCCATTAGACAGCCTTCTTCACGTCCTTCTGTCTCTACCCCATTTATAGCACTTTTCACTGGGTTAACTAAAAATCCCAATATTTAACCCGTTGCCTTGCCCCTCTTTCTGCCATGTTGTTTCTGGGAGTTGTTTCTGAAAGCCTAGAGAGTTAGGTGCTACTGAGATTAGGTGGGAGAAGAGATGGTGGATGACAGAACTGTAGTTCTCACTGGCTAAGTTGCTATTTATGGTCAGCAAAATATCTCCATGTCAGAGTTAAATGCAGATGGGGATAGGGAGGCTACATTCTCCCCTCCCTGGTTTTTTAAATCATTTGTTATAGTCTGTGTCAGAGGGAAGAACTCAAGGGAAATGGTTTAAGAATCTGTCTTCAGGGGTGCCTGGGTGGCTCAGTGGGTTAGGCTGCTGCCTTCAGCTCGGGTCATGGTCTCAGGGTCCTGGGATGGAGTCCCGCATCGGGCTCTCTGCTGAGCAGGGAGCCTGCTTCCCTTCCTCTCTCTCTACCTGCCTCTATACCTACTTGTGATCTCTCTCTGTCAAATAAATAAATAAAATCTTAAAAAAAAAAAAGAATCTGTCTTCAGTCCATCATCATCGATAAAACAGTTTGGAAATTCCACCTGGACTTTAGCAACTGTCCCTACCTCATTTTAAGTCCACAGTGCCATTGCCTGTCTTTTCTGTATCATTGTGGGCATTTTAACAGGAAAATGTAAGGCAGTCTGTGAGACATCTCTAGAAAGTCTCTTTGTGAGCCCAAATTGTAGACATGTTCTTAAAGGCTTTTGTCCTAGGAATATACCTCTCAATATTTTAACATAAGATATAGAAGTTAAATCAGAGAATAGTCTGATATATGGAATTTAGCTCTTCTCCAGCTTTTCAGGAATACATCTGTTCATGTCTTAAGGCATACATAAATGAATTGATAATTGGATATCAGGAGTTGGCTGCATATGTGACACTTATTATGACACTACAGAATTTGGAAGGAATAGCATTATATTGGAAGGAATAGCATTATGTTCTTTAAGTATTTTTGATAGAATAGTGTTTCAACTTCTGGTGTGTCTATGTAATTTAAATTGAATTTGATATCTAATTAATTAATTAAAGATAGTATAGCATCTAATGTCCTTCAGAGAAGCCAAGCTAAATAGCAAGCTGCAAATGATTCCATATTAATCCATTTTAACTGTATAAGTAAATAATAGTCGAGAACGGTTGATCTTTGGAGGGTCTGCAAGTTAAAAAGTAAACAGAAACATAATATGTCAGTTTGCCAGGTTCCTGAGGCCGACTCATTTGTGAGGAAATAGATCCTGACAAAGAACCATCAGTTAAAGAAAACTACTGAAATTTGAAACAAAAACACAGGAATAAAATATTGGCACTATCCATAATACATCTAAGAAAATGTGTTTCTTTTTATTTGGATTACAACATTGCAGCCTTTTTGAATGAAAATTACTTTATTCAACCACCTATTAAACATTCAGTTGTATTATGCTTTACATTACTTGAGGCTTCATCCATAAGATAAAATTCCCAAAGTAATTTTTCTAACTGAACCCATAACTCTTTCATCACCCTCATCCCTGAATATGCATGATTTCCCATTACTGTTTATAGTTAGGACTTCTGTCTTTACAGTATATGGGCACAAAAAGCTATGTTATATTTGCCATGGGAACTATAATTTTTAAGGTCCTTGTGCTTGTAAAATCTTTACCTTTATTATATTACCATAATGTAGATTTTGTATTTTATAGAGGATTACATATCAAGGGAGGATGGTGTTGTACCAATGCATGGCCAGAATTGTTAGTTACGTGATGGTGTGTCTTGTTCTTTTAAAGCATCAGTCAGGGAGCTCATTACAGTGTCACAAGCAACTTGACCAGCTTTGAAGGTTGCTACCTTGTGCTTGCCTTTGCTCATTACTCCCCATTTTTTAGTCTATCTTTATATTGGAATTACTCACCATGTTCTGTCATGGGACTTTGTATTGCCTCCCACTAAAGTAAGCACTTGAGTAAGCACATCATATTGACATTGAACTTAGCCGTATGACTTGCTTTAACTGATAGAATGAGAGCGGAAGTAATAGTGTGTTGCTTTTGAGCAAAAGTCTTAAGAATTCTTTAACATTTCCACTTGCTTCACTTTTACTTCTGTCATCTGCTGTGAGCAGAACATGAACATCCCCTATATAGCTTTGGTCCCAGAATGAAGAAGACATGTGGATTAGACCTGAACCCAGCCCAAAGCCTGGAGTCCAGCCTAGCCCAGTTTGGCACAGCCAACCCCAAATGAGATTATGTGAGCCACATCCAACCTGCAATCCCTGAGCGAGAAAAATAAATGCTTCTGTAAGTCACTGAGATATTGGAGTTGTTTGTTATGCACCATTATTGTAACAATAGCTAATTAATACCTCTCCCGTTATTGAAGGTTCTTGCGCATTTGCTGCCCTGCATGCAGGCTTAGTGCTTTTGGCTGGCGATTCAAATGGTTGGAATATCTGGAGCATGCCAAGGACCACATGAGATATTTCTGCTCTGAATTCCCAAGCTAGCAGAGAGATGTTGCATACCTTCAATTTTCATATTTCAGTCACCAGTTTAAAGGACTTCTAGATGGGCATTCATTCATCCTTACAAAATGGTGATTTTGGGGTTCAACTCATCCATTTGAATTGTAAGGATATCTGCATAAGACTGTCTGCCCTCTTACATTCATGTGTCTGGAGCATTAATGTATTTGGGCAAACCCCTGGACATTCTCATGAATTAGCATGTGAACCCAAGAAGTTTCTTCATTTGAGTGGGCTAAGTACTTACATCTTATTTGTGTGCTGAATAGACTCTAGAATAGTCCCCAGTAATACTGAAGCGGAGAATCTAGGTAAACCATGTACCAATTTAGGACCTGGAGAAACTGTGAGATTATAAATGTATGTTGTTCCAAGCAGCTATATTTGTGGTAGTTTGTTACACTGCAATAGAGAAATAAAATACTGTTCAGTCATGTAGCAAGTTGATGATTTCCATAATGTGATACATATTTACTTTTATTCATATCAAACATTTATTGAATACCTACCAGATGCTAAGCCCTTCTTAAAATACCACTGATATGGAGATGATACTGTTTACCCCTGAGGAACTCACAGTCCAGGAAGCGTCAGACATTCACGCAGCTGGTCATAACACAATGGGACAAACATTATAACAAGGATATGAACTAAATGGTATAAGCCATGTTGCTTGTTTACACTTTTCTTGGCACAACATTGTAAGCCTGCACCTGGAAAAAATGTGAGGGTCTCATATGGAATACAGACACTATAAAATCACTGTTGAAAGGTGTTTACTAAGGAACCATCTGTACACACCTGACCAAGAAGAAGTAATCCAATGGAAATAAATGCTCTCACAGAGAACAAAAGCTTCAAAGAAATGGCTTCACATAATTCTGATCATGACTCCTTTGTCCTTCTACAGAACTGTTGAAAATCAACACTGATTATCTCCCTCCTACAAGTTCTTTCTCTTTACAGGATAATGTTTTGAGATATAGTGCTTCAGAGTAATAAAGCTAAGACATTACTTTTACTGCATTGCCATTTAGGCATATTTGTGGGTATATCATAGAAGTTTGGACAGTACAAGAAAAATACCGGTCTTTCTGACGTCCAAAGTAAAGGCCAGAATTTGCCAATTTTTGCATGCAAACCATGAATCCCAATCATTATTGCTGTATCTAGAACAATTTGCTCTTTCTTCAGACTGCAGATGTACTTTTCTGATAAGGACTTTTCTGACTGAGACTCCAAGATATAAAATAATATAAAACAATACATACTTTTTAATTGAATGGTTACCAGATGCTTAAATACCTTATTTAATAGTGGATTATCTCAATTAATGTTCACACCAAGCTGATGAAGTAAAGGTTATTATTATCCCCATCCATCTCACAGATGAAATTGAAGCCACAGAGTTTAGATAACTTGCTTGAGATTACACCTTTAATTAGTAATAGGACTTGGGATTTGAAGTTTTTCTAGTCCTGGTTCTATGCACTTAACCTCTATCCTATTTTCTAATGTCTCTGACAGTTCCAAGATCTTTACAGGTAACTTTGAGCATGATGTGCTGGTGATACAAAATAGAGTAATGCAAATATGGGCCTTGCAGTTAGTCAAAGCATTTGATATTCTTCATATATCCATAAATATTGACATTGCATCTTCTAAGAGTAAGTGAATTTATCTGTTTTAAAAAATTGATCTAGACTTTCTTTGGTGAGATTCTTCACATATCAACTTAGAATATAATACCTTATACATTATATCAGGAGGGTAAAGGGTATATGGCTCAAAAAAGAGATAAGAAACCTCAGTGGTTTAAATAAAGTAGAAATTTATTTCTCTATACTTTAAAGGTGTAGTGGGGCAGTTCAGTTTTGGGAGGCAGCTTTCCACGAAGCAATTCAGGGGCCTGGTTTCCTTCCATCTTGTTGCTCTGCCAGCTACTATGCTCTGCCATGTCTGTGTTCCAGGTGGCAGGAATAAAAAAGAGGCAGTAAAGAGCAAGCAATTTCCTTTTAAGCAAGTAATGTGGAAAAGGTACACATTGCAACTTCTTACACTTCATAGATGAAAACAAAGTCACATGGCCATACCCAGTCACAGGCAGAATGGGAAATGTAGTCTCCAGACAGAGGGCTCTGTGCCCACTTAAAAGTCAATTCCAATGAAAAAAAGAGAGAGAGAGAGAGAGAGAAATAAATTTGGAGGGGAAGAGGAGCCAGCTGTCTATTACACACAGGTAGGCAGATACTACATATAAATCAATTACTGGCTTTAGCATTTTTTTTTTTTTTTGAGGGGAGTAGGCTGTCTGTAGAATAATGTCATTTTTGTTTTTTCATGACTGGGATGAGAGTTAAAATGACTTTAAAGCCTAATATCACTAATCAGCTGGTTGAGCACTTACTGATACCTACTCTTTAATTACATGGTTAGTAAATGGCTAATTATTCTATATTAGGTAAGAGCATTTTGAAATTATGTAACTAACAGAAGGAATGTAGTGAACATGTGTTGTTTTGTCTGCCAAAATTTGTCCCCATCTGAAAAATAGCCATGAATTTTCTTTAGAAAATTATCCCCCTCCTTGTGGTTGTCAGCTGGGGAGGAGTGAACCTTATAAATGCTTTCTGAGCAAAACTACCTTAAGTAGTTTTACTCTGCATTCAACTGCTCAGGCTCTTTTTTTTTAAAAATGATTTTATTTATTTATTTGAGATAGAGCGATATAGAGGAAGCATGGGCAGAGGGAAAGGTAGGAGGAGAAGTATGGGAGGGGGAAAGGGGAGTGAGTGGGAGAAACAGACTTCCCGCTGAGCAGAGAGCCCAACCTGGGGCTCTACCCCAAGACCCCAGAATCAGGACCTGAGGAGTCGAAGGCAGATGTTTAACCATCTGAGCCATCCGGTCACCCCTATGACTACTCAGACTCTTTATTACCACGGTGTAGATTAGGTCCCATGACCCCAGCCCTGGGGTCCCGGTAACATGATCTCTTTCTTGTGTCTCTTCAGCTGGGGATAATACAGTTCCCTTCAGCTGTTGCTAATCTCAGGGCAACCTCCCCATTTCTTGTTTGGTCCTCACCTGCATAACTCATTCCCTGTATTAGATTCCCTCTGTTACAAATAAGTAAAATGGTTTCTAGGCTCCTGGTCAGACATTGACTGATGAAATGGCCTACTTCATGGGGCTGTTCCAGTTCTAGCCACACTCCTCTAGCCATGTTGCTTTAATCTCAATTCTCAATTCTCCCAGAAAGAAGAAACCTTTGTTTCAGGTTCTTGATTAAGGATGGAGTTGGGGAAAGGGAGTGGTGATTGAGCCTTGTGGGAGATATTATTATACACTAGAACAAACAGTTCCCAAACTGTCTGCTACAGAAACACAGGATGGGGAGGGGAGGGGCCAAATGGCCCGTTATCTCATAAAACTTTTAGTAACTTTCATTATTAGCCTCACAATCTTTATTATAATCTTAATTATCTTTACAATCAAAATAACTCAAAGTATCTTATTTTCTTAGGAGTGAAAGGCTTTAGCTTATTGTTATCCCCAGCTGAGGTTAGCTGCACTTAATGCATGGCTCTAGGAGACAAAAAGTTTCTCAAAACCTCAAACACAAAATAATTAAAGAATTTAGATTTTTTGAAATGAATCATAATTGTACCCTGTAGCTCTACTCTGAGGATGGGCCAGAGGAAATCCCAGAATGGGAGTAGGTTTCAATTTTTGTCCTCACAGATGCAGACACCATGATGGGATTGAATGCACATAAGTGTTACCGAGAAAGTATTAGTGAAGGATAAAGGGAAGGAAGTGGAAGCTGGACTGGGGAGAGACCAGACAACAATGCAGTTCTGATAACTGTAAAAGCTAAGGGGAAAGGAAGTAAGATTGACCAAGAAGATCTTAAGACTTCGAGGAGTTATAAGAAAGTGTTGACCAGGCCAGTGGGGAATCTTTAAGCCAAAGCAGCCCATTAGAGGAATCCTGCATCCCTCAACAATGGGCCTGCACTAATACCCCTGCTGTGCTCAGTCACTGACTAGGAAGAGCCCAGGGGAAATATGATCTCAGCATAAACACACTTGTGGGTCTGGCAAGACAACAGCTGAGGCTAAAAGTCAGCTGTGCTCCTTAGAGCAGGAAATCTGAGCAGATATTTCTTGGATGCTCTACTGGGTACTCACTAAGGGAGGAGATGATTCCTAATGCCAGCTCCACACACAGCCCATGTTTACCATACCTTCTCACCACCACATTGCAGAATGTACATCTTATTATGTTATTCTAGGTCTCTACGGCAATTTCAGGATCTGAATGTGGCCTATTTACCTAGATGTGTTGAGTGGAGTTGAGGGAAAGGGGTATGTGGATGTTGCCCTGGCCGAAAGGGTCCAGGCTGAGTGTCCCCAGAGGCAGAGGCCTAGGAGAGGGCTTCTACCTTTCCTAGAGAACATCTGCATTTGTCTGTGTGTGTGTGCATTCACACTCTGTCATGCCCTGAGAGAGAGAATGCACATAGATGCCAAGGAAGAGAACCAAGTTGTAGCAAAATTAAGTGTCTTATTTTTCTAAGAATGCTGATGTTAATTCAAATTTAATGTTTCTACCTTAAAATATGAATTGTATTACAAGTAGCATAACTCAAAATGAATTTTCATATAATGTTTATGTTTTATGGAGTTATTAATCATCAGCTTTATTATTTTAGTTTCTTTTTCCAAGATTAGATTATAGGCCAGTCTCAGCCCTGTCAGGGTACTCTGTAGCATTTAGGGACTAACAGACCCCTCAGGTTTTCTTTTGTATTTTAAGGATGTGAGAAGTTAGAGAGAAGCTGAATCCCTAGAGCTACCGTTGTGGCCTAAAGGATGGGGCTATTCTGTGGTTCTCCAAAAGGCCAGCTGGGCCTCCTCGCCTGAAACCACCCAAAATAGGTGATGGAAGATGACTGGGCTGGTTTTCCACATCTCTTCAGTCCCTGCCCCACAATAAACCTCTAAGATAATCTGGTTACATGTATGACACTTCCTTGCAACATGGAAAAACCTGACTAATTCTCAGTACTCAGTAATTCAGGAGAGTGATGAAGAGGATCTGAGGTGAGATGTGCATGGAGCTGGAGAAAAAAGCCCATTACTTGGTGAATGAATGTGGTAGGAAAAGAGGAGTCAGGGGAAGCTCCCAGGTTGTCGGTTTGGAGTCTCAGGGGGATGAGTGCACTACCAGCAAAAGATAGAAGCAGGTTTGGAGGAGATTTGCAAAACTCGGTTTGAGCAGGTTGGGTTTGAGTTGCCTGTGAGGACACTTGGAACACATCTCTAGCAGACAGGTGGATACTCTGGTTACTTATTGCTAACTATCTACCTACCACGAAACTGAGTGGTTTAACATGACACTTTTATTTATTTGTCCACAATTCTACAATTTGGGCATGGTGGAGAATAGCTCATCTCTGTTCCATGTGGCATCAGCTGGGGCAACTTGATGGGGCTGGAGAATCCACTTCTAAGATGGCTCACTCACTCAATGCGCGGTAGGTTGTGTTGTATCCAGTGGGAGCACAGCTGGGGCGATTAGCCCAGGTCCTCAAGTTTTCCTCTATTTGGCCTCTTGAAACGGCTAGGTGAGACTTCTGACAGCATGGCAGTCTTGGAGTAGTTAGATTTCTTTCATGGTTCTTCTTCCAAAGGGCAAAAACAGAAGCTATTGTCAAAAACAAAACTGAACGAACAAGGAAATAGATTTTATGCAGACTATTGCAATGGAGAGAGTACCTAGATTTGAAGATCAGAGTGTCTCAGCAGGGCTTTGCCTTGTACTTTTATAGGGAGCAGTAGACAGGTTATCAGTGGGATGACTTACAGTTATGAGAAAGGGAAACTGAAGGAACCCCATGAAGGATGGCTTTATTGCTGCCTCTTTTCTTACTAGGACCTACATCCCCACCCTACACATGCCTTATAGTACAGATAATGTATACATCTTCCTTGCAAAGGTCAAGGAGTTAATGATTTTTTTTGGAGACTTCCAGCATAATAGGTAACATCTAAGGAGTGGCCAGGTGGGGTCTTCATGAACATTTTCCCCAAATCCCTGGCTCCAGGGTGTAAATGACTTATGGAAAACATTTAAACACTCATCTTTGTTCCCAGATGTCTGAGAAGACATGTGCACAAGACCACAGTCCTCAATAAAAACAACAGACCCCAGGTAAAGCATCTCCCAGATGCTCTGTCTGCACTCTATGTCTTCAATAAACTCTCCTCTTGGCTTGCATTTGATTTCTATCCTGTGCAAAGACAAAGACCTTCTTGGCTAGTCTTGCGGGAACCCCTCTGGGTCCTTGGACTCCTCAGCCTGCATCAGCTGGAATTGTTTTGTAATCAGGAGATGTCTTAGTCAGCCAGGGCATGTTTGTCTGTGTCTAGATAATTTCAAGGCAACAAACAGTTCTAATCTCAGCTGATCATCCATGAGACAAAGGATGTTGAAGGGTTTGTGCCTAACCTTGTCAACAGGTTCAGGCCAAAAGGGAAAGATCTGTTTTTGGTCTTGTCACAGGTAAACAAGGAGTCATCTGCCGGTCTTTTGAGAAAGAGTGGACAGAGTCCCATCTAAGTCATACCGAGAAGGGTGGTTCTTTGTGGTAAGCCGTTTTCCAGAACACAAACAGGTGGGGGGGGGCTTCTTAATCATTTCTGTTTTCCCTGAGTACAGGTTCCAGCAAATTTCAGTGTTGTCACTGCAAAGACTTCTTACGGCTTCAGCCTGGAAACTGGCAGTCGTTTTGCCACATTCTATTGTTTAAAGCAGTAACAGGTCCAGCCTCGATTCAAGGGGAGAGTATTACACAAGCACATGGATATTGGGGTTTATCATAGGCCACGAAAATACAGTTTCTCATAGAGTCTGAACCTTGGACTGGATGTATTTAGAATGGGGTGCTACTAGCATATCCTGGGTGGTAGCTGCAACTATCAGGTGGGATCACTGTGTGTGTGTCTATATTGGTAAATGTAGGAAAAAGTCCATCAACATTTCAGACCTATCAGATTGGAGGCTTGAGGGCTGTGATTTTCCTACTTTCTCAGAAGCCCTTGTTAATACTGTTCCTTGCTTAGCATTTATCCCAACATTTTCTGGAATTTTGTTGCTAGTTATAGTTCCTGAACAGCATCTAGGTATTCACCTCATTTAACGATGAGAGGTAACGATGACAGGACTTAGCCAGAAATGATATTTAATAAGTTTTTACATTTTAATTATTTGCCCTGATTAGACTTGGCAAGAGGCATTAAGTTGACCTGTCCAGCTCCTGCAACAAAGAGGGCCGGCCAACAGTAT